>NW_026594418.1:1533337-1688152 GCF_907164565.1 Psammomys obesus
AATATAATATAATATAATATAATATAATATAATATAATATAATATAAATATGCATCATCTAATTCTTGTTTCCATTTAAACACCATAAGCACACTCTCTATTCTTTGCATTTCTATTGGCATCCTGTCCTTCTTAATTCCACCAGAATTAGAGTATTCTTGGTATTCTTTAGATCACTTCTTCTAACTTTTCTAACTCCCAAAAAAATCAGTTCCAAAGGTTTAAGGATCACAATCCAAGTTTAGTCACAGCCACAAACTATCCCTATGATATAAATTTTCTTTTGGGAGCAATGGAGTAAAAAGGAACTTGAAAAAGTGTAGCCCCAGCTGTCCTTGAACTCAGTATGTAACCCATTATCCTTGAACTTGGCAGTAATCCTTTTTCCTCAGCCTCCTGAATACTGGAATTATCAATTTGTAGCAACACACCCAGCTTGGTAACAATTTTCTATGCTAGTGGTTTTTTGTTTTTTAGACATATCCATCCATCCTGGTAAGTAGAGTGTGGTGATGCAGAACAGCTGACACCATGTAAGCCAGGAAACAGAGAGAGAATGTCCTCAGTGTGTTATGCCCACATTTCAGCTGATCTTACTCCCTAAGGCAGTCATCACAGAGAACACTCTCATAGATACAATCTAGCTCTGTACTCTATAATTAAATCAGGTTGGTACAATTAACCATGCCAACTAAAAATAGAGCTATAGACAAAAACTACCACTTTATTGGAAAACATAAAGCCAAGCTGGGGATCATCTGGAAAGTAATAAAATCTTGGTAGTCAAGCTTTCTGGACAGTATATACCTATATCCTAAAATGACAGGACCCAAAGAACAGATTAGAACTCAATTTTCACCATTAATTCATTGTACAGCTCCTTCTTTCTTAAACTGTGGATTGTTTAGGTTATCCCAGGCACAGTGCTGATGAACTATTGAAGTGTATTAAATAGTCCCTGCAGAGATCAACACTCCAGCCAAGGACCATGCATGGAGAGGACCTAGAACCCCTCCTCAGATGTAGACCAAGGCAGCTTAATCTCCAAGTGGGTTCCCTAGTAAGGGGAACAGGGGCTATCTCTGACATGAACTCAGTGGCCGGCTCTTTGATCACCTCCCCCTGTGGGGTACAGCCTTACTAGGCCACAGAGGAGAAGGATGCATCCAGTCCTGATGAGATCTTGATAGGCTAGGGTCAGATACAAGGGGAGGAGGCCCTCCCCTATCAGTGGACTAAGAGAGGGGCATAGGGAGAGAAGAAAGAGAATGGGTGGGACTGGAAAGATACTAGTGGGGGAGCTGCAGCCAGGATACAAAGTGAATAAACTGTAATAAATAATAATAACTAAAAAAAAAAAGTATTCCCTGCCCTTGAGGGCATACAGTCTAAGAAGGAAGACAAACATATAAGTAAGCAACTGTAATACACACTGTGCTCAATTAACATGGAGGACAGTTTCTCAGCTAAGCCTAGCAACTAGTTAGGGAAGGAAGTTCTGAGTAATGATGAATAAGAAGATGCCTAAGTTAAATCTTATAGAATAAGAACTTAGTCAGATGATCTGAAAAAGAACAAAAGCTCAATTAAAAAGAAAACAACAAAAGCAGAAAGTCAGAGCATAAAATAGTTGAATGAATGGTAACAAGGAAAATTGTAAGGTAGCAGAAATAGACTTATTAGATTGCTACAGAGCGGGCATGATGGTTTGTATCTGTAATACCTGCTTTTGGAGGTTCAGTTATGAGGATTGCTGTGAGTTTAGGGCTAGCCTGGTCTATACAGTAAGTTCTAGGCAAGCCTGAGCTACACTATAAGATCTGGTTTTAAAGGGGGGCAGAACATAGAAATGACTATGGATGAAATGAAGGCTGACAGTCAGACTATGGAAGAACTAATATGACCTACAAAAATTCTGTTATCTTGTGCATCATGGTGAACCATATTTAAGCAGGACAAGGACACTGAGCCACATTTTACATAAATCATTCTAATAGCATTATACTAGAAACAAACAAACAAATTCAGAAGCAGCAAGAATGGAGGTGGGGTAACCAGTTAGGAGGCTACTGCAATAGTTCAGGCAGAGTAACGAGGTCCTGAACTAACAAGTAACCTTCTAACAAGTAACCTTCTGCAAAACCCCCTGTGTTGTTGCAGTAATCTAAGATGATCACGGGAGAGCAGTGGTGACAATGATATGTTAGTACACTTACCTGTCAATATACACACACACACCTGTATTTATATATTTACATACTATATGTGCTTTTATCATTATTACACAACTATGGATTGTCTTATTCTACATTAATAAAAAGACAAACGTTTGAAACAAATAAAAAAAAAAAAGAAATAGAAGCAAAATCCAAAGCATTCTGCATTTCATTTATCTTACAAATTCAATTAATTACAAATTTTACCTCCCAAATAGGAAAGAAACTGAACAATATGAAATATAATTTAGGACAAAATTTTTTAGGATACAATCTGTAAAGTTTCTAAAATCAAAAGCATCACATTTCTCAGAATAGATCTACATGTATGAAAAATAACAGTAAGAAAATAACACAGACAAGATACAAAATTCCATAGGATAAGAATCAATTGAAGAGATCCACTGTTCAACATTAGTATAAATATATTCTTTTTCCGCTTGGTTCTTTTGAGTTCCTCTGTTATATAGTGAGTAGACCAGGCTGGCCTCACACTCACAAAGACACAACTGCCTCTACCTCCTGAGTTCTGGGATTTAAGGTGTGTGCCTCCATGCCCAGCCACAAAGTAGTATATATTCTTAAAGGTCATGAAGAGTGTATTTGAGTCACTCTCAATAAACAATATGTAAAGTAATACATATGCTTGTTTGACTGAGTCATTCAAATATATACATACTTCAGAACATGCTAGAAATAATAAATATAATCTTGTCAATGGAAAAAATAAGCAAATATATTTTAAAATGAATATGGCCTTAGTATTAATTTATTATAAACCTATTTTTGTCACAAATGCTATTTAATACATAAACCTTAATAAGCCATTATACTCACTTTCAGACCATAAAACTAAGCCAAGTTTTCTTACTTAAACTATTTTTCCTGCCTTTAGAAGCTTTATTAAGGCCATTAGTAAGCACATGTAGATATAACTATATGTTTCTAAGAACATTTTAATTTCATAAATGAATTACTTTGAATCAAAAGTCAAACTTATGCTTAGGGAGTGGAACTAAGACTTTAGAGTCAGAAAAACTCTGTTTTAAGTCTAGTCTTTACTACTTACTAACCTGGAGAATTTAGCAAATTACTAATTTCTCTGAGCTCTCACAGGTACAAAATGAATTAGCTAGAATTCAAAAGTTTCTTGTAGAGTTTAGGTAAGTAATGAATCAACAAAAATGAGTATCATTTATATGACAACAAAAAGGCATAAATACTATCTTTAAAATCAAAGTAGAGGGCTCGAGAGATGGTTCAGTGGTTAGGAGCACTGACTGCTCTTTCAGAGGACCAGGGTTCAATTCCCAGCACCCACATAGCAACTCACAACTGTTTATAACTCCAGCTCCAAGAAACTCAACACCCACACATAGACATAAATACACACAGGCAAAATAAAATAAAAAATAAATTAACAAGAAAAAAAATTTTAAAAATAAATAAAAATCAAAGTAAAAAACAAACTTTAAGAAAAAATTATTTTCCCTACGATAAATATCTATTTCATTCAATGGTAGATTATCCCGACTTTCTTCCACTAACTGATAATACATAGTTAATCTTTGTTAATCCAAGAGCTAATTAACTAATTTGAAGTGAAGTCCTGAACTCTTTAAGCAGGGAGCCTGTACCAAGAATAAGCTGGTTAGGAACTGTGGTGCCACACTTCTCACATACACACAGAATTTCTGCTATCAAGGCTCAAGGGGGGAAATCTGGACAACAGCACTTGCTCCCTCGTAACTGAGCCCAACAGGAAATCAAGCCTCTCTGCTTGTGGTGGTTGCTATCTGACTGCCATCTCCTCCACTAGAAAAAGAAAAAAAGAATCCTTCAAAAAATCAAATACTTATCTTATACAATCACTAGGTTACTTAAGGTTACTAGGTTACAATCAGTTCAAGTACTATGTTTAATACTATTTATAATACTACATAAGTATATTTCAGCAAGTAAAGATTGAAATGGTAAATCTTAAGAAGTCACTAAGATCAAAATTAATACACATCTATTCAGATATATGTTAAGCACATTTTTAAAGACTCAAAAATACTCTACAAACATTACCTTGGTGTTCTTCTAAATCCATGTCAAGTTGTCTAATTTCTTCACTAAAGTGATTTATTTTTTCCTTTATATCTGTTAACCTGTTAAAAGTATTAGTGAACTTTAGAAGTGACAAAAAAAAACATAAATGAGGATCATTATATTGAAAACTGTTCTACTACCAGAACATCATCAAAAGGTTAAAATACATTTGATGAAATGTGAGCAATTCTGTAAACCATGTATTTGCAGAGCAAATTGTATTTTGAATATATGAACAACTCATTTTACTCAATACCACCAATAATAAATTCTTATGAGAATGTACAAAGGACATTAACAAACACTTCTTCAAAGAAGATACACATATGTCCAACAACACATGGAAAAAAATTCAACACTATAAGTCATCAAGGAATTGCAAGTGAAAGCCATAGAGAAATACTAATTCACACATCCATTGGCATGGCTGTAATGAAATCACAGATAATAAAAAAAGAAAAATCATAGTAAGTGATGAAGATGTATAGAAAACTGGACTCTCATACACTACAAGAAGAAATGTAAAATGTCTATTTGCATAGAAAATACAATGCTTTTTATGGAGTCATTTGATCTAAACTTACTCCAAATTTCTAAAGCTAAACAAAGTAACCACATAAGCCAGCAATTCCATTCCTGGATATTTACATAAGAGAAGTGAAAACAATGCCCACACAGAAACAAGCTCACAGATGTTCATGTCAACATGATTCCTATTAGCCACAAAATAGAAACAAGCCAAAGCCTATCAACTGATGAATAAGTAAAACATATCTTATCATACAATGGAATATTAATTGGAATTAAGAATACACTAAATATTGACGTATACTACACCACAGATGAGCCTTGAAAATGTTAGGCTAAATGAAAGCATGTAGCCACAGAGTACCAAAGGCTGTATGATTCTCCATATGAAATGTCCAGAATAGGCAAATATATGATGACATAGAGGAGATTCCTAGTCTTAAAGTGAAGGAATGGGTAAGAAAAGCAATGGGGTGGGGGTGAGGGGGAGTTGTAGGCTTTTGTTGAAATGACTGAATTAAGGATTGTCCAACTGTAAAAATTACAAAAAGGCCTGAATTCTATGATTTAAATATATAATGTCTGTAAGCCATCTCTTAATAAAGCTGTTTTTTTAAAGCAATTATATTAGGCAATGACTCAGAATTAAAACCTGGAGATTGAAAGTTCAATAAATATTAACACTGTTAATATGAACTACATGAAAAATGCCTATAAAACATGTACTATTATAACTTTAGGATGTGATCTGAAACATGCACAAATATAAAAAGTCCTGGTTCAAAAGTACTTACTGTCTCTCCATGCTGGCTATTTCCTGATTATCTTCTTTAACCTATATAGTCATAAGAAGACAACAGTATTAAAACATAACTCACTATTAGACTGCCTGAAAGAAAACATCACTAAGAAAGTATTCACAGATCCCTTCCTTCTTCCTCAAATATACTCTTACCTATTGTCTTGGCTAGCTTTATGTCAGCTTGACACAGCTAGACTCATCTGAGAGGAGAAAACCTAACCAGGAAAATGCTTCCACAAAAATCAGGCTATAAAACCAGGTGTGGCTGCACACACCTTTAATTTCAGCATTCAAGAGCCAGAGGCCAAGAGAATATGTGAGTGCAAAACCAACCTGGTCTACATAATGAGTTCCAGAGCAGCCAGAGCCCGAGAGACCCTGTCTCAAATCAATCAATCAGTCAATCAACCAACAAACAAACAATTAAAAATCAGGCTGTTGGGAAGCCTATAGAGACTCATGTAGAAGGGCTCAGCCCTTTATGGATGGGTTCATCCATGGGCTGGTGGGTCTGGGTTCTAAAACAAGGTAGGCTGAGCAAGCCATTGGAGAGCAAGCCAGCAAGCAGCATCAGCTCCTGCCCTCAGATTTCTTGCACCGTCTTGTTCTTAGCCTGGCTGCTTTCAATGATGAATTATGACAGTGAAGTGTAAGTGAAATAAAACTTTCCTCCCCAAGTTGGTCATGATGTTTCACCACAGCAATATAAACTCTAAGACACTTATCTACCATGTAGCATCAGGTTAACATATCTTCCAGCATGGGTCAGTTAACTAAGTGTCTTGGATTACTCAGACTCTCCTACATCCAAGGGTATAGCCACCAGATTTGGGAAACCCCACTAAAATCAAATTTCAGAAAAACAATAAATAACTTCTAGGGCACATTTATACCACGCTATGTAATATTTGGAATAAATATAATCCCTTATCCTATAGAATACATATATATATATATATACATACATACATACATACATACATACATACATAAATCCTAGATTATCTTAACTTGATTTTTTTGAGATAAGATCTCTCTAGCTTTGTAGCCTGGTGGTCCTGGATCTCACTATGTAGACCAGGGCAGCCTGAAACTCACAGAGATCTACCTGCTTCTGCCTCCCAAGTCTTGGATTAAAAATGTGTGCCACCAAGCCCCACTTAAACTAATCTTTCCTTTGCAAGAAACTGTGATGTCTTAACATTACTTTTTAAATATTATTACATTTTAATTTATTGACTGTATGTAGGAGGGTTTACTATAGTGCAAGGGTGGAATTCAAAAAGCAATTTTCAGAAACTGGTTTTACTTCTACTATGTAGGTTCTTAAGATTAATCTCAGGCTTTGAGGGTTAGCAGCAAGTACCTTTACCTGCTCAGACATCTTACAAACCAAGATTTAGACTTTAAGACCATTCTAGAAAAACTGATTCTAACAGTCACTCAACTGGGTTCCAAAAACCCACTACGCACACACATCCACAAGCATACAAGCATGCATGCACGGTAGACCTCAGAGGAGTTTCAGGAGAAATCTCTGCCCCGTATGAAGCTAAAGTTTTCTGAAGGGTATTGGACCTAGTACATCTTAGCATAAGCATATTCACTGTAACTTACAGCTGAATTAAAGGAACCTAGTAGTAGTGAAAAAGCTACAGAATACATGGCACATGATTATGTGATATATAATTTCACATAATATTTAAATTATATTCTCTTCATGAAAGCACCGATACTGCCAGTCATTAGACTTAGGATACTTTTTTTTTTTTTTTTTTTTTTTAGAGAGAAATATAAGTAACAGAATTTATTTTCAGTAAGATTATCTAGCCACTTGACCCAGAAGCAAAAAGACACTCACGGTATATACTCACTCATATAAACATACAATATAGAATAAACCCACTAAAAGCTGTACATCTAAACAAACTAAGCAAAAGAGAGGACCCTAACTAAAATGTTCAATCCCCATCCTGAAAGGCAAAGAGGATGGACATCAGAAGAAAACGAAAATAGGAAACAACCTCGGAACCCGCTACAGAGGGCCTCTGAAAGCCAGAAGAAAACAGGAAACAACCTTGAAACCTGCCACAGAGGGCCTCTGAAAGCTTCTGCAGTATAGACTGTCAAAGCAGATGCTGAGACTTATGGCCAACTGATGGGCAGAGTGAATGGAATTTTATGTAAGAAGTGGGAAATAGTAAGAGCTGGAGGGAACGGGAACTCCACAAGCAGAGCAACAGAACAAGATAATTTGAACACAGGGAACTTCCCAGAGACTCATACTCCAACCAAGGACTATTTGTGGAGATGACCTGGAACCCCTGCACAGGTGTAGCCCATGGCAGTTCAGTGTCCAAGTGGGTTCCATAGTAATGGGAAGAGGGACTGCCTCTGACATAATCTGATTGGCCTGCTCGTTGATCACTTCCCCCTGAGGGGGGAGCAGCCTTACCAGGCCACAGTAGAGGACAATGCAGCCACTTTTGATGAGAACTGATAGACTAAGATCAGAAAGAAGGAGAGGAGGACCTCCCCTATCAGTGGACTTGGGGAGTGGCATGCATGCAGAAAGGGGAGGGAGGATGGGATCGGCAGGGGAGGAGAGAGGGGCTCATGGGGGGATACAAAATGAATAAAGTGTAATTAATAAAAAAAAAGATTTAAAAAAAAAAGATTATCTAGCCAGTTAAATCACCAATAAACAAATATCCATGAGATGACTAAACTATGCACCAAAAAATAAAAATAAGAATTTATTCCAAAACCAAGTTATTTAAGAAAGTAAGATTTTTCTACATTTTCTTGGCTCGTATTTCATATTGAAGTGAAGCTAACTATTGTTTTTGGATATAGTCACATTGATTTTTCTCCTTAATTCATAGCTCAAATTCATTATTCAAACAAACAAAAGGCCAAGCAGTGTTGGCACAAACCTTTAATCTCAGCACTCGGAGGCAGAGGCAGGCAGATCTCTGAGTGCAAGGCCAGTCTGGTCTACAGAGTGAGTTATAGTGCAACCAGGGCTACACAGAGAAACACTGACTCAAAAAACCAAATCAAACCAACCAAACAACAAACAAAATAAATGAACTTTCTTCCACTACCTGCTTTAGCAATCTCTCCCTTTCCTCCATTGGGGATCCCATGCTTTTGTCTTCTGCAATCATTTGATCTCGGTGGGACTCTAACTCGTAAAGTTTTTCATGTAGCAATACGGCCTCTTGTTTTACCTGAGAATGTGCTATTTCCTGAGAACAAAAAGGAAAGACTTCAGTTTGTCTTTTGGAGAGAAAGTTAAGATAAAGCCATGATGGTCTCTAATCAACATGTCTGGTGTCCTTAGAAAGACATCAGAGCCCACAGTGAGGAGTTGCCTTAAGGAATACCAGTGCTTGATGAAGAAACCAGGACATTTCAGAGTCTCAGAGGGAGCACACTCTGTTGATATACACCTTGACTGTAGATGTCTAAGCTCCACAACCTTTACCCAGGCTGTGACCCTTTGTTAGGGAACACTGGGAAACAAATGCAGGTAGAACAGTTGCTCTGTATTTACCATAGTTCTACTTTCACAAAAATCATTTTTAAATGAAACAAATGTGATAAAATTCTTTTAGATAAAAAGAGCTAAAAGTGTTAACAATGAATAAATTGACATATGAACCTATTGTTTATTGAGCAACTGATCTGTGACAGTATACACCCTCTTTTGGCCTCTGCAAATACCAGGCATGCACGTGGTACATATGTGTGTGTGCGTGTGTGTGCGTGTGTGTGCGTGTGTGTGTGTAGCTATAAATGCACATATATGTATATGTACATGCATACAAAACACTCAGACACATAAAATAAAAATTTTAAATGTGCATATTCAATGGAAATTATTTTTAACCCCAGAAAACAACTAACCTATTCATTTGCAAGGCTATTTTAATCATAAACATTACACAGTGCACTAACTTAAAATGATGAAGGACAGCTCTAAGATTATGCAAAGACAGTCAGAAGATGGTGTGTGTGTGTGTGTGTGTGTGTATGATGAGAAGGGTTGGCAGAGGTGCCATATCATATTTCCATTTAAAGTTTTTCACAAATTTAAAAACAAAACAGGATTATAGGATCACTGTTAGGATTAAATGAATATACGAGCGTTATATAGAAAGAGTTCACAAAATTGTCTAAGGATGAAACAAATGTCAAAGAAGTTCTGTCTGAAAGGATTAAGAAACAAATACTTTAATGACATTATTTTTCAGTTTTAAAACCATACACATGCTTTTGTTTTCTGAATTAAAACTTTTAAAAAGAAAAATGTAAGTGTTACACCTTCAAATGATTTATCCCTTTTCCTGTTTCAGTCTCCTATGGTTTATCTAAACTGCTGTTACATTTTTTTGCACAGCACTGTAGGGTAATGATTGGCTTTGTATACAGCAGTTACTAAAGAAAAACAGCAACCACAAAAATAACCAACCAAACAAAAACAATCTATTTCTAACCAATCTGAGACCTTTGTGGTGTAGAATGAGAAGAAAATATGTTGAATGCATGTTAGCAAACTGCTGAGTACATGAGTTAATGCTCCCCAAATGATTTTTCAGGAAAACACTCTTGTGACCTTATACTCACAGTTTCTAAGCTCTCCTTTTTTATGTTCAATGAGTCTAGTTGTTGCTGAAGTGTATCTAATTCCTAAGGAGGAAAAAAGGCAAATTTAAAGTAATAACTTTTTTCTTCATTTTTTTTAACAGCTCACCTCTAAATGTGATAAAGTAAATTTTATTATATTCAATTCATATCTCGCTTATTGACTAGAACTTACCAAGATTTTATCCTATTTGAAATAGTTTCATTAGTTCTAAAATCCCTCCCACAGACCTTCAAAAACTCCTTAAGTTTGCCACAATTATTATATCATTGTTCTGATCACAGTAATTATCAGAAACTTTTAAACTAATCATGTCATTATTCAAAAAAAGATACAAAATTCTAATCTTTAGCCATATTTTTTTTTCACATCTTTTGCCTAACTGCTTTTAGTATTAAGACTTACGCCTACATGGGAGGGAGAAAGATGGAAGGAGGGAAGGAAGGGAAAGAAAGTCAAATGACCACAAAGAGAGAGGGGAGAAGGGGAAGGAAAAAAATAAGGGAGAGATGAAAGAAAAAGAACCATTGGTTAGTTATTCATAAAACCCACATAAAATTTACTATGATTCTACAATAGTTCAGTCTTTCTTCAATAAATAACTTATCTAAAAATTTGGTCTACGATAACGTTCTATTAAAGTGAAGGAATATCTGAGAAATAAACATATTCATTACTATAAGTTATTTTTTGGGTTTTGTTGTTGTTTTTTTTTTTTTTTCGAGAGGGCTTCTCTGTGTAGCCTTGGCTTTCCTGGACTCACTTTGTACACCAGGCTGGCCTCAAACTCATCGAGATCCACCTGCCTCTGCCTCCCTGACTGCTGGGATTACAGGTGTGTGCCACCACACTTGCTTATTGGCCCAATTCTTTGGTAATCCTTCATTTAAGGGTCATCTGGGCTTAAAGATGCATTGTGATGTTTAATACTGGGAGGATTATCAGCAGGCACTAAAACTGTTCCTCTAAGCAACACAAACCATTCAAATCAAGGACATAACAGGTAAAAAAGTTTGTTACTTATCAAACAGGACGGAAAATGAAAAAATATTAATATCCATGTGGCTCTGGACTGTGAGCCCTTTTAATGTTTCCTTTAAAAGTTCATAAAAATCTAAGTTTTTAGAACTTGTGTGTTGGTACATGCCTTTAATCCCAGCACTTGGGAGGCAGAGGCAGGAGGATTTCTGTGTGTTCAGTGTCAGCTAGGTCTACAGAACAAGTTTCAAGGCAGCCATGACTACATAGTGAAACCCTGTCTCAAATAAGTAAGTAACTGTTTTCATATAAATTTATGACAAGCAAAGCTGAAGATACAGAGAAATACACTGTGTACTTTTTTAAAAGCTAGAACACAATGCAACATAGGAAAATGAATCTTATATCAGTGTCTTACTGACACTTATCTGAAGACCTTGTTACAATGAGATTTGGAGTAGGTCAATTCAGTTCTCAGAAACACTGATACTGATTTGCAAAGTGTACTCTGAGCAGCATGGTGCTGCACGCCTAGCACACAGGCCAAGGTAATATCACCTGCAACAGCTTCTCGTTTGTGGTTTTCATTTCTATGTACTTGACTTGTTTTTCAGGAGACATATTTTTGATAATGCCATCTGCTGCTTGCTTCTCTTGTTCAACTTCTTCTTCTACACTTCTGATTTGTTTTTCCTTCCTGAAATCAAAAGCATACAATATTCCTGTTAGTATACTCAGGGCTAAAAAAAAAAAAATCAAATAATTTTTACAAGTACTTAAAAATAACAACCATGGTGTATGAAAATTGTTATATTTATATTTCAAAGCTATATAAAACTTGATCACATCAGCACATCAGCACAGACATAATATATTTTTCTCTTCTGCATCCTTAAATCCAATCTCTTTATTGTCTTATTTCAATGCATAAATAAAACAGAAAGATATCACATACAATCTCTCAGACTGTTTACACATGAGGGTTCATTTAATTTTTTGGTGACAATACTCATTTTAGTTTTTTCAAACATAAATTTAGTTGTTTTCAAATCACAATACTGATTTTCAAACATCAGTAGTCAGAGTATTCAAGTTAACTCTATATAGAAAGCTACTTTGTAAATCATATCAATCAAGGCAGCTCTGACTGAACTGGCCAATGTAGCGAGCTACACTGCAATGTATTCACATTAATAATAATATGTTTTTAGGATTAATTTATTTTATGTTATGTGAATGCCTGTGTTGCATGCATATATGTATGTGTTTCATGTGTGGGCCTCATGCCCACAGAGGTCAGAAGAGGGTGTCAGATCCCTGGAACTATAGTTACAGGGAGTGGTAAAGCACCATGTGAATGCTGGGAATCAAACCCCAGTCCTCTGCAAGAACAAGCCCTCTTAACCATTGAGCTATCATGCAACCCTCACAATTTCATTTTTTAAAAAGAAAATTATAAGTTGGGTGAGATGGCTCACTGGGTCCAAGTGCTTGTTGCACATGCCTGATAATCTTTCAATCCACGGAACCCAAAGCAGGACAGGACCAAATCCACATATGTACTATGCCATACGAGTACCCATATACACGTGTACACACTAATAATAATATTCCGATACAAACTTAAAAATAAATTATACCTTAGTATCAATAATATGCTTTGCTGAAATTTGCTTTTACCTATTATTTTAAATACAATGGGCATATCACAAACATATTTTAGCATCATAACACATTAATTGCCTGAAAATATATAACTACTGTATAATAATAGCAATGGTTATCCTAATCATACAATCATAATGTATTTACAAGTAATGCCATTAGTGTGCCCTGTATTTTATTTTCTACATAGTCAATTACGAATAGGATAGAGAAACTTTCTTTTTTTAAAAAAATGGTATCTTTATTAATTTTTTGAAAGTTCATAGGCTGGAGAGATGGCTCTGAGCTTAAGTGGACTGGCTGGTCTTCCAGAGGTCATGAGTTTATTTCCCAGCAACTACAGGGTGGCTCATAGTAATCTATAACGAGATCTGTTGCCCTCTTCTGGCCTGCAGGCATACATGCAAGCAGAATACTATATACATAATAAATAAATCTTTTTAAATGAAAATTTATATAATGTATTTTGATTCCTATTCCATTCCTCCCAAATCTGCCTTCTCTACCCACACATAGGTCCCTCTCCCCAATTTTGAGTTATCTCTCCTGCCCCCAGTCCAGCTGCAGCTTGTATTATGTAATTCTCTGGGCAGTGGGGCCTGCCCTATAGGATGGTTGATCTATCAGGGGTCATATCATTAAAGAAATCTGAGAGAATGCACTTGCTAGATACAGTGGTCCATGCCTTTAATCCCTGTACTTGAGCAGCAGAGGCAAGCAGATCTCTATGAGTTCAGGATAAGCCTGGTCTACATAGGGAGTTCAGGGCTGGCCAGGATTGCATAGTGACAGCCTTTCATTAAAATAAATAAACTAAGTAAGTAAGTAAAAAGGAAAGAGTTTGATTTAACATAAATTTTTAGTTCCAAGATCATGAATTTCTCATTGTTTTTCAAAAATCTGATTAGCCTATCATTATTTACTGCCTTTCACTTACAGAAAACAACTTCTACTGTCTTCAAAAAATCAGCAGCTAAGTCCATTAGGGACACATACTCCAAACCTTCTCTATACTCATATCCTACAACTAGCAAAAACAAAACACCTAACTTAGACCATTTCCTATAAACATCTCAGAATAAACAAATCAAATATGAAGAAAATGAAACAGACAACCGGAAATTTCTATTTATTTTTGCCTCACTGTTGAACAGGCAGTGATATTTTTCAATGTAGTTACTATTAGTAACTACATTGTAGTAATATGCTTTCTACTGACAAAATTTAGTTGAGTACATGAGCTCACAGAAATCTGAAGCAGAAATTACCATTTATTTAAATTTTTGTTTTATCAAATTCACTAAGGCACTAAGGCGTTTCTACATTCTACTAAAGAACATTCTACATTTCATTACTCAACCCTGTTTTGTGCTCTGTCCACTGTATATAGATGGGAACTAGTGTACAGTATTCTATTTTGCAGGGGGTTAAGATTACATCACAAGGAAGGTATCATGTTTTTTTAAGGAATATAATGGCTGTCAGATCTTTATATGGCTCAAGCACTTTGCCCCTGTTATAACATGGCAGTAAAGTGACTAATAAAAGCAAGGTATCATAAAAATGAGCAAATAACAATGTTGAAAGGCAGTGGAATATAAAACTTGGTAGTATATTTTTAATTTGAATCTAACAAAATACAAAATAGCTTTACAATTAACCCACATTACTTTAGTTAGAAATACTTTCAAAAGAAAAAACAAACAAACAAATAAGGAGAACAACAGAGCCAAAAACACTGGGCTCAGGGGGTCCTGCAGAGACCAATGCTCCAATCAAGGAACATGCATGGAGAGGCCCTAGACCCCCTTCTCGGATGTAGCTCATAGACAGCTCAGTCTCCATGTGGGTTCCCTAGTAAAGGGAGCAGGGGCTGTCTCTGACATGGACTCAGTGGCAGGCTCTTTGATCACCTCCCCCTGAAGGGAGGATGCATCCTTGCCAGTCCACAGAGAGGAAGAGGATACAGCCAGCCCTGATGAGACCTGATAGGCTAAGGTCAGAGAGTAGGGGAGGAGGTCCTCCCTTATCAGTGGACTAGGGAAAAGGGCACAGGGGGAGAAGAGGGAGGAAAGGTGGGACCAGGAGGAGATGAGGGAGGGGGCTACGGCCGGGATACAAAGTGAATAAACTGTAATAAATAATTTTAAAAACCAGAGATATGAAAAAATACTTTCAACACTATGCACTTTAAGCCATGAAATAAAATTGTCAATATTTTGATAAAATTTTCAAGTGCAACACAAAAAGTAAGTAAATTGCATTATTTGTTATACTTTGAAAGTCAAGGATGTCTTTAAGAAGTTAGGTTCTAGTCAATGTTTTGCTACGGAAGCCCAGCTTCTTAATCACTTGTTTACTTGGTACAAAGGTTAAATCGAAGTGAACTGCAATCATCTGACCCAGGCTCTTCTAATGGTGTAGACCCAGAATAAACTCCTCCAGCACACTTGTCTCAGATACAAAAAGGACAAAGTGAAGGTAAGAGCTTATATATTTAAAGTCTACTTGGTGTTACTGAGTTTAAAAAAAAAAATTAGGTTTGTTAAGTCTGTAGAACAGTACTTTCCTTTAGTGACTTAAGAGCAGAAAACATAATCATCTTTTCATGCTGCCTACTCCAGAAATAATATAAATGTAGGAAATAGCCAATGGCTCTTTACAAATAAAGCTATAATGTAATACAAAAGTTTTCATCCAGTTAATCAAATTTTTAAGAACTTTTTTAGTTTTAAATGTTAACTGGAGAAGTCTGAAGTAACTTTAACCTTAAAAAAAAAAAAATCACTGGCTGAACTATTGAAGTTGGGTGGTAACTACTACTGCTACTGTTACAAATATCATTATTATTATTAAAGTTTTCAAAAATAATTTCTAATAAGTTCTTTATTATTTGAGTTTTAAAATTTAAAATTTAAAAATCAAAAAGTATTTAAGGAAAGAAACAGCAATAACTGCCAATCATTAACACTCACTCCAAATGCACTGTATTAAGGCATAAATATAAAAATACTAAACAAAAAAATTACTTCTGGACTTTAATAAAACCAAAATAAATATAGCATATTTTTACTTCACTATACTTATTAAGTCATATAAAAATACCCAAAATTCCTAAGCTTGTACTGGAAACTTCATTTAAGAAGATTGAGTTTTGTATCAGTAGCATTCTTTTGTGTATAGATTTAGTTTTCCTGTGTAAAGGGCTCTTAAATCCATAAACCAGCTAACAGAAACTGATGTATTTCTTCCCGATTTTATTTAACCCTTTTAAAACAAAAAAATTATTCCAAAATAGCTTTCAATTTGAGAAAACCTCAAAAGAAATGGCCTTATTTGACTGTCTTTAACAAAAGAAAAAAAAATTTGTCGTTGTTATTTTGAGACTGGGTTTCTCTGTATAGCCCTAGCTGTCCTGGACTCACTCTGTAGACCAGGCTGGCCTTGATTTCACAGAGATCCACCTGCCTCTGCCTCCCTGAGTGCTGGGATTACAGGCACGCACACCAAAACTGTCTTTTTAAATCATCTTCCTGGGGATTTATGTAGTATCATAATGATTACTATTCACTCTCTGTTGATGCCTCTCGTGGCAAAAAATACAAGCGTATGTGAAAAAGCCTGCAAACAGTGTGGATTTCAGCATCAAACATAGTAATGCTGCAGATATGTTGAAAGTGGCCTAACTATATGCTGTTTTTAATTCTAAAATCATCAGGAAGAAACACACTTACAACATCACAATTTCCTGTTAGCACACTATAGAAAAAAATTACCAGATGAAAAAAAAATAACATGATCCTCTAGCTTCTTCTCCCCACTGGCTCACAGCCCTACTTTGACTGCACTTCATTCCTCATTTGTTTTTTTGTTTTTGTTTTTGCTGCCCTGGAATGCAAATGAGAATGAGGGTGGCCTCCAACACATAAAGATCTGCCTTCCTACTGTTGGGAAAAAAGCAAGCACCACCACCCCATGCCTTCAGTTGCTCCTGTTCCATATGGACTCTTTACTCAAATCAGTTCATTTTTTGTGCCCTATTTGCTTTCTCTAACCATCCTTATGCCCTGTGCTTGAAAGCTAGCATTTCTTTGTTACTTACCCTTCCTCATTCTTGTCTGTATGTCACTGGGAACATCAGTACTAAGTTTACCATACCAGTAAGCAGTGCAAGCCATCAAAGAGGCTGTACAGCTACTCCTAAAGATCATTAAGTACAGGTAAATTAGCTTTCATAAATGACCTGGGCATCTCCCTTTTATAGCCAAAGGTGTGGAGTAAATCATACCTTAATCTCGTTTCTGGTTCCAAAAAAAAAAAAAATGTTACAATTTATATCATATAATATATATTGTATAAAATCTAGGAAGCAAATTAGCTTTTTCCTGAAAACTTGACTATGAAAACGCAAAAAGAAGGAAAATAAAGCTCAAAAGATCATTGAAAGCTAAACAGATATAGTTTAAACATATCATTGAAAGCAATGAACGAGTGGACAAGAATAGACCAGCATTGAAAAATAATAAATTCTTATCACCTATGAGCAAGCAGACTTCAGTAACTTAAAAAGAATCTTTTTACTCTTAGTTTTTCTACTTCTTGCTTATATGCAATAATCTTTTTAAAAAATCTTAAGTATTTATAACAAATGCTTTAAGGCATGAAAGACTAAATTTTAGAAGACTCCTCAAGATAACAGGAAATAACTATATCCTTTCAAATTTATTTGTCTGTAAAAAGGTTTCTGTGATGAGTTCAGAAAAACAGACAGAGAATATGGAATATCATCACGAATAAAGTGATTAAATAGAAAATAACAAAGAATATTATTTTTTCTTATTTATAATTTATTCATTATATATACTGACTGAAGACCCCTCCTTCAAATCCTTCCAGTCCAACACTCCCTCTTCCCCCCTATCCCTTTCCCCTAGTCCACTGAAAGAGGGGGTTCTCCTTCTCTGCCATCTGCCCATAGCTTATTAAGTCTCATCAGGACTTCCTGGATCCACTTCTTCTGTGGCTTGGCAAGGCAGCATCACCAGGGGAAAGTGATCAAAGAGCAATTAACTGAGTTCATGATAGAGGCAGCCCCTACTCCCCTCACTCGGAGATCCACGTGGAGACTGTGCTGCCAATCGGCCACATCTGAGCAGGGGGTCTAGGTCCTTTCTGTGCATGGTCCTCCATTGGTGCATCAGTCTCTGCAGGACCCTCAGGGCTCAGGTTTTTTAGCTTTGTTGGGTCTCCTTGTGGAGCTCCTGTCCCCTTCATGTCATTCTATCCCCATCCCCCTTCTTTTGTAAGACTCCCTGAGCTCTGCCCAAAGTTTGGCTATGAGTGTCAGCATCTGCTTCGATCCCCTGTTGGGTGGAGCCTTTCAGAGGACCCTCTATAGTAGGCTCAGAATATCACTTTTCAATAAAGAACAATTTCTACTTTGAGCAGCATACTAAATATCTATCAACTTCTACTTATATTCAAAGCCTGACTAAAATAAAAGGTAAAGTTAAAGGGGAGTATGACCTCATAAAAACAGAGAGAATGGACTAGGAAGTAAAAGCCTAAAAGTTAATAGTTGAATGGTAACTGCAAAAGCAATTTTTTTTTGCATGTTATCAATGGAAAAGCAGAAAAGCCACTTGATTTCTATTACAGGAACATAAACTGGTCCAGAAATTACCATTATCAGGTATTCTAGAAGCAGAGGAGGAGGTAAGAAGTCCTCCATACCCCTGCAGTGACAGATGACGTTCCTCCTTTACGTAAGGTAAGAGCTTTCTTTTCCTATGGAGGAATAAAAGACAATCTAGATACAAGGGTCAAGGGAATAGAGGAACATTGCTGGAACTGTTGTTACAGCTGATACACCAAATATTAGTATCAAATCATCTTTTCTCCACTCGGTTCTTAGAATGATGGCTATGAGCCTTGTATAGGAAGCAATTTAGACAAGTTATTTTGTGGAAATCAACTAGCCTGAAAGAAACGTAATGACATTTGAAAATTCCCCAAAAGTCCATCAAGTTTCTAAGTCAGGAATGTCTAAAGCCAGTAATGTGTATACAAACACAGTTTCCTACAGCCACTCTGTTTCCCACTTTACCAGTTTACCCCCAAGCAAAATATTAACAGATTCATGAAGAAAGCTTCCATGAACTGAAAGAAAAAAACCTGGGGACACAAAAGCTATTCATAAAAAAAAAAAAAGAGAGGCAATAAAAAAAGCACAAAGGGTGGGAAAAAGGAACAAAGGGAGAGAGGAAGGGAGAAACGTATGAAGAAGAAAATATACCCATGCAACAGGATCAACGGTCTAGAATCTAAAGAATGAAAGAAAAACAAACTTTACACATAAAGTCGAGATTTTCTCCAAAAAAGCTGAGCAAAACTACAAAGATGAACTGGAAAACAAAGATTTGAAAAAAAAAAAACAAAAAACATAAAGTTATTCCAGGTGGTCAGATACTCAATTTAGGCAGTTCTACAAATAGTATTATATCAATCATTAAAATAATACACAAATTAATTTTCCCAGCACTGAATGATCTATCTTTCAGATAAAAAGGGACAACCAGTTACCCAGCTGGACTGAAAAAAGCAAACTTTAAAAGACACAGGATCATGAAACTGAAAATACTGACATTATGTGTTATGAGTTAGGAGAAGCAAGTGAGACAAGAGGACAAAGAAAGAAAAACAAAGTTACTGAAACTTAAAGACAGTGGGCATTGACTACTTGTATTTTGAGGAAAAATTATTTTCTACCTAGAATTCAGTTTCTAGTAAAAATATCTCAAAGTTAAAAACAACAAAAAGGTCCTTCCCATGGTCCTTCTTAGAAGTTATGAAGCCCTACCAAAAAAAAACCCAAAACAATAAATCAAGACAGGGAACTCTAGAAAAGCATAATCTGAAGCAAAGGCTACAGAGACTGTTTACATGAAAGGCAGAAGCCGAAGTGTGGAAACAGCAGTCCGTTGGTCAGTATCTGTAGACTAAGCACAGGGACAGGCTCCTGGAGAGGGCTTCCATGCAGCTGACACTGAGGAGATACTTGCTATGCACCAGTTACTGAGACATTTGCTATGGGAGAGAAGGGAATAAATTCATGGAAAAAAAAAAAACATGGAAAACTAAACACACGAAAAAAAAAAAGCTCAGTTTATCAGAAAAAAAGTGCAAAATAGAAAAAGTGATTGTGTTACATGGTTCAGTAAACAATAATTTTCATGTGATCAAGGCATTATTAACCCTCAATATTCATCTGGCAAAATCCATTACGTATATGTTAGAAATTGAATGGTCAATGTACTGGAGATTATAGCAAAGAATACTTGAAAGAAAACTGATTTTCATCTTCCACCATAACAAACCAATCAATAGTATCAATATGACACCCCAATTTGAAAAATCAAGAAGCATCAACTTAAGTATATACTAAATATGAACATAATCATAAGCATACATTCCTCTGGGATTTTTATGTACATATATGCTGAGAAATTTTAACAACTATTTAAATTGTTTAGTTCTTTTTCCCCCATTAGCTGAAGCTAATAAGACACCCTAGAAAAATACTGAGTTTCACTCTCCACAGAGGCTGTTTAGTTTAAGGAATAAGATATATAATATATATGTTATTTATTTATTTGTTTGTTTGCCCGGCTATTTATGTATTTTAAAAGAAAAATATATGTTAAAAAAAAAAGGAAATCAATTTGTCCTCAACCTCTAAAGTTCTAGTACCTCTAGAGATGAAATTATTCTCTTTTCTCTTAGGCCTCCGATATGAAAGCCACACACTTCACAACCTTCTTCTGGCTCTTCTTCATGCTACTACTATCTGACAAAAGCCAGGCTTCTCAACCAGTAAGTTTTTACTAATAGTAAAGAAGTTCTCAAACATATACTGCATACAAATCTGGCAAATACAGAAAAGCAAAAGTCCAACAAAAGGAAAATATACACAATTGACAAACTATTAAAAATGTAATTCTTGTGTGCCAGTAAGATGTCTTTGCAGCTTAAGGTGCTTGCTACCAAGCCTAGCAACCTGAGTCCCATTTCCAAAATCCACTATGGAAAGTGAGAACTGGCTCTGCCTCCACCTATGCCATGACATGCATGTGCATAAACATACACACACACCATACACACAGTCCCATAAATAAATAAATAAATAAATAAATAAATAAATAAATAAATAAATAGATAGATAAAATTTAAAAGAAAAATTTATTTACTTATCTATGATACTAAAATTCTGTAATCTCTGACCAAAAGCCTAATTTGGCAAAAGCATTCTTTGTTTTATGAAGTGGATTCTTTTTAAAAGCTGACCAAATGAGACTAAAAAGATAGTTCAGCAATTAAGAGCATTCTCTGCTCCTGCAGAGGAGCCAGGCTCAGTTCCCAGAATTCACATATTGGTTCTTAAATACCTAAAACCCCAGATCCAGAGATCTGAAGCCCTTTTCTGGTATCCATAGATACTAAGCAGCTATATGATACAAACACTTACATGTATCACACATACACATAAATTCTTTTTTAAAAAAAAAATTAAAAGCCAAATAAAGTAAAACTCTGAAATTTTTCACTATAAAATAAGAGATTAGTTTCAAGACCCCCCCAAAAAAAAACAGTTCAAAACATAGGATGGGGGCAAGAAAGCTGAAAAATGGTTTAGTTCAAGCAAGAAGATCTGAATCACATACAACACTGACCTCTCCTTCCCTTTCTCCATGAAGAGGTAAGCACATACTATATATATATATATATATATATATATATATATATATATATATATATACAATAATAATAATATAAGTAAATAGAATATAGGTTGGAGATAGAGTTCAGTGAGAGAGCTTTTGTCTAATGCCATGAGTTCCATCCCTAGCTCTACTAAAAAATAAAAAAAAATAAAAAAAAAATTAAGCAACTAAGCCAACTAAGCCAGTTGTGTTAACATACTCCTGTAATCTATCATGTAGTTGATAGAGGCAGGATGATCAAGAGTTGGCCAGCTAATGCAATATGCAGTTCATGAGGGTTCAAATCGAGACCCTACTGCAAAAAACAAAAACAAAAAACAAAAAAAAAACATCAATACAAGCAAAAATCCATCATCATGTCAATCAATAAACTTTTAAAAATACACTGACATAATTTACCACCATGTAGTTGCATGATTATTTCAACTGCAGAGCCAGTCAAAAACTATTTCTTCAAATGCATATACATATGTGAATCATTTCTTGTATTATAGCTCATTAACAATCATGATTTAATTTGATGTTGTTTTGCGACAACTATATTAACCAGGATGTCCTTGAACTTTTAGAAATTCATCTGCCTCATCCTAGGATTAAAACCACAGCCAGCATCGTTCAATATTTGAAAGAAAGCAGCTGGGTGATGCTGGCATACACCTTTAATTCCAGCTTTCAGAAGGCAGAGACAGGTGCATCTCTGAGTTTGAAACCAGCTTGGTCTACAGAGTGAGCTTCAGGACAACCAGGGCTGTGCAGAGATACCCGGTCTTGAAAAGCCACAATGAAACAAAACAAAAACAGCCCAATGTTACCATCCTTGATCTCAATTATAACTAGATCACTCTGAATGCTTCAGACATCAGGGTGCTACAGATGTATTCCTTGCTCACTAAGCTCTACCTGATGGAGAATAACATCACTGTCTTACATAATAGTAGCTTCAGTAATCTCTTAGATTAGTAAATCTCTTAGATTTTAGTTTTTCAAAATAGTGTTTCTCTGTTTAGCCTTGGCTGTCCTGGACTCACTTTATAGACCAGGCTGGCCTCGAACTCACAGAGATCTGTCTGCCTCTGCCTCCCCATTCCTGCTGGGATTACAGAGCTAATGATTTACTTTTAAAAATACTTACATGCATCACACATACACATACTTTGAGCTGTTAAACTAACAGAGATTGCTGGGCATTAATTTGAATTATTTAATATTCCTAGGTATGTGATGGTATCTCCACAAACTTCAAAATACTTATTTTTAAACAACTCTCCCATATCTATCTATCTTGCATGCTAAACCAGCAAGATAGGTTTTGTTGGTATTTTTGTTTGTTTTTTTTTTTTTTTTTGAGAAAGCATCTCATTGTATAGCCAAGGTTGTCCTTGAACTTGTTAGCCTCCTGCCCAGCTTCCCCAAGTGCTGGAATCACAAGGCATGTGCCATCATTCCTGATAAGTAAGTCAACACAATTTTTAATTATCTTGTATTTCTAAAAGAGATATATAGCAATATTTGTAATGCTTGTATAGTAACAGGAAGATACCTGTGGAATAAAGTACTCTCCTTGAGTGGTTGGATCAGCATTTCATTAATCTTTAGTATTTCATCTCCATAAAGAAACATGTTTGCTCTTCCTTTTTCACATTAAGGGATAATGTTTTTCCAGAATAATTTTTATCTAGTATCTCTCGGATATGTAATTTTGATCAATTCCGTTAAATTTTTTTTCTTATTAAAGCATTACTATTTTTTTTTCTTTTCCAGGAAGTCAAATGTAATTTCACCAGAAGGAATTATGCTTTGATTCCAGAGGTTATCAGTAACAATGTTACCATCCTTGATCTCAGTTATAACCAGATCACTCTAAATGCTTCAGACATCAGGGTGCTACAGATGTATTCCTTGCTCACTGAGCTCTACTTGATGGAGAATAACATCACTGTCTTATATAATAGTAGCTTCAGCAATCTCTTCAAACTAGAAATTTTAAATATCTGTGGAAATTCCATCAGTGCAATTCAACAGAGCTCATTTGCTGGCTTAAATGAACTAAAACAGTTATATCTTTGCCAAAACAAAATATTGCAACTGAATCCTGATATATTTGTGCCTCTAAACAATTTGAAAGTTTTGAATCTGCAAGGCAATTTGATAAGTCACTTTGATGCACCACAGTTATTTCATCTGGAATTACTAACTCTGGATGGAAATCCATGGAACTGCACCTGTAGTCTACTTGAATTGCAGAACTGGCTGAACACATCTAACGTGACATTAGGTAAGCTATCCTACTCCAAGTCAAACAAGAAGAGAATGTGTCTGACCTTCATTAGCTTATGTCAGAATTAGAACAGATGAAAGGAAACAGCAGGGCTGGAAGTATTACTCAATGGTAGACACAGGCTTTGAACTTCATCTCTACAACAGTTAAAAATAAACCAAAATCAAACCAAAACTAGTAACACCTCCCAGAAAAACCACCAGAAAGAAACTTCAGAATATACATTATCTTACCCCACCTGAGAGGGGTGTGGTAATTTAAAGATTGCTATATGCAAGAAGATAGTATTAAACACGTAGAGTCAATATATGATAGTACTTTTACATGTCAGATATTATATTGGATACCTTTGATTCCAGAACTTGGGAGGCAGAGGCAAACAGATCTCTGTTGAGTTCCAAACCAGCCAGGATTACAGTGAGATCCTAGCTCAATAAGATGTTCAAGGACTTCCTATATATTCTCTAGAGTATTGTCTCACAAAATACACAAGAAGAGGTGCCTAGTTTCGTTTGGTTGTTTTTTTGCTTTCCAGCACTGGGGACTGAACTCAAGGTGTTGCCTTATTTTGTTAACTGCACATCAAGTTCTGCTTGGGAACCAGAGTGTAACAATAATATTAATCATAAGACTTCCCAAGATAAAAGCTAAATGATAAACACATACTGCATTTAACCTAACAGGAATGTGCATCAGCACTCATGTTGACATGCAAACACATCAAGAGTGCCTTTCTTAAAATAAATATTTTTGGTTCATTGATTTAATAATTATGTGGGTAAGTGTTTTGCCTGCGTGTATGTATGGGCACCCTGTGTGTACCTGATGCCTGCAAAGTTCAGAAGAGGGCACTGGATTCCCCAGAACTATAGTTCAGGATGGTCATAAGGCACCATGTGGAAACTGGAAACGCAAATAGATTCTATGCAAGAGTAGCAAGTGTTTTTTACCACTGAACCATCTTTCCAGCCCTTATTATTTTCCTAATGAGAAAACTTATCAAAATTCTAAATCAATACTGTGTTATGAACTACTTCTATTTATCTATAATACATCCTAATTTATTTCTTTACCAGAAAACGAGAGCATCACCATGTGTAGCTATCCAGATGACCTAAAGCATTACAGTATCAAGTCAGCGCCCTTTACAACTGAATGCCACTCTAAATTTATTTCCACTATAGCTGAAGACCTTTATATTGATTTCCAGCCCAATATGAATTCACCTTTTAGTAGCTCTTTAAGCAACTTAACAGAGAACTCAGGTAATGTACCGCTTTTGAGGATTACTATTGCTAAAGGTATCAGTACTAATCCCACTGTTCTTTTTGTCTTTCACTATGTTGAACTTCTATGAACAATGTAAAAGAACAATTCTTCACCTCAACAAAGATTTACAAAATATTGGGATTCCAACCCAGGCTCTATCATATGTCATGCACACAATACTGGATATTAATTAACTATTTTATGAGACAAAACACCACACTTCCCAAGTATAAGCTAATGGTTTTATGTGAGCTGGTAACAATACCTGGTTTTGTTTTAATGTGGACTGCTGCATTTACATGAGAGGAGATCCAGGTCTAAGCACAAAATTCATTTATGTGTCAAAAAAAAAAAAAAAGCACATGCATATAGTCTGAAGATAATTTTATACAGTACTTTTGGGGCATCTGTTTTTTGTTTTGTTTTTACTGTGACCTGTCCATTGAGGCTTTCTATGAATTTTCCACTTGTGAAATCAGATTAGCACTCAGTTACAGACTTTGGAGCACTTTGGGTTGTTTAATTAAGAATTAATCAGCCTTTAGTCATTTTGGAAAATGATGTTCCTTGACCACATTTTTCTTTCCTGTAGTAGTAATTTTTATTCACAGAAAACAGTAAAGTATATACCTTTCTAATACTGCTTGACTTGTCAACTTAACAAAATCTCTCTTTTCTATTTAAGAACATAAGACTGTTGGAAAAAGCTGGGCTTTACTTGTTGGTGTTGTCGTCACTGCAATGGTAACTTCACTACTCATCTTTATTGCTATCAAGTGCCCAATTTGGTACAATATTCTGCTTAGTTACAATCACCATCGCCTGGAAGAGCATGAAGCAGAAACCTATGACGATGGTCTTACAAGAAACCCAAGTTCTCTTTCACAGATAACAGATACAAACTCTGAAGACACCACAGTAATCTTTGAACAGTTGCATTCATTTGTGGTAGATGATGATGGGTTTATTGAAGATAGATACATAGATATCAATGAGGTACATGAGGAAAAGTAATTTTATTGTGTTGAAATTTTGAAAAAATATTATGTCTATTTACAGCTTAGACAAAAAGATTTTTATTTGACAAACAAAACTATAAGCAGCAATCCTTTGTATTAATCAGTACCTTACATAAATATCACATAATTTTCTACTGTATTGTACAAGCAAGTCCAAATGCACTAACTCGTACTCTGGTCAGCTAAAAGCTGAATAATTTATCTACACAACCAGCATTTGTATGTCAGAAAGTGTTTAGGAAACCACAGACTGGTAAAAACAAAACAAAACAAAACAAAACAAAAAATCAAGGTCAAAGGAATGATTACTTACCAACTAAAATGAACATATTCTGGTATTAACAAATACATGTGCTGCAATGTCTTAAATTATACTAAAAAATTGAATCAATAAAGAAACATAAATTTTAGATTTATATTGTCCAAGTAAAGAACAGTGAGTTTTGGCTATATAAATCTGTCTGATGTTCACAAATAAATTCACAGAATTGGAGCATATTTTCTAATGCTTCCTGAACTCAAAAAAACAAAATTTCCTCAAAATTAGTAGCAATCTGAAGCCCAGATACAATGACTAGGAATAATGCCTATTAACCACTACTGACTTGACAGTGATTGTTAGGAAGGGTTCTACCTACAATTGCCATATTTAATATTACAGTGGCTTCTAAACTGGGCATCATAAGAATTTTCTTTTAAAATACACATTTCTGTATCTCTTCTGGGAGATTATCTTTCAACTCATTCTGAGCTAGAGCTGAAGAATATTTAGGTAATCCACACACATCTGTCTGTGTTTCAACAAACAGAGCAATGTTTCCTGAATTTTCTTCCACAATGACACTAACAAGTATTTATAGAAAAAGAAAAAAATGGAGGCTGGAGAGATGGCTCAGAGGTTAATAGCACTGTCTGCTCCTCCAGAGGTCCTGAGTTCAATTCCCAGCAACCACATCGTGGCTCACACCACCTATAATGAAATCTAGTGACCTTTTCTGGTGTGCAGGTGTACACGCAAACAACACTGTATACATAGTAAATAAATAAATCCTTTAAAAAAAGAAAAAAGGTACCTAATCAAATTAGGAAAGGAATCTGAACCAAAGGAAAGGAACCAAGACTTTTTACTTTAGTACTTACACAGATTTTATTAATTTCAAATGTTCTCTGATAACTCAAGAGTAAAGTACTGAGTTTTTGAAAAGATCTGCATGGGAAGGAGAAAAGAAACAGGAAGAGGAAGAGGAAGGAAGCAGAGAGCAGCCATGGGCAAATGTGCAAAGAAACACATGGTGGGCATAGATAGAGGAAGCAGCCTAGATGAAGAATAAGCAAGTATTTATGGAACTATGGATGGGAGGTAGGCTGGGAGGTAAAGGTAGATTAGAGGGCTAATACCTGCCCTGTCCCAGGTGATATAAGGTTATCATAAAATCTATCAGGTGTCTGTGCCTTTTATTGATTGTGACAGCGGGTTAAATATACCATACCATTAAATTAACAGCAACAATCTTTCTTAGTTCCTCTAAATACAGACTCAAGAGAAAGCATAGTGACTAAAATAGTTTTTCAAAGTTTTTACTTTTTGTTTCTAGCATATATACTTTTAAAAAAATGTAACTGTAAAATTTATACACGCAATTTGGGTATTAGCATAGATAATGAAATAATGAAATGGGAACATGTTTTAAATTCTTTGAAGCATTCAGAGCTACAGCTTCTATGCTTGCATATGTACCTGAGTATCTTGTGTATAATAAGTAAATGGTAAATATTTGCTCAGTGGTTTTAAAGCAGGAAGAAAAAGGGAGGAAAAACTAAGAGCTTGGCATTCTTTACATAAGAAAGAGGCTGCCATGGCGGATGCCATGCAGGAGGAGCAGCAGTGGGCAGGTGAGCTTCCTGGAGACGGCCCACCATTTCATATGGCTGCTCCTCTCCTAGGAGAGGCATGGTCCCAACGGGCACCATCTCCACATTTCTTTGTACTGCTGATGGGCCTTCTCATGTTTGTCATTGTTGTATTCCCCATATATCTGACATGGTATGACTGTGTGTGGGGAGACCCTCACTGCCTGTATGTGCTTGTTTCCTGGGTGACAGGAAATTCATTTGGACAACTTTTGTGCAGATCATATGAAAATGCATTTTCATAAAATAATAGTTTAGATAAATTAATGATTTTACAGAATTTCTGATTTGATTTAAATATTTTTTAAAAGTTAGGTTAAGGTGTTTTTGTCAGTAGCTCTGATGTAAAAAAAAATCTTGAGGACCAATCTGAAGTTCAAAAAAGCACTCTTCATAGTTGAATTAGGGACTTTCTGAGGTTAATGAGCAAGAACAATAGCTCCAATTAGTACTGGCTGACGTGACTTTCTCATTGAAGCTGGACTTCAAGGAGATTAATTTCTTGTACCCACTTTGCCCTTAGTTTCCTGATATAATTTAATAAAAATTGTTAATGAGTAGATATGCCTCTTGAGGGATTTTAAAGTAGGAATGGCTGTTTTTTATATAAAAGTTTAGATCTTCAATTCTTTTAAGGTTTTCTAAGATTACTTTTACAATAATTGATTCTTTCAATTATCTGCAAATTGCAGCCTGCCAGTAAAGAAAGACTGGCTGAAAAAAATTTCCTTGCTTGCTTACACTTCGTTAATATATAACAAACTACTTAGTTACAAATGTATGTGAGTTGTTGGGAATAATTTGTATCTCACATTTGTTTTTCACCCATAATACATAAAACATCTGATCACCTGAGGGTATTGAGGAACATGTTTTTTTTCTACATATACTCATTGTAATTGTTCACTTAAAGCTAAACTTGCAGACAGGAGCCTGACAGAGTCATCCTCTGAAAGGTGCTACCTAGCAGCACCTCAAAAGAGATGATGGGACTAAGAGCCAAACATTAGGCTATGCTTAGGGCATCTTGTAGAAAAGTGGAAGGAAAGAGAAAAGAACCTGGAGGTGGCAGGAGCTCTACCAGACCAACAAAGCCAACTAACCAGGGCCCAGAGGGGCTTGCTAAGACTGAAGCATCAACCAAGGACCATGCATGAACTGGACCTATGCCCCCTATAAAGATGTAACAGATGGGCAGCTTAGGCCTCATTTGCGTCCTCTAGTAAGGGAAGTGGGAACTGCATTGGACATGGACTCACTTGCCATCCTATTGATCACTTTCCCCTGGCGGGACTGCCTTGCTAGGTCACAATGGAAGAGGACACATTCAGTCCTGATGCAACTTCATGAGCTGGGAAAGGAGCTCTCCTTTGCTGAGGAAAAGGGGAGGGGGAAGGAGGGAGAGTGGAACTGGGAAGGGAGGAGGGATGGGGCTGCAACAAGGATGTAATGTGAATTTTAAAAAAAATTTAAATTAAAAAAAAAAAGAAAAAGAAAATGTTCCCACATTGTGATTTTTATACTGCTTGAAAGATTTTGCTAGGGACAGGCGTAGCAACACACGTCTGTAATTCTAGCACTCAGGGAGGCAGAGACTGGTGGATCTCTGTGAGTTTGAGGCCAGCCTGGTCTACAACATAAGTCCAGGACAGCCAAGGTTACACAAAACAACCCTGTCTCTAAAAGAAAAGGAAAGAAGGAAAGAAGGAAAGAAGGAAGGAAGGAAGGAAGGAAGGAAGGAAGGAAGGAAGGAAGGAAAGGAAAAGAGGAAAGGAAATAAAGATTTTGCTGCCATACATAAGCTGTGGGAGAAAAAATAAAATTGTTGGAGCTTGAATTGCTCTAATTTGTTCCATCTACCCAATATGTATTACATAAAATGGTTGGAGCTTTGCTCCATTCATCCAATGGCTGTCTATATGTGTGAAGGGAACTTGCTTGCTGGAGCCTGTCTTGTCTTTTCTTTTTTCCTTATCACCAGCCAGCCCACAGAGTTAGAGTTCAAAGAGTTCAGCGTGTCTCACCAGTTTCAAGTAGTACTAGCCCCCAGCTGACAGAAGCCATCAGCTCTGGACCCCACCAGCTCTACACACACTTCCTCTGTCTGCCCTGAGCTGATGAAGCTGGTCTTAGACAGCTAGATCTTCTGTCTTCAAGAAGGCTCTGAATGGCAGTCTTAATAATGTGTGGAGACAGATACTTCTTTGTCTATAATCCACAGAGGAACATCATTCCTCTTCCAAAAATTTCATCACTATATTCAACATCTTACTCTTCATCAGGTTGTTTAATATAAAAGTAACATGGGAGTGTATTTACGGTTACTCAATTTCAGGAATTTTGGTTAGTAATTATCCTCGCTTTCAAACAGATTAACAGTAATAAGCTTCTAGAACTGATGCTGTATATATGTTTATACTCCATAGCTCAACTTTTACATTTATCTTCCCATATTCTGTATTTAATGAGTCAAAACTAATTTTTTAAATTATTTTATTTCACATTTATTATTTTTGTAAAGATTACTGTTACATTTTATTGAAATCAAAGCTAGTTCATATTTAGTCATTTCAGTTCATACATAAGTTATGTATGAGCATACATATAATCTATAGACAACAGAAAATACTAATATAATTATCATCACTGTTAATTAATGCATAAAACCTACTGATCAATAACTTCTTTCATTAAAATGGAACTAAAATACCATGATCCAATCTAGTTAAAAGCTTAAGTTAAAATTCTAAGTTGTAGATATAAAGACATAATTCATTTTAAAGTTTAAGTTTTTAGAAGCAGAAATCATATTTATAAAACTTGGTAGTCTTTTCCTTTGAATAAAATTTAGCTCCTTGAGCTCTACAAGGAGAGTAACAGAGCCAAAAAATCTGGGCCCAGGGGCCTGCTGAGACTGCTGAATCAGCCATGCATGGAGAAGACCTAGACCCCCTGCTCAGATGTAGCTCATGGGCATCTCTGTCTCCATGGGGGTTCCCTCGTGAGGAGATCAGAGGCAGTCTCTGGCATGAACTCGGTTACCTGGTCTTTGATCACCTACCCCTGGCAGGTGGCCTTCCTATGCCAAGGAGAAGGAGGATCCAGACAGTTATGATGAGACCTGATGGGATAGGTCAGACAGTAGGGGAGGAGGACCTCACTATCAGTGGACTAGGGGAGGGACATGGGGGGTAGGACCGGGAGGAGCTGAGGAAGAGGGCTACAGTCGGGATGCAAACTGAATAAATTGTAATAAAAAATAATAATAAATAATAATTTAAAAATTAGCTACTTGGAAGTAAATTAAGATTTGACAATAAGATAATTTTTATATTAAGACATTATGGTAAATTAAGAAAAAAATACATTTTCTATCACAAATATATACTTACTGACTTTAAGAGGTCAGTAAGATGCCAGTTGTGGTTCTTGTCTGAAGTCCCAGCACACAGGAGGCTGAGGCAGAAAGATCCTTGTGAATCTGAGGCAGCCTACTCTACAAAGTAAGATACTGCCTCATAAGGAACCAACAGTTAATTAATAAAAAAAAGTAAAATAAGAGAAAAAGTTAAAGTTAAATGAGTTACCAAAACTCATTTATTAATGTAAACTTACGCTTGTCTTTCAGTAAATATGACATCCATACTTTGTGTTTCTCGATCATTTTGAGCTTTAAGCTGTGTAAACAGTTAACACAGATGTTAGTCATTTTAAAAAAAGGGAACCACCAAACTCTCTGTAAAGGTTACTCTGGTACTAAATGAGATTCTTGTAATAATGGCCACATGCAAATTTAGAAAAATTTTATATCATTCATTTAAAAAAAGAACACTACTAGATAAATAAGTCAGTATTACCAGAAAAAATATTAGTTCTTTAGATTGACATTATAAGCTCACACAAAATAATTCATTTTTCTTTAATGATCTGTCCAATAATGTAAAGTTAATTTACATAAACAGCATTTCAGTAACATACTACATGTACAATAAAAACTTGATTAGCCATATGCTCAATCTAGAATCAACACCATTTTGTTTTTAAATCCTTTATGATTTCCCAAGTACTCCCAGCTGACCTTATACACAAAGACCTGAATCAGGACCGACCCCAAACACTAACCAAATACTTTTCAAAGTTTTTGTTATTTATTTCTAGGAATAAAACTCATTTCTAAGTTTATGAAACTAAAAATAATTTGCTAAATTATTTTAGAACCCCAAATGTAGAAGTAATTTTAAAAATTCTGTTTAGTTTTTTATTTGTTTGTTTGTTTAGTCAGGCTGTTGTGGGGCATGTCTTTATTCCCAGAACTTGAGAGGCAGAGGCAGGCCGATCTTTGAGTCTGAGGCTAGCCTGGTCTACTAAGTGAGTTCCAGGATAGCCAGGGCAACATAATGAAACCTTGTCTCAAAAAAAAATAAATCAATAAAACAACGCTGTTCTCACAGAAATATTTCATCATGTAAATAAATTATAAGCTATAGAATTTTGTTGTATTTTATCATTTAAAATGAAAATAGGTCAGATACTTATATGAACACTGAACACAAATCCTCATTTCCCCAAATCAATATTAGCTGTGTCTGGTATTATAGCCATTCCTGTGCGGACGGACTAGAGCAATAGCTCTGCGGTTACAAACACTGGCTACCCCTCCAGAAGACTTGTACTCATTTTCCAGCGCTTACATGGAGGCTCACAACTACCTGTTACTCTAGCCTCAGGCAACTCAATGCCTTCTTCTGGCCTCTGAGGGCACAGGGCAAGAACATATATGGAGATAGCATTAAATAATTAAAAAACTATAAGAAGTTTTTAAAGATGATATCTCCATTGAGTTTTAGTTCCATTTGTAAAAAAGAAAATTTAAACCTAAAAGAAACATTTTTAAAAGGTTAAAACCAAAATATTGTTAATATATATCTAAGCAATATAGATGGTGATTCCCTAACACAAGATCAGTTGAAACAGAGCTTTATTGACAGAAATTAAAACATTTACTTCAACACCAATAGAGATTTAAAAGAACAATGAAGGGTGCTTAATGAGAATTGTGACAGTAATTATCAGAGTCATAACCACCCTAACGTCCATAAAGTTTTATCAAAATATTTCTAGATAATGCTTTATTTTAGAGGATATGATTTATATGTATAGCTATTGCTTATATTTATATATTTTCTTACCATGTTGTAATCATTCATTACTTCTTCCATCTCAGTATTGGTATTAAGTTTATCTACCAACTAAAAGCAAAAATACAAAGAAAAAGCACCATTCTGTTAGCCTTAAAGTTTCAGATAAGTTTGAATATACATACTTATTTTCATATATAGTAAGTCATTTCAGTGTTAATACTACCACATATCTTATTTTCTAAGAAAAATAGTGAGTTACACTAAAAAACAACATAAAAAAACTAAACATACTCTTCATTTGGCCAATAGTAAACTAAACTTTTGGTATGTAAATGAGAAGTAATGAAATACTGTTCCTTTTAAGATCATACGCTGAAGAGCTTTATTTGCTCTGAAAAGATCAAGTTTATAAAGAAAAGTCTAAACCAGAAAAAAAGCAGCTTTGGAAATTTTCTACTACTTTTATTCCCCCCCTCCACTAAAAAAATATTGTCTTACAAAATCATACTAGTGAAAATTAAAACAACTTTCTTTCCCCTAAAAACTAAAAACTAAAAAGTAATAGAGCAAAGCATAAACAGTACACCAATACACCTAACCCTAAGTCAGGCAATGGCATCAACAAGTACCGTGTCTGAAACAGTCATCAGGGCCTGGGTCTGCACTAACTCAAGGAAAATTACAGTCCATATTTTAAAGACATTTAGGAAGTAGCAGAGACAGAATTTTATCTTATTTTTTATTTTATTTTATCTTTTGCTTTTTGAGACAGGGTCTCGCTATGTAATCCTGACAGGCCTGGAATTTGCAATGAAAGCAGAACTGCCTTGGGTGCCTTTGCCTCTGAAGGGCTGGGATTAAAGCACTCTGGCAGAATTTTGTTGTTTTCAAGGAATGCTTTAAACGATGGGATTCTCTTTCGACTTTTTTTTTCAGTTTTTTAAAATTTTATTTTTATTAATTAGTCTATTCACTTTCTATCCCAGCTGTAGCCCCCTCCCCCAACCCCTGCCAATCCTACTCTCCCTCCCTCTTCTTCTCCTATGCCCTTCCCCCAGTACAATGATAGTGGAGCACCTCCTCCCCTTCCATCTGATCCTATTCTATCAGGTCTCATCAGGACTGGCTTCTTTGTCTTAGTCTGAGGACTGGTAAGGCTGCTCCCCCCTCCTCAGGTGGAGGTGATCAAAGACCCAGCCCATGAGTTCATGTCAGAGATAGTCCCTGTTCCTATTATTGGGGAACCCTCTTGGACACTGAGCTGCCATGGGCTACTTCTGTGCAGGGGTTCTTAGTTATTTCCATGCATGGTCCTTGTTAGGCGTATCAGTCTCAGTCAATAACCCTGTGCCTAGATTTTTTGGTTCTGTTGCTCTCCTTGTGGAGCTCCTGACCCCTCCAGGTCTTTCTATCTCCCCCTTCTTTCATAAGATTCCATGCATTCTGCAAAAAGTTTGCCTATGAATCTCAGCATCTGTTTTGATACCCTGCTGGGTAGAGGCCCTCTGTGACAGGCTCCTGTCCTGTTCCCTGTTTTCTCCCTCCCTCTTTTGATGTCTATCTCATTTGCCGTTCCGAATGAAGATTGAGCATCTTACCAGGGTCCTCCTTCTTGATTAGCTTCCTTAGATGTACAGATTTTAGTATGATTATCCTATATTATATGTCTAATATTCTCTTATAAGTGAGTATGTACCATGTGTGTCTTTCTGCTTCTGGGATACCTCACTCAGGATGATCATTTCTAGATCCTACCATCTGCCTGCAAATTTCATGATTTCTTTGTTTTTTAATTGCTGAGTAGTATTGGGTACAAAGCTAAACAGAATTCTCCATAGAGGAACATTGAATGGCAAAGAAACACTTAAAGAAATGTTCAACATCCTTAGTTATCAAGGAAATGCAAATCAAAACAACCCTGAGATTTCACCTTACACCCATCAGAATGGCTAAGATCAAAAACTCAAGTGACAACACATGCTGGAGAGGATGTGGAGAAAGAGGAACCCTACTCCATTGCTGGTGGGAATGTAAATTTGTACATATACTTTGGAAATAAATCTGGTGCTTTTTCAGTTAGGAATAGTGCTACCTCAAGATCCAGCTATGCCAAGTATAGCTGGTATAGCTCAAGTACACAACAGGGACATTTGCTCAAACATGTTCGTAGCAGCTCTTTTTGTAATAGCCAGAAGCTAGAAGCAACCCAGGTGTCCCTCAGTTGAGAAATGGATACAGAAATTGTGGTACATTTACACAATGGAATACTACTCTTTTAGACTCTTTTTGGTTGGTTGGTTGTTTTGTTTTGTTTTGTTTTAATAAAAGGTCAAACTAGTCAAAACAAACCTAATCAAAATAGTAAAAAAATATTTAGGTGTAATTGATGATTAAAAAAACCCTAAGCTTTATTTTGTTATATTTATAACATTCTAATCTATATTTTATATTTTAAAATGTAATACTTCTTTCCTGTATTGTAATATAAATTCGTGGTAGTATGACTTAAAATTTAAATCAGATCACTAATGAACTTCTTTCCACTCAACAAATATTAGCTCATTAAACCCATAAGTAAATAGGATATATTTTAAATTATTTTAATTTTTTTTCTTTTTTTCAAGACAGGGTTTCTCTGTGTAGCCCTGGCTGCCCTGGACTCACTTTGTAGACCAGACTGGTAGAGATCCTCCTGCCTCCGACTCCCAGGGTGCTGGGATTACAGGCATTTGTCATCATGCCCAGTTTAACTTCTGATTTATTCTTTGACATTTTACATTTACTTACCTAATACATCCCAGCATAAGTATAATATTTAAATTTAAATATTTTTAAAAACTAAGTTTTCTTTAAAAATATCTCTGGTTTTCTTATATTTCAAATAGAACATCAGGTGCTAGAAAATGGCACAGCAGGTAAGAGCAAACATGGGTCTTACAGAGGATGTGAGTTCAGCTCCTAGCACCCACACCAGGCAGATTTAACTGTCTATAACTCCAGCTTCAGGAAATTAACCCCCTCACACTCTTCTGGCCTCTAAAGGTACTTGCTCTCATGTGCACACACATGTATACACATAAGTAAAAGTAAAATAAGATCTTAAAAGAAATAAATATACTAAAACAGACATAAAGAAAATCCTAATTAATACTGGGTCTCAAAGCATTTGTTATAGACTATGGTACTCAGCAAAAAAAACAAAAAACAAACTATAATATACTTTAATTAGCAAGATTTCATTGACAAGTATTAACAATACCAACTAGTTATATCAACATTCAGAGAAAAAAGCTAGTCACTTCATCAAATCAACATACCCTAATTGTTTAATATACCTAGGGAAGTAGAAGAAAATTCTGATACTAGAAACTACCTTGGAGGTTCTGTCACTCCAAGGACAGGCATTTATCAGCATTACCAAGATGACTGTCCACACTGAGAAACATCCTTGATGGAACTATTTTTAGGCATATACTCTAATTTGACAGAGTGCACACAAAATTAAACAGACAGATGGAGATAATCTATATGCTAAATAAGTATTTAAATTTCATGACAGCAGTCCACAGGAAGGTAAAAGATCTTTTTAAAGCAATGAAATCATTTATATCTAATAAACTTTATGATGCCCTGGAAACAAAAACAAATACAAAAGCAGATCACTATTAAGAATCTTATGAGTGTGTTCATAAGATAATGCTTTAAAATAACTATTCACATATTAATGGGTAAAAAAACTTATGTATTAGCCAGGAATGGTGGTGTATGCCTTTAATCCCAGCACTCAGGGAGGCAGAGGTAGGCAGATCGTTTGAGGCCAGCCTGGTCTACAAAGAGAGTCCAGGAGAGCCAAGGAGAAATCCTGTCTCTAAAATCAAAACAAACAACAACACCAACAATAAAAACTTATGTATGATTTATAAGTATCTTTTTAAACAATGGGGCAAGATGGCTCAGTAGGTAAAGATACTTTAGGCCAAAGCTGGTGAATTGATCAAGCTATATTTGATTCCTGGGACCCGTATAGTAGAAGAAGAGAAATAATCCACACAAGTTGTCCTCTGACCTCCATAAATATGTCTGGAGGTCACACACACACATAAATCTTAAGTAAATAAATAAATAGTAAGTAAAATAAATGTATCTTAAAATAATTTTTAAGATGCAAATAAAATTAGAAAAATTCCTATCAATCTGTTATTTCCAGGGAGGGAAATGAAGGAAAGAGAAATGAAATGGGCAATTTAATTTCTATATTCTTATAGTTCCAATTTTCACAAGAAGAAATGTTTGTGTATTGTTTGGTATTTAAAAAATATTAAGTGTCAAGAGCAAAAAAAAAAAAAAAAAAAATCAAGACAAATTTTCTGAGAAAAGAGACAATACCATGTTGTAGTCTGCTAGTTGTCCTTGAAACTCTTTGATTTCAACAGCTAATGTCTCTGCCCTGGAAACAAAAACAAATACAAAAGCAGATCACTATTAAGAATCTTATGAGTGTGTTCATATGTGTTCAATAAATAATGTCCATAATAGGGAATGAATACTGAATTGATATTCAGTGGTATGGATTCCTAATTAAAATCTCATAGTTTTAACTGTAAAATTACTCACCTCTTTTCATATGACAAATAGACTGAATTTTCTTGGTTATACATTTCTATTTCTTTTTGAAGTTTATTAATTTCAGTTGTGAGTTCACTTATTTTGCTCCTAATTGAGAAGAAAGAAGAAATTCAGGAATGCTTCCAACTCAGAAAGACTCCTAGATAAACAAAATAAGCTTTTCATAGATGTGTAACAATATTAAACTCAGTTAAAAATAATAGTTTCAGAGGGAACTACCTCATGTTATTCCACTGAACAAATTGAAAAAATAACTGACATAGATATAGTCTCTAATCATTAAGAGAGATGAAACAAGCCAGCCATTGTAGTACACACTTTTGATCCCAACACACAGGGGAAGCAGAGGCAGGAAGATCAATACAACTTTTGAGGACAGCCTGGCTTATACAGTGAGTTTCAAATCAGCTAGTGTTATAGATTGAGGCAGTGTCTCAAAAAATAGAAGTAAAACCAAAAACCAAACAAAGGAAATGGAAATACATTACTAGGACATCTGAAAAGAGAAAGATATTAGGTGGAGAATATTTTTTTTTATTTATATAGAGGGGCTGGGGGCAGCTTAGTAGGTAAGAACAGGGTTCAGTTCCCAGCACCCACAAGGCAGCTCATAACCATCTGTAACTCCAGTTCCAGCGGATCCAGCAGTCTCTTCTGACTTCCACATGCTGCAATACATACACACGTATAACATTCATACACATAAAATTAAAATAATGTTATGTCTTTTAAATCTCTTCATTTAGAGACCTTATTAAAAGGCCTGAAGGCAGACATGGTGGCACAGACCTCTAATCCCAGCACTCAAAAGGCAGAAGCAGGCAGATGTTTGTGAGCTGAGACAAGCCTGGTCTATATAATGAGTTCCAGGATAGCCACGGCTATATAGTGAGACCTCGACTCAAAATTATTACCCTCACCCCCCAAAAAAAGGCTTATAAGTTAGTTAAAATTAGGGCAAGCTTGTAGCAAATGACCAAATACATACTTACACAAAGTTCTGTAATAATTAAGGTACTATAAATATATACTTCTTTCCTTTCTTATTAACACAATAATATTTCAATTATATGAATAATATATTCAGAATAATAGTAATAAAAGCATAAGAATATTATTAATAATTCATGAAAAATGTAAACATAATGTTTTCCCTCTAAAATTCACATCAAAACTTAATCCTCAGTTTAACAGTATTAAAAAATTAAGCAGACACCAGGCCCAAGACATCCTCTTCCCAGTGCCATGGAGCCTGGGAGAAGAACAAGCCTGAGACAGCCACTGCCTGATGCCACAGGCCCAGCAGGCAGACCATGCCCAAGATGACCCCAGATACTCAGAGGCCCTGGGCACCATTAAGATGAATAAATAACAGGTGGAGAGATGGAAGAGAATGAGAAGCAGAAGGATGTGTACACAAGCAAAGAGGCAGAACTGGAGACCTGAGGATCGTTAGGAACAGCCTGATATGAGTAACCGGTGATGCCACCTAAGGCCATGGTGAGTTCCTGGCCTATGCTGCCATGGAGGGCCATGTCTGAGTCTATTATCACCAAAGGTCAGGCAGATATCCCCAGTCAGGGCTGCCGCCTGGGGCCATGTTAATGTATGAGGGCTGTACAGAACTGGCCTAACCCCTTGACTGGGCACCATCAGAGAGCTGGCCCCAAAGGTGTAAGAACAGGAGAGTTGTCCCTGCCCCTCACCAGCTGCAGTACTCAGGAGATCAGTCACACACCTTGCCCAGGAAGCACAGTAGAGCTGGCAGAGGTTGCCAGAGTTGTGGGGGAGCTAGCCCTGAGGGAGTGAGCATAGGAGAGGTGTTCCTGTCCCTCATTTGCTGCAGCACAAGAGAGTGGACCCTGCACTTTGCCTAGGCAGCACAGTAGAGCTGGTCCTGCTTGTAAGGTGGCTGCAGGTAAGCTAGCCCTGAGGGCATAGGAGAGCTGGCCTTGGTACTTGTCTGCCATGCAGAGTTATGATGGAGGGAGAGATGCCCCCCTTTGCTCTCACTACCTGCAGCAGACAGTACAACTGGCCTGTACACATGAGACCAAGAGAGAGAGCTGTCCCTTACCCTAATCTGTTACAGCACTTTGGGAAGCGGCCCCTGCACTTCATGTGGGAGGTACATCAGAGCTGGCCCTGCTGTGGTGGGTGTGGTTGAGCTGCTGCCAGGGCAAGAGAACAGGAGAGCTACACTCCTTGCTGGGGGTAGCACTGGATGAGGTAGCCTGGCAAGTGCTGGAAAGCTCAGGTGTGGGTGTGGGAAAGCTGGCAGGCTAACCAACTCAAACATTACCCAGGCCCAGATCTAGGGCTTTAAGTTGGCCCCACCACAATATCCGCCCCATCAATGAACTACTGGAGCATATGAAGGGGCTGGTCCTACACATGCAAAGCTGCAGGATCTCCATGACACAAGACAACATAAGGAACAGTATTGATAGTGTAGCAGAAGCTAGGGTCTTCAAACCAGACCACTGACTCATTGCAATGAACATTTGCCAGCAAAGAAGTGTGGACAAAAGAATATACTGTGGAACACATTGTGACATACTGCAGGCTCCAAGATGAGATTTTGCAAGGGTAGTGGGCAGGAACAAGGGGACAGGGAAATGAGTGAGATTGGGGTGCACGATGTGAAATTCACAAGGAAAGAAATTAAACCTGTTGTCAGGTGTGGTAGCACAAACCTAATTTAATTCCAGAACTTGGGAGACAGAGACAGACATATCTCTGTGAGTTTGAGTCAAGCCTGGTCTAGAATGAATTCCAGGATAGCCAGGGCTATGTAGAAGAAAGTCCTTGTCTCAACCCACTACCTCTACAGACACCCCCACACACATACACACAAAGAAGTTGAGCTTTTCTGTCTGTAATTGGGCTATGAAGGCTATTTTCACAGATGTTAGTGCCTTAAAAAAAAAAAAAAAACACTGGAAGGAGATATATTGGCCCAGTTTTGCTCCTCCATAATATAAAGGTAAGAAGGTGCCACCTTGGGCTGGAGAGATGGCTCAATGGTTAAGAGTACTGACTACTCTTCCAGGGGACCTGGGTTCAAATCCAAGCACCCACATGGCAGCTCACAACTGTGTGTAACTCCAAGATTTGACATCTGCATATAGGCATATATGCAGTCAAAACACCAATGCACAAAACGTAAAAGTAAATATTTTTTAAAAGGTGCCAGTTGTAAGGAACAGGCTCTAAACAGGTACCAAAACTCCTAGTACTCTGATCATAAGACTTTGCAACCTCTGTAATTATGGAAAATAAAAATCTTTTAATTTATAACTTAACCAGTCTCAGGTATTTTATTTTGGCAGCACAGTCTGAGACAAAATATATAGTTAACATAAAACTATATGAAATCATAAAATCTTAGCCTAAGGTAGGAAGACAGCTTTGTTGGTAAAGTACTTACTTGCCTTGCACGCACAAGAACCTAAGCTCAACCACCAAACCCCAAGTGAAATGGCTGGGTTTGGTAGTCCATGCTTGCAATCCCAGCCCTGGGGAGGCAGTAACAGGGGGACCACTGAAGGTCAACAGCCTGCACCCTAGCCTACTTAGTAAGTTGCAAGGCAGTAAAGGGATCATGTCTCAAAAACAAAGGTAGACAGTGTCTGAAAAATGACACCCAAGGTCATTCTCCAGGATCCACCTGCACTCATACAAGTGTATGAATATTAACCCACTCATGTGCAACATACACGCACCTCCCTGTATCTCCAATTTCAGCCTAATTGTATTATCATGCAGTACAACCTAGTAACCAGAAATTATGTTAGAATATAAAATTACTCTTAAACTCAAAAGGTAACTAAGAATTATAATAAATACTGCAACTAAATCTTCAAGGTCACACATAAAAAAAAGAAAAACCAACAACAACAACAAAAAAAAAACATATTCATATATTACATACCTCAAAAGTCCAAGATAGTAAGATTTGTCTAAAATTTGCCTCTGGGGACCTAAAAAAGGGTTTTTGATGTGAATATTAATATTCTATTATAAATGACCAAAATAACAAATCCAAAGCATAATCAGCATTATATACCATAGTTCTTAGACATTCCTCATAAATGCATCAATACATTGTATGATGAACCACCGACAACTAGAATCTTAGAATCATGATAGAAAGGAGGCTGAATTTAGACCAAAAAGATGAGACTAAATGTGAGGGTGTTAACAAACAAGACTGTGGCTGGGTGGGGGTGGTGCACACCTTTAATCCCAGCACTCAGGAGGCAGAGGCAGGCGGATCTTTGTGAGATCGAGGTCAGTCTGGTCTACAGAGTGAATCCAGGACAGCCAGGCCTGCACAGAAAAACAGTCTCGAAAACAAAACAAAACAAAAACAAAAGTAAAAATAAGACCCAAGACTCTGCTCTGGAGAATTAGCTCAGTGGTAAAGAGCACATCTGCTCTTCCAGGGAATGTGAGTTCAGTTAGCAGCACCTACATTGGACAGCTCACAATTGGTAGTAACTGCAACTCTAGGGAGTCTGACAGCCTCTTCTGGCTTCTCTGACTCTGCAATTATATGCAAAAATGAGATAACATACACACAACTTAAAAATTTTAAATTTAAAAAATTTTAATTAAAAAATTTAATTTTAAAATAATAATGTAGCATTTTTAACAAGAAACTAGGCACTACAATACAGACTAAATAGAAACTAGACCTATAGAAGCCAAGAACAGAGTAGTGCAGAAGATGATTTTTAAAATGCTGTTTCATGCTCATTAGATTGTCTAATGTGTGTGTGGGGGGGGGTACATGTGGCATAGCACACATGTGGAGGTCAGGGACATAATAAGTTACTCATTTTTTCTATCATTTAATAATAATTTAGCATATGTTTCTAAATAATCAGTGGTTTTTGTACTTAGTAAGTAATATTATGGTATTTAAAAAAAACAAAACAAAAAAACATTAGGTCTCCTAAAAGGAATACCATACTATTAAAGTATAGTGGTTAGGATTGGCAAGACAGCTCGGTGCCTAAAAGTGCTTGCCACACAAGCCTGACAACCCGAGTTTGATCCCAGGAACCCACTGAAAAGAGCCAACTCCAGAAACTTGTCCTCTGACTTTCACACATGCACTGTAGCACATGCGAGTCTCCCCACACCCTGTATGTGTCTGTTTCTCTCTCCTCCTCTCTTCCTTCCTCCTTCTCTCCCCGTCTTTCACACATACACAAATAATAATACTTACTGTAAAATTAAATAATGAAAATACAGTTGTCCCTTGGCATATAAAAGGAACTGGTTCTGGGACTACAGTAGACACAAAATTCAATGATGCCCACATTCCTAATAAAGTTCTGCAGCATTTTCACATGATGTAAGTACATCTCCTCACACTACTTAAAACCATCCAGATGACTTATAATGTCTTATCAGTGTTGTGCAGTTTTATCTTGTGGCTATATTTATATTATAATTTATCTTAAAATTAACTTTGTACCTCAGGAGTATCTTTAGCCCTCATAAATCATTAGTCACATTAAACATGACCCTGATCAAATTCCTGAAACAAGCACAGTGACTTAGTCATAGGGCATGTGCCTAGTACACACAAAGTCCCAGGTTTACTCTCTGCTACCATACCAAAAAGCAAGAACTTGTAAAACTAATTTAAGCCAAGTATAATATCAACACTGAAAAGAGCTGAGGTAAGAAGATAGGAGTTCAAGATTATCCTAAGTTGCACAGTGAATGAGACCACTATTTTTCAGACAGTCTCAAAAATAAATAAATAAAAATATATATTATTATACCTTAGAGAGAAACGTGTTAGTCTTCTTTATTTTCTTTATCATTATAATGGAGAAAAGGCAGTAATGTTTCTTTACTCCTAATAAATGTTTTTAATAGCATCATTTAAAATTGTTATTACATTGAATTTTTTAAGTATATGGGTGTGTATGTACCATGGCATATATATGGAGGTCAGAGCAGAGCTTGTAGGAGTTGGTTCTCTCCATCATGTTGGTCCTGACATCAGAAGCCTCTATCTGTTGAGCCATCTCAATGGCCCAGTAAGTGTCATTCTAAGGTAAAAGCTATTAAAAATTTTTCAAATTATTTTATATAGTAATGAAAACTAACTTCTAATCATAAAACTTTTCTCAAATTTCTTCCAGTTATAGCAAAACTCCATGATCAGAAAAATGAATATCAAAGTGTGTCATATATATAAGCATATAGCTTTCTAGTAAACAATGTATTTCACATGCATTCTACAACAACTTTATAAGTCAAAGAATAAGAACTACATGCTACATTTCTCATGTATTAAGATGTGATGTAATAGTTTTAGAACAGAACATAGACATCTTCATAAAATAAATACCTTTCATCCCAGTTTTCATTCCACTTAAACCTTGCTGGGTTACAGGACGATCAGCAACTTTGATCTGAGATGACAAAACTCCACCAGTCCCTAAGGGACCACCACGAGAACCTGGTCTTGCTGTTGCTGGTGGCATCTAAATGGCAAGAAAGATTTCACTTTTATTAAAACAGGAAAAAAACAGTGTATTTCTACTGCATAAAATAATAAAGAGAATTTTTCTAAAAATTAAAATTCTATTCAATTTATAAATTCAAGACCAACTTGGACTATATAGCAAAAAAAAAAAAAAAAAAAAAAAAGAAAAAAAATACAAAAACAAAAACAAAAAAACCTACCTAAAATTTTCTTTTTAAGTAGTGCCGGTTAGAAAAGGGTGCTTTCTGCTAAACCTTATGATCTAAGGTTGATTTCTGGGCTCCACATAGTAGGAGAGAACTGACCCCCACAGGTTTTTTTCTGACTCTCACATGGGCACCATGGCATGTACCCCTACTGCTACCCAGATAAATAAATGTAAGAAAAATATTAAAGTATCAGTAAGTATCAGTATTTCTACATAACAATATTATGTTGACTTTTCTTTTCTCCTTTATAGAATCTGATGTTTTAAGCATTAGTATAATTTTATAATGCTATTCTTCCACCGTATAAAAAAAAAAAAAAAACAACAACCTTGGGCTGGAGAGATGGCTCAGTGGTCTGTTCTTCCAAAGAACCTGGGTTCAATTCCCAGCACCCACACGACAGCTCACAATTGTAACGCCAATTCTGGTGGATCTGACACCTTCACACTAACGTACATAAAGTAAAATTAAATAAATTTTTTAAAAAGAATCTCATGAAATTTTACTTGAACATGATTTTATAGCTTTAAAATAGAGTAAGCTCATACAAATTAGTAAAGTTTGCTTTTTCAGTTTAAGATTCCACAGACTGTAATCCCAGCTCTAAGGAGACCAAGGCAAGAAGATTTGAGTTCAAGGCTAGCCCAGGCTATATAAGGAGGACTCTTTCTCTCCCTCCCTCTCCCCTGCTCCTCTTTCTTTGTTTTGCGAGACAGGGTCACTCTGTGTATCCATGGCTGTCCTGCAACTAGTTCTGTAGACCAGGCTGGACTGGAACTTGCAGAGATCTGCCTGCCCCTGCCTCCCGAGTGCGGAAATTAAAGGTATGCACCACCACCACCAGCTTTTGTCTCAATTTTTTAAAAGCTATGAACCACACATATAGAAAGTTACCAGTTTATCATTTCTTTTCATTTTTATGGAGTTTTCAATTTTTATAAATTCAAATTTGAAAATAAAAAATATTTTCAGGTACTTTCTTTTTCTATCATCATTAGAAAGCCTTCAGACTTATCAAGTTTGTATTAAGTAATTATGTATATTTTCCTCTACCAGTTATAAACTGTTTAAAATATAAAGTTTCTATACTCTTTTTTTTTTTTTCCACAGTGATCCACCTGCCTCTGCCTCCCATGGTGCTGGCATTAAAGGTGTGCGCCACTATACCCAACTATACGTATACTCTTTATAAGTCTGATAAAAGATACAAGGAACAAAAAATTGCTTTAAGAATTTATTAGGGGTCTGGAGAGATGGGTCAGAGGTTAAGAGTACTTGGCTGCTCTTCTTAAAGGTCCTGAGTTCAATTCCCAGCAACCAAATGGTGGCTCATAACAATTTATAATGTCTGGTCTGCATGCACACATGCTGGCAGAATACTGTATAAATAATAAATAAATCTTTTTAAAAAGAATTTAATAGGTTTGGGACATAGTCTCAAGAATATTCTATGTGTTTTTCAACTAATTTGAAATGCCACATTACTAATAAAATTCTTACAAATGCTTGATTCTGTTTCTAGTTTATCACATTTGATTCTGACACTAAAATACAGCACAATTTTAGTTATAAAAGTTTTGCTCTTGCCTAATATGTATATGGCCCTGTGTTTGATCCCAGCACCACAAAAACTAAATAGCCTTAAAATGTTTACGGTTATCAGTAAACATAATTCCTTGATAACGGTCTTATTCTTCCACATTGTATTTTTACCTATTTCCAAAACATTTTTCATATAATAATAAAGGGACAATAAAGTAAAATCTGTTATTGCACGGATTCCCAACTTACTGCAGTTGCTACTCGCACATTCCCAGATGGGGGTCTTATTCCAGACGGAGGCCTTCCTGTTAGTCCTATTCCACCCCGAGAAATAGGGCGAGGAGCTGCAGACTTATGATTACTGGCCATTGTTCATGTTAACCACTGTTTGGAAACAGAAATAATTCAATTTTCCTTTGAAGTCTCATATTTAAAAATACTAGTAGCTCATTATATCCTTCTTTCAAACACTTAATTCTAGATAATCCTTTATTCTTGCAAACTGCCATTCTCAGATACTACTAAAAGGTTGAATGAGCTTTAATTTTACTTTAATATTCCACTTAGAACTATGGGATTGGGACCAGTGAAACGGCTCATTTGGGTAAAAGCACTTGTCATGCAAGGCTGCTGACATGACTTTGATCCCTGGAGCCCTAGTAAAAGTGAAGGAGGAAAACTGACTCTACAAACTTGTCCTCTTGAAACCCCCACCCCAATATATACACTGTAGCATGAGTTATCTCCCACTACACACACACAAACTCACACACACACACACACACACACACCATGCACTTACACATACAATAGTAAATAATTAAAATATGTAAATAAATGAAAAAGAAATGAGATCATTTTGTACAATGTTCTTCCCTTAATATCTCATCTCTGCAAAGGCAAGGTACTCAATTTTTCTTGGTGTATACAATCCTTAATCGTATTTCCATCTGTTCCTATCACTCTCATCAAGTACGTTGATTTCCTAGTAATCTGAGAAAATTAGGACATAAAGAAAATTAGGATATAAACTGTATCATCCTTACAGCATATAAACCAACTAGTGCATCCTGCTCTCCAGTATCAAAAGCCATCCCTCTCTCATTCACGATTAAAGTCACCTGTATGCAATCTAGCTTTACACAGTAGCCTATTTCCACTATTACTGCTACTCCATGTAAATGCCCTCTTGTCGTTATCACAGGGATAGAAATGTCATCTTTGACTGGTATATGTTCTATGTAATATCAGTGTGACACTCACCTACTCTAGTTCTCTTTTCAGTCTCGTTCATCCTCTACTTGCCTGTATAAGGCAGTATTCCACACAATGCCATCACGGTCTCATTTTCTTTTTTCTCTCTAATCTCTCCTTGGACCATTACACGCACATTCAGGGTTTTAGCAAATAATAAGCTAAAGATTCACAACTCCCTATCTCCCTGACACACTTAATGTCAGGGTTTTGTTTTGTTTATTTTGTTTTGTTTTATTTTGGTTTCTCTGGGTAGCCTTGGCTGTCCTGGACTCACTTTGTAAATCAAGCTGGCCTCAAACTCATAGAGATCCACCTGCCTTTGCCTTCCCGAATGCAGGGATTAAGGGTGTATGCCATTGCACCTGGCAATATTAGGTTTATTTTTTATTTTTGGAAAGTTTCTATATTTTATTACTGGACAAACTCCATCCCCAATTTAGACATGACCAAGTTTCCAGGTTAAAAATGTAAAACTCCATCTGGTAGGATCAATTTGGTATAAACCTTCAGTTTTGCCATTATGTGAAACCTTACACACCCAGCTTTGTTCTCCTCCAGTATCTTCTCTTGGAGTTGTACCTGATTTTGTTACCAGTTTTCATCTAAATCCATTGAGGAATGGGACAATTAGCTTTTGTTTCTTGGCCAGGAATCGCTTTGTTTGGAAAGTCTTGTGAGAAGACATGGCAAAAAACAAGTTAGGCGGAAGGCCTAACTTGTTAGGCAATGGCAGAGGAAATGAGAGGAACCCCTGGACAGAACAGGACTAGCCAACATCAGGGTTTTATATATACACACAAATAATTACTTAATTTTTTTTTCAAGACAAACATGTATAAAGTTAATGAAAATCTGTAATTTCCCCCAAATCTGTCCTTCCTCTTGATCTTACCTTCTACTCATACAAACCAGAAACCTGGTTTTTCTTCTCTCTCTCTCTCTCTCTTCTCCATAGCCTACTGATTTAATTCCTTCAACTGCTTAACACATACCTTCCTCTCTATTTTTACCATACTGGCATCAGTTTAGGGCCTCACTAATTCAGGAGGGAAGGAGTTACTATGACTGCAAACAAAATATCTGTTGAACTGAATTGCTTTGTTCCTACACCTCAAGCTCAGCGCTTTTCTTCTTTGTATCACCCATGATCTGTCATTATACTGTCAACTTCTACAACCACATTAAAAATTCATAAATCAATGTCTATAATTCTGTCATTCACACCAGGCACCAATTCTGAATGTTCACGGTTTACTGAGCTTTTCCCTTTAGACATCTACACCATTATCTCTTCATGTAAAAAAAAATAAAATAAAATTGCACTCCAACCTTAGAATCTTTCTATTCCAAGTAGCCCCTACTTCTCTATGGTCTTGAACTACACTGAAACATTAACAGCATTTTTACAGAGACAGGACCTATAGTCACAACAATTCTCGATGGGCTGTGATGGCTCATGCCTTTAATCCCAGCATTTGGAAGGCAGAGGTCAGTCTGGTCTAGAGTTCCAGAACAGTTAGGGCCACACAGAGAAAACCTGTCTCAAAAAACAAACAAAAGTAGTAAAAACATCCAGTGATTACAGCACAATTAGTCACTGTTACTCTAGCTGTTACTCTTTCCTGTTAACTGAGAAAAAGTACAATATAGAAGCCTTTTTAGTTTTTTTTACTGTTTTTTTTAATTTATTTTTTATAATTTATTCATTTTATGGCGGTATTGTAGCCCCTCCCTCGTCTCCTCCCACCTCCCCTCTTCCTCTTCCCCCCATCCCTCTCCCCTAGACCACAAAATGGGGGAGTCCTCTTCCCTGACCATCTGACCCCAGCCTATTAAGTCTCATTAGGACTCCTTGCATTCTCTTCACCTGTGGCCTGCCAAGGACCCCCACCACCACCAAGGGGAAGTGATCAAAGAGCAGGAAACAGAGTCCATGACAGAGACTGCCCCTGCTGCCTTTACTAGGGTACCATCATGGGGACTGAGCTGCCTATGGGCTACATCTGTGCAGGAGGCCTAGGTCCTCTTCATGCATGGTTCTTCGTTGGTGCATCAGTCTCTACAGCCTCCATTGGCCCAGATTTGTTGGGTCTGTTGGTCTACTTGTGGAGCTCCTGTCCGCTCTGGGTCCTTTTATTCTCCTACTCTTTCCTAAAACTCCCTGTGCTCTGCCCAAAGTTTGTGCTTCCATCCCCTGCTGGGTGAAGTCTCTCAGAAGACATTTATAGTAGGCTTCTATCCTATCCTGCTCCATCTCTTCAACTAATCTTTTTGTAAACGACTGCTTTACTGTAGTGGAAAATGCCTGACCTAGGTTAGTCCCATAGGAGAAACGGGAAGTGAGCACTCTCGACAAATATACCCCTACCTCTGAGATTCTTCTACCCACAGTCACACCATCATTGGGGGGAGGGCTGTATTCACACAACCTCTGATTCCACAAGGATTAAGAATACGAATTCTGGGGCTGGAGAGATGGCTCAGTGGTTAAAAAGCACTGGATGCTCTTCCAGAGGACCTGGATTCAATTCCCAGCATTCACGTGGCAGCTCAAACCTGTCTGTATTTCCAGTTCCAGGGAATTGGATGCCCTCACACACACACATGCAGGCAAAACACCAGTGCACATAAAACGAAAAATAAAGATAAACAAATCGTTATAAAAAAAAAAAAAAAAAAAGTACAAATCCTACCTCTGACAATAACCACTACATACCCTGGCCCTTTGAGATGCGTTTTCTCAGTCTCTGAAACAAAAGTGAGTCCTTATCTTGCAGAGCTGTTTGTGAAGTTTCGTTCTTACACGGAAAACACGAGGTTTTGCCTTGCCATTGCTATTACTATTATCCTCTGGAAGCCAACCAAGCTGACTGAGGCTCCGCGAAAACTTGCTCAGCGCCTCCGGCTGTAGGCGGCCGACGGCCCCCTCCTCCAGAGCGGTGACTTTCCTGACGCGTCCGCCTCCGTCCCCCGGCTGGAGCGCTCACCCAGCCCAGGAGGAGTGCGGAACTTCCCAGGCCGAGCCCCCTACCCCAACTTACCGAGCAGGCAGGAGCCCACGAACTCGGATTTGTTTTGTCTGGAGCGGGTCAGGGGCGCCACGGAACGATAACCCGCGCGGGGAGAAGGCACGGGAGCTCAGGGTCCCGCGACACGAACCTCCCCGAGGAGACGAAGGGAGCGTCAGCCCCACGCCTCGCCGACCACTCGCGCACGGCCTGGGAGCCAGGCCCCGCAGCCCCGCGCGACGCCGCGTATCCTAGCAACGCCACCGCGCGGAAAACGGCCCTCGTGATTGGCCGGCGCCGCGCCTCACACCCCGGTGCCTGAAGCCCGGCCAGGGAAAAGAAAGGGGAAAGAAAAAAAAAAAAATCTCGCGAGACCGAGGACAGTATCTTTTCCACTCCCTCCCCTTGCCCGTTCGTTCCGTACCTCCCCGAAAAAAAAAAAAAGAAAAAAAAGAAATCCTTAGTCTTTCTTTCACCAGAGTTTTCTGGTTTAGTTTGTTTGTTTTGTTTGCAAACCTGAGTTTGTGAGCCTGTAAACTCATCTGGGTGTTCTTAAGAGAATTTGTTTTAAAACAAGGCCTCGCTTTTAGGGCGGCTGGCCTCCAAGTCACTGTCTAACCCAGAGTGACAAGTATCTCATTGGAACTGTTGGTGGTGGGAGCTTGTTTTCTGTGTTGACAAATTCCTTGCCTTCTCCAGGCCAGCTCCTCTTAGGCCATGAGAGTGACTGCACTGGCTGTTCCAGTCGTCCTTAAAAGCGAGATTAGTTTATTACTTGCTAGCTCCAGTCTAAGCCGAGGCTCACACACGGACTATGAATGTAAACCGTCAGGAATACTTCAGGGGGTCTGTTTAAGCAGAGGCCAGCCCCAGTAACTACATCCAGGTTTTAAGACTGAAGGTTTATCAGTAGCAAGCTGCACTATCTTTATCAAGAAACTTTTAAGTCTGTTCTGCGGCATCCTTAGTGGCTGAAAAAAAAAACAAAACAAAAACAAAAGCTCTGGATAGGGTCTGCCTATCCTGGGAACTCATTATGTAGACCAGGCTGGTTTATATAGATCCTCCTGCCTCTCCCAAGTGCTGGGGTGAAAGACTTTAAATACCATTCCCGGTACCTTAGTAAACTTTTAATAAATGCATTTTCTGCTTGTAGTTTACATACAGTTTCTGTGCCTTCTAGTTAAGAACTCTGACAATATAACTGTCAAAACTGGCAGGACAGATGTTCTTGACCCAATTTTAAAGAGACAAGTAATTTGCTTTAAATCATTTGGGTAATCAACAGTGTTCCCCGGTCCCGTATCTTTTTATGTGATGAAAACAATACAGAGCAAGGCACCTCACTTCATAGCCTCTCAGCTTCCCTAGGGAAGAGAATCGACTTTGACTTCGGTCATGTTCACTTTGTTTGATTGCTGTCCTGTGGTACTGGGAATAGCCTCAGGGATGCTAGCTAGGATGCACTGCACCACTGAAGAGGGACATCCACAGTCCAAGATTGTTTCTGCATAGGGACTAACAGGCTACGGCAAGTAACTGAGTATTTTAAGTGTACATGAGTTCTTGAAGTTTGAAGACCTCAGCTTCTTAAACTGTAGATCAGAAACCCTCCCAGGGTTTTAATTGAATGTAAAGGTTCCCCCAAATTTACAACAGTTAAAAAAAATCTGGATATGCAGGGAACAATAATTAATTCAAAAACAAATGGTAATGAATCTGAGGTGTTTCTGGCAACACTCAGCCATGCTGCATCTCATGATTTCACTAAAGCTTTAGTTCTGAAACACGTGTGGTCTCTGTGTGTCCAATACCATCACACACCAACCACTGCTACCTGAAACACCCCAGCTCAGATTCCAGGCTATTGTATGCTAGGAACTGTAGTGTTTTTACTAAATAAATTCTGTTCTCTTATTAAAGCATAATTAAGCTTCCTGGGCATTGAAGTAGCAAGAACAGTTCCAAAATAATAACAATTCCAAAACAATCCAATGTATATTATTTCCTTGAGGCAGTAATTTTAAAAAGTTGGGCTTTCTTCTTAATTCCATTCACCACCAGTATGATAGGAATTAGACATGACTAGTCACTGAATACATTTGTTACAGTGATTAACTTTAAAGGTGTTTGTTTATTTGTTTGTTTGCTTGGGGAGTAGGATTTGGAACCTGAATTTTTCCATTTTCTTAATTTTCCATTTAAAACTGTATCAGACCATTCCAACATGCTATTTAATATGTAAACTGGATTGTAGTATATATGGTATGCCTTCAAAAAAATTAAGTCAAAAAGAAAAAAAAAGTCTTAATTAGAGAAAATAAGGGCTCAATATTTTTGTTTCTTTATCCTCAGTATGTAAGTATCAAATTGGTATATTATTAGATTTTATTGCATTAGAATGATTGATTTTTAAAATTGTTGTTTAAGTTTGATAACTTGAGTTTCAGAAAAAAAAAAGTTGCGAAATGAATTTTGGCTTGAATTGGAACAGAATTTTTAGGAGCATCCTGGACATATTTCTACTGTTTTGTTCAATATGTTTATGCGAAGTGTTATTCTCAACACTGATGATTATAAAATCAAAATGTTGATCAACTCTGAAAAACACTGAAATTGAAGATGTTGTAAGCCCTGAGTTAGATTCCTGGCACCCTTATCCAGCGGCTCACAAATGCCTACAACTCTACCCCAGGGGATTTGACCCCCTTTTCTGGATTCCACTGGTACTTAAAGCATTATTCACTTGAGCAGTATTTGTTATAGCAAAATTATTTAGGGCAATTTGGGGGTCACTGCAAGCTCTGTTGCTTGAAGTGAAATAACACACATGAAGAAAGGGGGAAAACCTGGTTCAGCTTGACTTAGTGAGGTTGGAGCAAACTCCTAGAGAGTCTGATTCAAGCGGTTTAGTGTAAGCAAATTTAAACAGTACAATTTAAAAAAGGGGGGGGGGGTTCAGGCAACAGTCATTCCAATTCCAGTTATACAATGAATCTTAATGCATGAACCTCCTTTGCATGGTACATGTGACCATGAAAATGGGTTCTATAGCTTAAAGGCTTAGGACTTGGTGTGATCTCTGCCTGAGATAGGATACAGGTCATCCATCGGGCTAATGAAGTATATGTGACATCTCTCTTAAGGATGAGTTCTATTAACTGAGAGTTAATGATAAAGGCCTAGGAAAGAAGTGTCTGGGACAAATATTCTGTAGATTTGGGTAAGGTCTGGCTCTACAGATAGCACAGGTCACTAGGTCATTAATAATATCTACTCCCAGCCTTCTAGGCAGAAAACGGGTATTTCATTCTTTAAGGAGATAACTCTCCATGATTAACCTTCCTGGTTTCCCTAGTGACCTGTGGGTGCAGGACCTTTGTGCTCCCAACAAGGCAATTGTCACAAAGCACATACAATCATTAAAAAAAGGTTGTCCCTCAGCTGTGAGTATACTTTTTTTGAGTATTGATGTTGTGGGGATAAACTAGAAGCCTAGAGTTAGCAAATATTAAGTTAGGTCAAAGCCGTGAGATTCGCCGACAAAAGGACCTCTCAGAGCTTCCCTAATTGAAAAGATCAAAGAGGAAACGAGACCATCGGAGGTCCTTGAATGGTTGTTAGCTTGCAGAAACTACAAAGGCACACCTTATGTGGCGGGACACCAGCACATGTCCTAACCTGTTCTCCCGAACACCCACTTGTACTTTCTAAGGACTCAGTGTGTGTTGCTGGTTGACACTTTTTTCACACATATGCCCATTTTTCTTGACTAAGTTGGGCCTACAAGCTTTTAACCATTTGGTGAACCATTTGAGCTCAGTTTGCTCACGTAAAAATTGACTTTTTTCCTCCTCTTTTTTTTATCTGTATTTTGTTGGTGAATTTCATTTTTGAAACAGCCTCTTGTAGCCCAGGATGGCCTCGGACCTGCTTTCAACCTTCGACGCCCACCTGCTGGGATTACAAGCCTGCACTGCTATGACCAGTTTTGTTTTTGTCATGTTACCTGCTAATATCCCAAATACTGCACATGATAGGGTGCAGTATCTTTTCTTCCCCAACAAAACGAAAATTTATTCAGGATACATGGTTAAAGCAAGGTGATGAAATATTCACAGCTAACATGTTTTTGCATATATCTAAACAGTCTTTTGGAAGCATACAGGAAGGCAATAATAATTGTTGCCCCTAGAGAAGAAAATTGGGTGGCTAAGTCTTGAAAAGTTGCATACTGTCTTTCTGAGGTTTTGATATTTTAGTGGAAACAATGTATTATTATTATATTTCAGTGTCAACTAAAATAAAGACGATGATTAATTTTCACATTTGCTAAATGAATTAAGCAATTATCTGGGCAATGTTCCCAAAGATTATGAAAAGATAGGAGTTCTTAAATGTTTAGCAAGGGGAAAAAAAGGCTGTTAGCTTCAAAAAAGTATCCTTGTTCTCTTTGAGCACCAAGCTTGAAAACAGCTATTATATAGTGTAACACCATGTAAAAGGATGTTGAATTACATTTGCTTTGATATCTCTTTATTATTCTGCATTGCTGCTCAGTATAACACAACTAGTTAGCTATATAGAGGTCAGGATAAATACCCTGCTTAATTTACTTTACATTATACAAAAACAGTAGTTTTCAGGCTAGGACCTGTGCTGAGTGACTCCATTTTAAAAGACAGCAATTTGCTTCATTTTGAGAGCCAATGTTGCTGCAGAATGCTGCTCCTGTCTTATTTGTGCAGGTGAACAACCACCATCTGCCCAACACCAACTACAAGGCACAGACTAATGATGGAGTCAAGTAAAACATGAGTCTGTCAAACAAAATGAGGAACAGGTGGACACACATGGCCATGTCAAGACCACATCAGAAACCCAGACCCATGAGCTTACTGAATACACTATACCAAAGAGGGATGTAACCCTTCACTGGGATCAAATAAGAGAAGTACAATGGTACCCACTGACATGCCATTACACTGACTGCATGCATCCTGGGATCAATAGTCAGTGAACTACTAACTCAGTTCCAGGGGCCTCAGCGCAGCAAGCTGCCCTCGTTTGACACTGCCTGCTGACATCACCTCAGGTCTGTGCTGAGGACCAGCTCCGGCACCTGGGAATACTCTATAGTTGGGTTAGTTAATATCTTATTCAGTCACCTGAAGTGATTCTCTTAGTTCTCTGTTCATGCCTTCAGTGAGGGCTTTGTGAAATAGCCTCTTCAAACCTTTAGTTGCCATTCTGTAATACGGAATGTGTTAGAGTGTTTGTGCTTTGAGTACATAGGATTAAAATAAAGGAATGTTAATTGCCAATGGTCTGATAATGAATGAAATTAGTGATACTTGGTAAACTAAAGCCAACAAGCTTTTATTTCAACAAATTCTGACAGCGCAGAGCAATACAAATGTACCAACATATTTCTGATAAGCTGCTAAATTTTTTTTAGTGAAATGGCTTTCTAGTTAAAATATTTATTTTTATAACCTTTGATTATGAAACTGCAAATTCCCCATTTTTCCACAAAAAAGTAAAAATAAAACTTTCTGTGATATTCCTACAATTAAATGTAAAAAAATTACATGCACAACTGTAAAGATAAAATTATATTGATAGTTAATTTATATTTTGCTAATGCTAATGTTTTTGTAATTATTTCTTATGTTTTGGGATTATAATATATCACTTTTCCTCTTCCATTTCCTCCCTCCCAAACCCTTTCACATCTTTCCTTGTTCCTTTAAACGCAAGCCTCGATTTTCATTAATTGCTGGCATGTGTGTGTCTATTCCTAAATACATAAGCACAACCTGCTTAATCTGCATAATGCTACTTGTATGCATAGTGTCAGGACTCGATATCAGCTGGAAGGTCTTAACTGGAGAAAACTATCTCTCCCACTATCAGCATTCCTTAGTTGCCAGTAATTCTTTGTTTAGAGTTGTGGCCTTGCAGGCTTTTTCTGTCCACTTTAGCATGGCTCTTGTGTTTGTCCTTGTTCAACTCATTACTAACCGTTTTTAAAGCTAAATCTGGGGCCACACAGACTACCCTAGGGTAAGAGTACTTGCTGCCAAGCCTAAGGACCTGAATTGGACCTCTGGTTCCATATGGTAGAAGGACAACCAACTTCTATTGGTTGTCCTTTGTCTTCCTCCTGAGCACCATGGCACCGTAGATGGTATGTGTATGCATGTAATAAAGCATTTTTTTTTTTTTTAAAGATGAAGTTCATTTTATCTTTCCCATTCTGTTCCAAGGGACTTTGACTTTTAACCATTATCCTTTGGGGCAAAGCCTTTTTAGCCCTCAAGTTTTGTTTTGTTGTTTTGTTTCAAGACAGAGTTTCTCATGTAGCACTGGCTGTCCTGGACTACTGTGTAGACTTGGTGTCCTCAAACTCACAGACATTCGCCTGCCTCTGCCTCCTGAGCACTGGGATTAAAGGCATGTGCCACTACTGCCTGGGTGGCCTCAAGTTTTAAAGAATTATGAAGACATGATTCCTATCATCTTACCTTCGTGCACTTTTAGCATTCTATTTCATGTTTCATGGTTCAACCTTGGTGGTTTTTACAACATGATAGCATGGAAGTGATATGTACTATGTAGAAGTCACAGTTTCAGATGTGGTATTTTAGTAGAATATAATATATTCCGTTGCAACTCTGAAAATACAGCAAGCTGCAGATCCCAACTGTGGCTCACAAACACCCAGTTTTTCTGAGCTGTCTTTTTATGGATGAGATTAATCAACAGATTACATGAGCAACTCAACCCTTCTTGATCAAATATGATTTGTGCCATGTGCTTTTGCCCAGCAGTAGACTTACATAAGTGTCTATCCAAGGTGGAGAAGGCTAATGATACTTGATAGCTCAAACACATTTAAGGCATTTTTGAACGTTTTAGTTACTATTATTACTCTCTCTCTCTTTCTCTCTCTCTCTCTCTCTCTCTCTCTCTCTCTCTCTCTGTGTGTGTGTGTGTGTGTGTATGTGTGCAGAAATATACACTTTATTATGTATGTGAAAATCAGAGGACCAGTTTGGGGAGTCACTTCCATTCTCCCACGTTTACTGAAGTTCTGAGGGTCAAATTTAAATAGTCAAGATTGTATGACAAGTATCTTTACCTGCCAAGCTTTCTCTCTGGCCTCTGAACTGCAATTTTGTTTAGGATTGTGATAAAGACGCTCCATTATAAATTGAGGGTCATCTGTATTTTGTTATCCTAATCCAAGCTTTGCGCACTCTTGTCAAAGAACTTAAAACTCTTTGAGGACTAGGAGAACAATATACCTAAAATATGGTCTTTTAAAATATTCAAAGTATAGTAAATTGCTTAATTAAAACCACCTTAAAATTGAGGCTCTTCTGAACTTCCTTTGTTTTTCCTGCCTCCCAATGCAGGGAGAAACTTTCCACAAAGTTAACTTTTGACCTGACCACAGCAGCCAAGAGGAACATAAAGCCTGAGTCTTTGTACTGTAAAATCTCATTAACCAGAGAAGACTAAACTCACACTGTACTAAAAAAGACTGAAGTCTGTCAACTCAGCTGGACAGGCTTGGATCACATACCACTGTCCCTAGGGAATCATTCACAAGCTAATATTTGTTCTTTGGTCCAGCCAGACTTTGTCCCACATTGTATGTTTTGTAAACTTACTGACTTTTTACAAAAATTGCTGCTAGCCACTAATTATTTTCTATAACTCCTAATTTCCTTTATCTTTAGCCATGAAGGGGGTTGGAAATATAGTTTAGTATGTGCTTAACATACTCACATAAACCCTGGGTTCATTTCCTAGAATGATAAAAAAAAACAAACAAACAAACAACTCAACACACCTATGGACATGTATAGAGATATATCAGCATCTATCATGCATGACCAACATGTGCCCATGGGCCATGGGGATAGCTACGAATGTGTCACAATACGTTTGAAGACGGTACTGTCATACAATGTCAAAACACTGGATACTCATGAATCCTTTAGGGGTCATGAGCATTTACACTATGTAATTGCTTCTATATATTCAATCCATATATTCAATCTCATATTTAATGTTTTCGCAGTATACACTAGCAAACAGAGGTTATAGTTCCCTACATACCTACATTCTATTACCATAATTTTATACACAGGTATATACACCAAATGTCATTACTAATTGTTAAAATTCCTTGGTTTTTAGCTTGACAAATTTTCAGCCTTGGTCTATATTGGCCCCATCTTCATTTTCATATCTTTTACATAAGTTTTTCTATAATGAATTTAGGCTTTTGCTATTTTTGAGACTGTCCTGGAATTCTATGTAGACCAGGCTGGCCTCAAGCTCAGAAATTCGCCTGCCTCTGCCTCCTAAATCCTAAGATTAAATATAAACACCTAAGATTAAACATGAACACCATCACATCTTGCTGAATTCAGGCTTTTTTAGAAACAAAGTCATACTGAAAGCACCACACTTAGGACAAAAATTATAATATGTAACTTCATTTGACTTTTTAAAAAAAGATTTATTTCTTTATTATTCATACAGTATTCTGCCTGCATGTGAGCCAGCAGGCCAGAAGAGGGCACCAGATCTCATTATAGATGGGTATGAGCTGTTATGCCCAGTTCGTGAGACACCTCCCCCTCCCCCCGCAAGGAATACCAGGAATCAACTCCACTGCAAATAAATGAGGGTTTATTGTATCCGTGTTGGAGCCTGGGTTGCAAAACTTCATGTGGAAGCAGGAGAGAAATGGGGTGGGGGGGTGGGGGTCCAGGGGAACAAAGTTTTCAAAGGGAAAACCTCCAAGCGGCAGTTACATGCCTTGGCTTACATGACTGGGTAAGGGAAACCGACTTTTGAAATGATTGGTTTACTTTAGGCACTAAGACCATAAAAGGTTCTGGCCTGGCTGTCTGGTGGATTGCCTACCAACTGCATCTCTAGTGGGCAGGAAAAAATGCAGTTAAGCTGGTTCCTCCCCAAAGGTGGCCTGACATGTCTCCACCTGGCTGGCCTTTGTTCAGGCTTGTGCTTTAAACTTTAAACCAACACCCCAAAACACTAAGTTTTAATTCTGTAGTCTCTCAGAGCCATGATGTTGTTGCTGGGAATTGAACTCAGGACCTTTGGAAGAACAGCTTGTGCTCTTAACCTCTCAGCCATATCTGCAGACTCCGACTTTCTATTTTTACTATCTATCTATCTATCTATCTATCTATCTATCTATCTATCTATCTATCAATCCATCCATCTATTTATCTATCTATTTATTTATTTATTTATCTACTTATTTATTTATCTATTTATCTATTTATCTATTTATCTATTTATTTATTTATTTATTTATTTATTTATTTATTTATTTATTTATTTAAACAAGGTTTCTCTGTGTAGCCCTGGTTGTACTGGAATTTGTTCTACAGACCAGACTGGTCTCAGGATCTCTGGAAGAGCAGCCAGTGCTCTTAACTATCTCTCCAGCCCTGGGGAAAACTTTCTAAGAGCAAGATTATGAACACATGATTCTTTAAGGTGTAAAGTCACAGAGGAAGGTTTGACCAATTTTTGTGTGTTCCTAAAGTTCTATTTATTGCCTGGAGTCACATGCCTATGTTCCCAGCATTCAGGGACGCAGAGGCAGGCAGATCTCTGTGAGTTCAAGGCCAGCCTGGTCTACAAAGCGAGGACAGCCAGGACTACACAGAGAAACCCTGTCTCTGGAAAAAAAAAAAAAAAGTCTACTTATTGAATCTGCAGAGATGGCTCAGGTCCTGCTCTGGCTGAGGCTCATATATGCCTGTAGCTCCAGTTCCAGGATATCTGATGTCCTTTTCTGGCCTCCAATAATACCAGTCATGCAAGTGCACATACATGCCGGCAAAACATTCATATAAAAACATTTAAAAATATAAAATTATTCTAAGATTCATTTTTATGTGTATGAGCACCTACACATATTTATATGAATCATGTGCCTGGAGAGGGCAGCGGAGGGTACTGCTTCTCTAGACCTGGAGTTAGAGATGGTTGTGAGCCATGGCCTGGGTGCTTGGAACTAAACTCAGATCTCTGGAAGCCAGTGCTCTTAACCACTGAGCCATCTCTCCAGCCCCCGTTTCTGATTTTGATTAGTTAAGATTAAGTTTCTGGTTACTGTTGAGTTGGGCTTCGGAGCTAGGGACCCCTTAGGCCAATAGCCACTTTTGTTTTCAGTCAATGCTGAACTTCTTATCTGTGAAACAGAGATTATATTTCCTACTTTGTAGGATTGCTGTGAGGATGAAATGAGACACTACATGAAATTTTTTAGAGAATATACTATAGTGAGAAAATATCCACTGAGGACCTATTATATACAGCAGTATATCTGATGGTTAAGATGGAGGATCAAAGTCGAGTCTCCTCAACCTCAGAGTATCAGTGGAGGCTCACCCCTAAAATCACAACTCTCAAGAGGCTGAGATAGGAAGAGTGCTGTGAATTTGCGGCAGTGAGGAGACTGTTTAAGAAAACAAACCAGGGTTGCTGAGATGTCTGAGTGGGTAAAGCCGCTTGCCACCTCCACCAAGCCTGAGGACCTGAGTTAGAGCCTCAGGGTCACATGGTAGAGAGTGAAAACCACCTCTTGCAAGTTGTCCTTTCACCTCTGTATGTATTCTGGTGCATGCACACACACACGCACACACACGCACACATACACACACCACTGCATAAACACAAACACACACACACACACACACACAGAATACAGTAAAAATTCAATTCCCAGCAACCACAAGGTGGCTCCCATCCATCCCTCATGAGATCTGGTACCCTTTTCTGGCATGCAGGCGGCACACACGCAGGCATGCATAATGAATGAATGAATAAATAAATCTTTCTTTTAAAAAAATTAAAAGAAAAAAAAAACAAAAACAAGCTAACACCTACAAAAAGATTGAAAAACAATGAAATGTCCTGAAGAAAATCTAATCTGTAGAAATGATAGCTATGCAGATCACAACATCATGAACACTAAATTGGCAATAAATAAAATAGTATTGGCCCAAAGAGGAATTAGGAAAATACAGAAGATATACTGGTATTGAACTATGACAGGAGAAAAGATTACAGTTTAATTATGGTTGTGTGTGTGTGTGTGTGTGTGTGTGTGTGTTTCTTAAGACTGGAGCTTTTCCTGTAGCCAGAATGGCTTAGAACTCACTAAACTTCAATCTCATGTTTTAGCCTCACGTAGTATTAGGGTTTCCTTGTCTGTTTAGGAACCTAGAAATACCAACTTCAACATCTTGGTGTGTTCAGGGAAAGGTTAAAAAAATTCAACATGGCTGATGCAGACACACACCAAACAGAAATGACTTTAGTAAAATAAATTAGGGAAATATGAAAGGTCTTATATAACAGTGTACTCTTACGAATGGAAAGCAATTGAGGTTACTGAACAAAGGGAATAAAGCTTAAATCTAGTGTTTAGAAAATTTTACTTTGATGTGTAGAACTGACTGGAGAGAAGGGGCAGAAAAACTAGAGAATGTTTAATGTAAGCCACTAGGAAGAAATTTCTAATAGACAGCTGGAAATATTCAGTTTGAAAATATAATTTGGGGAAAGCTCAGCCACTAAGTGAGTATAGTGGCAGAAGAGGTTTTAAAATGTCCTACATTTCAGGGCTTAAATCAGGGAAACACACACATAATGATTTCAATAATAATGAATAATGATTTCAAGCCTAGAATGAGTTTTAAGAAAAAAAAATGTAAATTAGATTTGGCGACTGAAGAAAGGTTTGTGGTATGGTGGATGCCGTGCCGTAAGGAAGGTAAAATTTACTATGTTAAGGTCCAGGGCTCGCTGAAGAGAACACCCCTGACTCAAATCGCATGCAAATAGCAAAGAGCAAGTTTTATTCTGCAGAAATCCAGTGCACTGGGGTCCCCACCTATGCAAAGCAAAATGGCGAGGAACCCGGAACTGAGTTCACAGGTTTCTTTTATAGGTACTCAGGAAGAATTTCGGGGTGGGTTAGGTAATCTTTAATATGATTAGAACATTCAAATTTATAAGCACGAGCAAAAAAGCGGGGGGCAACTTTGAGGTGATCAGCAAACTTTTGGGCTGGTCATGAGTTAAGCAACCTTTTTCCTGACAGATGGTCCAGCACAGGGTCCGGCAGAGGGTCAGGTGGCCTTTGATTGGCTGCCCATTAGTGTGTGTGTGTGTGTGTGTGTGTGTGTGTTTCCAGTAAATGTTAACTCAGTTTCGGTAAATGGAAACTGAGGCCTGCTCCTTTTGACGCTAAACTGATGCCTGCCATGGAGTAGGTCTGGACCTTCTTTCAGACTTCAGTGGGGTCTCAAATGGGGCCTCACCTTCTATTGGGGTCTCACAACTACAATGTAAAGCAATATAGTGCGACACCTAGCAGCACCATGGAGGTTTGCTTAAAATTATGTATTTTCAACTGTGATTTCAGCGCTCAGCGATTGGAGCAGAAAACCATGAGTCTGGGGCCAGCCCGAGCTACTGTGAGACCTTATAAATAAATGAATCAATTAAAGGCATTCTCTGCTTCACTTTAGAACTACTGAGCCAAACCTCGGGCAAATGGTGGTCATGTTAGGAAAGAATAAACCTTGAACATCATTATTTATTTGCAAAATCTGATTTATGGGTAAGAACACAGGAGTAGCTTGATATGAAGGCAAGTGATTAAAAGTTCCCGCTCCGGCTTCAGATTCTGTCATTTTAAATGAAAAACAATTATGAAAATCTCGAGACTCTCCGAAGGCATGCAGAAAGTCAGCCAAAAAAAAAAAAAAGAAAAAAAGAAAAGAAAAGAAAAAAATCGTAATATAAACAAGCAATTTCACTCTACCATTCCCAGGAGTCAGGAGGGGGCACCAAGATTTAAAACATCCGGATTCAGCGCGCCGGCGAGTCGCCTGGGACGCGCGGCATTGTGGGAGTTGTAGTTCCGGCTTGGCCCCCTACACTACTACGAATCTTCGGTTGTTCTCTGAAATGTACCCGGCTCTGACAGGACCTGGATCTGCGGCGCCCGGGCAGAATTCCAGGGTCTCGCGGTCCCTTGGTAGGCCCGTGATCTAGGGCGAAGAAGGGGAGAGAGCCTCGGCCCGCGGCGCCTCAGCAGCCCGACGCACACACTCTGCGTCACCGGGGGCTGCGCTGGATGATGAATTCCGGTGTGCATGTTAGGGTTGCTGTGTCACTCAGTGCGATCGGCGCGCCCCTTCCCTCGCGGTCCTTCCGCACCGGTTGACGGGCTCTTCCGGTCGCCCGCGCCCCTCACCTGCAGGCGGGTCTCGGGCCGCAGCCTGGCGCACGCCGGCTCGGGCGTGTGGACGAGTCTCGTGCCGTGCCCGGGAGCCGGGCTCCGGACCCACGCTGGCCATGGCGAGCGGCACGGCCAGATACCGGCTGAGCTGCTCGCTCCTGGGCCATGAACTGGACGTGAGGGGCCTGGTGTGCTGCCTGTACCCGCCGGGGGCCTTTGTGTCTGTGTCCCGCGATCGCACCACCCGCCTCTGGGCCCCGGACAGGTGAGCGCTGCAAGTCCGGCCGCACGCGGGTGGACCTCAGGCTTCCAGACACGTGGGAGGAGTGACCCACCTTCCCCGCCGTCTAGCTCTCTTCCCCGGTGTCTGCACTGCTCCCGCCTCCCTGCGGATTTGGCACTCCTGGCGCGCAGTCTGCGAAACCGACAAGATTTGGGGGGAATGAGGGTGGGATTGGACGATCTGGCTGCCTACACTAACCTGACCACTAACGGGCGCCTTGACCTTGGACGAGCATCTTAAAACATCTTTAGGGGTTTCAGCTTTGGCAGATAATACCTCAGGTTTCTTTTAGACCTAACTGGTTATTGCGCCTTGTGCACCCTTCCAGTTGTGGTACTTTGAAAACATCTGGCTTGCCCTTCACTGCGCGCTCAGGAGTTGCTCTCTTGTCCTCTCTTAGATTTGTAATTTGAAGACTGTAATGCCTTGCAGAGAGTTAGGAATGGAGTCTTCTCCTGGTTGTTCAGGTTATAGTCTGATTGGGAAGGAGAGGATGAACCCCCTCAAATGTTTATTGTTGTATAGGAGTGTGTTGTTTTGAGGAGGGAAAAAATTCGTTGCCTTAAGTTCTGCCTGCTGCTCCTGCCCCCAAACCCCCAAAAAGTTACCAAAAAGTTAAAATCCAGTCTAAATCAACATCAATGTTTATGCTTAAGCCCTGATCAGTCAAGAAATTTAAGACAGTAAGTGGATTTCAGTTTTTGGAAAGATAAGTTGAGTTTAGTTGATGAGTTACTTTTTTTTTTTTTTTTTTAATTTTTATTTTGGGGAGAAGTGACATTGCTGCCAGGTTCTCTTACAGAATTGTTTTATCTCTTGGAAGAATGTAGAGTTATGCGGGAGAGACATTCAAGAAGGAAGGGTTTTTGTTTCTTTTTTTGGGGGGGAGGGGGGTTGTGTCTGTGTGTGTTGAAGCCGGCATCTCTATTAGGAGTTCAGTTGAGCTAATCCTGGAAGGTAGAATGGGGGAACTTCCAAGTGGGAAAGCTCAAGTTGGAGGGGCACTATAGGCAAAAGTGTAAAAAAAAGACAAAGGTCCTTGATTGAGAAAAGGAGGTCCCAGGGTGCAGGAAATATATTGTGACATGAAGGCAGGTCTTGAGTGCTATTCGGAGCCACGTTGTAGGGGGTTATATGTAAAAACACTGACTTTCTGGCAGGAGCAGTTTGGTTTGATTGTTAAGACATTCTCTTAGCCGGTTGAGGTGGCACACACCGGTAATCCCAGCACTCTGGGAGGCAGAGGCAGGCGGATCTCTGTGAGCTGGAGGCCAGCCTGGTCTACAAAGTGAGTCCATATAGCCAAGGCTACAGTACAGAGAAACCCTGTCTCAAAAAAAAAACAACAACAAAAAACTACACATACACACACAAAAAAAGGTGCTGTGTTTGCCACAGGTAGAAGAGTCTAAAGGCAAAAGGCAAAGCATAGAAGTAGATCTGTTTGGTATTTGCAGTGCAGCCAATGGGTAATGGTAGAATAGAGTAGGAATATTTTAGAGCGAACTGCTGTGTTCACTTGGATATGACCTCAGATAGTCTCTTCCAATTTTTAAGAGTTGAATAACATCCCAAACCACTTAATAAATTAATAGGCAACTTTTTATGTATTTGAGTATAATTATTGATCAAATCTGTACCTTTAAAATGCAGCCCCTCAATCTCATTAAAAATATTAATAATATTTAAAATACTGGGTTTGGTATAGCTCACTGCTTAGCTTACATAAGGCCCAACAATGCCCAACAAATAAAATTAAATCTAGTAGAAGCATATATCTGCAAGGACAAAAACATTGCGTTAAGGAGTATCTGTTCTAAAGGATGCCTGTTTTAATAGTTGAATCTTATCATTAAACTATACAGGCTGCTGTAGCTTGACAGAAGTAGAATAACTGGAGTCATTGTTTTTAACCTATGAACTTTAGACTGAAGTAATTTTTATTTAAAAACTGGCTCTTTTTGGTTTTGTTTTTGTTTTTTTGAGACAAGGTTCTCTGTGCAGCTGTCTTAGACTCACTTTGTAGATAAGACTAGCCTTGAACTCACAGAGATCCTCTGAGCACTGGTATTAACCCCACCACTGCCTGGCTGAAAACTGATTCTTTTTACTGATTTGTTTGTTCTTCAAATTTTGTTTACACAAAATCGAGCTGGGCGCAGTTGTGCATGCCTGTAATCCCACCACTCAGATAGGCAGAGGCAGGCCTCTCTGTGAGTTAGAGGCCAGTCTAGTCTACAAAGGGAGTCCAGGACAGGCAAGGCTACACAGAGAAACTGTCTCAAAAAACAAAACCAAAACAAAATTTGTTTATACATTTTCAACTAACAGTGATCAGTATTTACAGGTAAGACTATTATCATTCCTAGCTCTTCAGGTTAGTGTCTTGGCCCCTGCATCTCAGCAATAGTTTTCATGATATAAAAGGACTCTGTAACTGGCACACTGGCAGTTTTTATTTCGTGGTATATTAATTGAATTATTGAAGGTTCCGATACCATATTGGGATTCAAATAGTAAATGAAGTTTGTTTTTCCGTGTCTACTGTTGATATGATCCTAGATGGTAATAGTAAGTGAGGAGATGAACTAAGAATGGTGAGAGAATTTAGGAAGTAAAAATTGGTGGATTTTAGGGTGGACTGAATACGTAGGTTTTAGGCAGAGTCTATTGAAAATCCAAAAGCCCAGCAGAAGAAACATTTCCTTTTGTTTGTGTGCTGAACTTGACCAACCAGCATGCTGTGGCTTCCCACTGCTTTAGACATCTTTAAATGGCTCTAAATTGGATTCCATTGGTCTGTCACAAACTTCTGGGGTGGGAGACATAAAGAATGGCTTCAGCATCTTTGTTTTTATATCGATTGGTCTTTTGAAAACTAACCATATTTGAAGGTATAATTTAAAGATCTTATATTTTATCTTTCTTGTCCATGCTGTGTGACACTGAGCACCTTGGGTCCTAAATCAAGACAGTTGTATAGGGTTAGTTGGGAAAGCCAATTAATTCCCTTTCTCTCCTGGACCAGATTTCCTTTTTTTCAGAGACAATATATTTATATAACTGCTCATTTTGTTTTTTATTTCTATACCAATATAAAAATGCATTTTTTTTTGCAATATTTATACATTGATTCTTTTTTTTTAAGGCATTATCTGTCAGTTTCTGCTAGGGAACATTTGAAATTAGTGCTCCCTGTTTTCTGCCTACTCCCATCTCATCTGTCTTTTCTGTATGCTGACTTTTGCAAAGCTTGACTAAATTGGTGTTTGTAACTATATGAAAGTAACTCTTCCTCAACAAGTTTATGATCTTTCTGTGTTTTTTTTTTTTTTTTTTCTGGGTTAGGTTTCCATTTGCTGATTTTTCTATGTATTTATGATAATTCCACTTCAAATTTTTTAAATTGACATTTTAAAACATTAGATAACTTAGGACTTTCTTCTAACAGTGAAAACTTTCACTCCTGTTGCTGGTGCACAGGTAATATTGGGTGACTTCACTGTCGCCTTTTTCACACTGCTAGTGTCAGATTTCTATTATTTAGACGTTAGCTTTCACTTGCTTAGTTTTCTTCCTCTTGCCTTTTTGGAGCACATCCTCTAGGTACATCCTGAATGTGTTTGTCAATAGCAAAGGTATTTTAGACTTTCAAGTTTGAAAACATTTTTTTTTTTTCCGTCTTGCTGCTGTAGTGACAATTGGAGTGGCTGTAGGATTCTAATTTTGAAGTAATTTTCCTTCCAGATTTTATAGCATTGCTCCATTGTGTTTTTACTGATGGTGTTAGGCTGTTGAGAAGTCTGAAGCTGTCATAATTTTTTACCTATTCTCCCTTCTCCCCACGTGCACACTTTAAAAGGAGTCTGTTTTAATTTATTTTTCTGGACCATTAGTTGGCTTTTAATTATAACCTCCACCCAAAACTTCTCAAATTAATTCATAGGCTTCTTTCTCCATTTCTTTTCTGTCTTCTTTCTTAGGAACTTCTTATTCAGATATTGGCTTTTCTCTTTTGTGCTTCCTATGGGTTGATTTGATTAACTTCTTTCCCTCCTGGTTCATGGCTGCAGTACCTTCTTCCCATATGTATACGAACGCAAAGAGTTACTCCTTGGTGGTCTGCTTCCTCCAGGTTGTTTTGTTTTCTCTCCTCACTGCTTAATTTGGTCGTTATGTTTCATGTAAGAGGTTTCCCTGGATATCTGTGATTCCCGATTATATGTTCCGCTCCAAGGATGAAAATCTAGAAAGCTTCTGGGAAGCTTCCTGGGTGAGGCTTGCTGGCTGAAACCTTTACCAAAGTAGCGCTATCTGGGGAGCTGTTTCATTTTGCTGATCTGTCAACGGATACCAGTGGACTTGGCCTCTGGTGTTTTGTTTTTTATGATCTTGCTGTGATATGAATGTACGTGTTCTTACACTCCAAGATTCAATGGCTCTTGTGTGTCTGTGCTGCTTTGCCTCCCCCAACCCAAAGACTTTTTCTAAAACAAAAGTTTGTGATTTTCAAGGGTTACAAGAGGGCCACTGTCTCTCTGCTCTGCCTGTCTCTCTCACTGATGCTTTTAAATATTTTTTTCATTGATTTACAAAGTACTTAATGCTTTTCATATAAAATATTGTGGTAGGAACTTGGGAAGATACAAATAAGAACATGAAGCCAAATTCTGGAACTGAGAATAAGAACATAATAGATTACTGTAATGACCCAAACAGACATCTATGCTGGGAACTGCTAAGGTGCACACAAAGTTTTAAATGGTACAGATTGGTGTGCTGGGAGCAAAGCTGCATGGCCACAGAGAATCATGCTTTTGCGCTAAGCGTAGGCTGTGTTACACCATCTCTTCAAAACACAAACAGATTCTTAGTTGTTTTTTGGGCCATCTCTCCTGCCCAGAGACATTTTAAAAGGTTTTATCTTTTAACTTTCTCCAGGCTTATTAATAAAATTATTTAAAAATCACATTTAAAAAAAGTCATTAAGGTAGATAAATTAAAATTGTCTACTACCAAATAGCCTTAGAAGAATTTTTTCTACGATGCAGCTTCTGACTGAGTCTAATGACTTACTACTAGTCTTTCTTACAAAGGTCTAGCCTTTCTGTTGCTATTTTAAGAGATGTGCTGAACAGATAACTCCCTTAATTCACTCTTCTTTTCTTGCTCTGTAGCTCAGGCTATCCTTGAACTTTTTCTCTTACTGCCTTAGCCACATGTTCCACACACCCTGCTCTGATTTTTTAAAAGTGTGTGTGTGGGGGGAGGGAGTTGTCTCTTAGTTTCTGTTCTAGTGCTGTGAGGAGACAACATGATCAAGGTAACTTATGTAATAAAACATTTAGCTGGGGGGGGCCGTTCTTACAGAGTCAGAGGGTTAGTCCATGAACATTATGGTGAGGAGCACAGATGTAGGCAGCAAGCATGGCACCGAAGCAGTACCTCAGAGCTCATATCTGATTTGCAAGTTGTAGCCAGAGAGGGAGCAAGACTGGTCCAGGCTTGGGTTTTTGATACTTCGAAGCCTACCTCAATGACATAGTTCCTCCAATAAGACCATACCTAACAATTCTCACCTCCTAATTCTTTCCAAATATTTCTACTAACTAAGGACCAAACATAAAAATATATGATCCTAAGAAGACCATGCTCATTCAGACCACCACAGTGTTTATCCACATGTTTTTGTAGTCACCCAAGGAGGACACTGAGTGCTGTGTTCTATCACTCTCTGCCTTATTTTCTTAAGATGAATTCTTTCTCTGAACTTGAAGCAACTTGAAGCATACTTTTTTTCCCAACTATTCAGCCTAGCTTGGCAACCATGCTGTGGGGATCCTCTCGGCTGTGCCCCCTTCCCAGGCAGCACTGGCATTACAGGTGCTCACAGATCTACCTAGCTAATTATATGTGTACAGGGGAACAAACTCAGATTCCTGTTTGTGTGTCATGTGCTCTTACCAACTAAGCCATCAGTCTTCCAGCCCAATTTTTTAAAATTATTTTTATTTTTATTAATTACAGTTTATTCACTTTGTATCCCCCTGTAGCTCCCTCCCTCCTCCCCTCCCAATCCCACCGTCCCTCAGTCCTCCCCACCTGTGCCCTTCTCCCAGTCCACTGATAAGGGAGGTCCTCCTCCCCTTCCCTCTGATTCTAGTCTATCAGGTCTCATCAGGAGTGGCTGCCTTGTCTTCCTCTGTGGCCTGGTAAGGCTGCTCCCCTCTCAGAGGGAGGTAATAAAAAAACAAGCCAATCAGTCCTATCAGAGACTGTCCCAGTCCCCGTTACTATGAAACCCACTTGGACACTCAACTGCCATGGGCTACCTCTGTGCAGGGGTTCCAGGCCACCTCCATGAGTGGTCCTTGCCAGCCCAATTTTTAATATAGTAAAATACAACAAAATGGACCCTCTTAACTATTTTTAGTTGCACAGTATGGTGGTATTTACTGCATTCATAATGTTGTGCCACCTTCAGCACCATCCATCTTCAGAATTTTGTCCTGTAAATCTGAAACTATGTACCCATTAAAGTAATAACTCCCCTTCTTCCCCTTAGCTTCTGGCCACCACCAGGACATTCTACTTTATGTCTGCAAGATTTTGACTTTTAAGTAACTTGTATTTCATATAAGTAGACTCTACAGTATTCATTTTATAACCAGTCAGCTTCATTTAGCATAATCTCTTCAAAGGCCATCCATGTAGTTGCATGTGTCAGAATTCTGTATGTGAGACTGTTTTATGTTGACAGCACATACTTAGATCATGTTTCTAGGCATTCTGTCGATCTGTCTTTTGATTGGAGCACTTAATCCATTGACATTAAGCCTGGATAGTTCTGTTTTTCGCTTGGTGCATTTTTCTTTATTGATTCATCCATGGTGGGTATTGGCTTGCTTTAGTGGTTAGCTGTTGTAAAGCGCTGCTAGAATATGACTGTTTAAGGAGCTCTTTTAGACTGCTTTTATTCTCTTGGACACATACTCAGAAGTGAAATTGCTGGATCATACGGTAATTGTTTTTAATTTTCTGATTAGAGGACTTGCTCTGCTTTTCATTATGTCTTGTACTTGAGTAGAATATACTCTTACTTCTAGTTGGCTTATTGTAGTATTCAAGTTCTCTTGCTTTTTAAATTTGTCCTTGCTGGAGATTAAACCCCCAGACCTTACCCTGGCAGACAAATGCTCTACTGCTGGCTTGTACCTCCAGACCCCTGTCTTATTTTCTGTTTTGTTATTCTCATTATTGAGTGGGATATTGAAGTCTTCACTATAACAGTGAAACTGGGCTTTTAGTCTGTCAGTTTTCACTTCCTAGATTTTGATATCATAGTAGACATAACTTTATAAATGTTAAAAATATGAATTGCATGTAACCTAGAGTGTCCTAGCCTACAGTTTTCTGGAATCACAGGCATGTCTCTTCATACCTAGCATGCAGTTTTATTAATATGTGATAATACTGGACTTAGCGCCTGTTTTTAACTAAAGACGATTGATCTAATATTTAGCTTCCCCTTGCTCTTTTTTGCTTACTTTTACATGGAGTCTCTTTTTTTTTCCAGTCTGTTTGTGTTTGGGGAGCTAAAGTGAGACTCTTGAATAGATAGCATATACTTAAATCACGTTTTTAGGCATTTTGCCAATCTGTCTCCTGATTGGAGCATTTATTCAGTTGACATTTAGAGTAAGTATGTTTTATTATTGCTTTCTATATTCCTTAGAGCTTTTTTAGGTTCAATAGCACTGTCTTCTGTTTAGTTGATTTGGGGGGGGGAGTAACAGAAACCTCTAAAACTGTGTGTGTGTGTGTGTGTGTGTGTGTGTAGCTTTTAGGAGCTGATTCTCTCCTTCAAACATTCTGGCCCATAGCATTGAACTCAGGTCAATCAGGGTTGTGCAAATAAGCACCTCTACCCAAAGGCTGGCCTCAAGCTGAAAATTTTTCTGCCTTGGTCTCCTAAGTGTATAGGTATGTACCACTAGCCCAATTGAAGACTATTTTTCTTTGTATGAGTCTGAGTTCATTTTATCTGAAAAACATTTTTGGGAGAGCAAGTTTGGTAGTATGGAATTCACTTGCTTTTGTCATCTGGAAATGTCTTCATTTAGCTCCATTTTGAACAGCAGTTGGACAGGGTATAGCACTATTGGCCTATCAACAGGTTTTGTCTTATGAGTTGTGTGTTTGTGTGGTGTAGGTGTTGTATATGTGTGTGTGGTGTGTGTGTGTGTTAACACTTTGAATACATTGGTTCAGTGCCACCTTCCTCCATAACTATTTGTACATGTGCATGGTGGAAATTGAACCCAGAGCCTCACATGTACAACATACTTAACTACCACTGAGCCAGGCCTTCAAAGGTTTTTGTTGTGGTAGTGCTGGTTTTTTGTTTGTTTGTTTGTTTGTTTGTTTTTAAAGAGAAATTTACCTAGTATATTTTGTGAGTAAGGTTTGTGTATGTGGAGGCTGGAGGTTGATGTTTATGGTGAAGTCTTTAGTCACTGTCCACATTTTCTGAGACAGTGCTCATCTATTTACTTGCTGGCCAGTTCCAGTTGAGATCTAAGAATCTGCCTGGTTTTGCTTCTCTGTTGCTGAGCTTACAGACATAGGCCACTGTCTGGCTTTACATAAGTGCTGAGGATCCAGACTCAGTTCTTCCTAGTGTTTCACAGCAGATAATTTATCAACTGAGCTGTCTGTCTATCCCTAAGCCTAGTATCTTATAGTTCTTTTTTTTAAATATTAGTTATAGTTTATTTACTTTGTATCCTAGCTATAGCCCCACATTCCTTCCCAATCCCCCCCCATCTCCTCCCTGCCCCTCTCTAAGTCCACTGATGGGGGAGGTCCTCCTCCCCTTCCATCTGATCCTAGCTTATCAGGTTTCTTCAGGACTGGCTGCAATGTCCTCCTCTGTGGCCTAGCGAGGCTGCTCCTCCCTTGCAGGGGAGGGAGGTCTGCCATTGAGTTCATGTCAGAGACAGTCCCTATTTCCCTTACTAGGGCACCTACTTGGATGCTGAGCTGCCATGGGCTACATCCAAGCAGGGGTTCTAGGTTATATCCATGCGTGGTCCTTGGTTGGAGAAACAGTCTCAGATATATTTGGTCCTTGTGGAGCTCCTGTCCTTTCCAGGTCATACTGACTTTGTTTACTTTTATTTAATGTGTATGAATGGGAAGGTACACCCTCCACAGCACTCTGTGGATGTCAGAGGACAACTTGCACCTCTCTCTACCACATGGGCCTGAGGCATTTGACTCAGGTCATCAAGCACCTTGACCTACTGAGCTATCTCATGGGCCCAAGTCTTACTGAAAAGAATAGATGTGATGAGTTGCTTCTGTCATTGTACTGTGGCTCAGTATAGGTTGTCTTACTTTGAAATTTTTGTAGATGCATATATTTATATTTCATCAGATTTGAGTTTTTGGTTTTAGCCATTATTTTTTAATTAATTAATTAATTAATTATGTATACAGTGTTCTAACTGCATGTATGCTTGCCTGCCAGAGTAAGGCACCAGATCTCATTATAGATGGTTATGAGCCACTGTGTGGTTGCTGGGAATTAAATTCAGGGCCTCTGAAAGAGCAGCCAGTGCTCTTAACCTCTGAGCCATCTCTCCAGCCCCCTTTAGCCATTTTATTAACTATTCTCTATACTGTTTTTACTCTTCTTGTTCTGCGACTGCCACATTCTGGATGTGATTCATTTCATGCTTTCCCATGGGTCTCATAAGTTCTGTTTACTTTAGTATTCTTCCTTTCTTACTCAGACTTGATCACTTACAAATTCCTATCTTCAGACTTCTGCCTGCACAGTACACTTTTGAAACTTTTCATTTGTTGCTGTAATTTGCAGCTTCAGAATTTTTTTTGGACTTACCTCCTTACTGACATTCTCTTTACACCTCCATCATTTCCTTCCTTCTTTGCATCTTCTTTTAGGTCTTCCAGCATCTTTAAGACACTTGTTTTAAGCCAGGTATGGCACATAAACCCTTGCAACTCCTGGACATGGTATGCTGCAGCAGGTTTGCAAGTTCCAGGTCCAGTGAGGCTGTCTTTTGTTTGTTTGTTTGTTTAAGCTTTCTCTTAAGGCACTTGTTTTAGATTTTTTTTGTTTTTTTAGATTTTAGTAGGTCTGCCTTTGGTATTTTGATACTAGTCAGGAACCACTCTAGTGCTTTATTTTGCTCCTTTGGGTGGGCCAGAGTTGGCTGATTGTTTGTTGTTCAGTGTCTGTGTCAGATAACAGCCTGAGGTGTACACTTGAGGTCTTAGATCTTCTCAGCTGTGTTTTCCCACAGCATGCGCGTTCACTTCTAACTTACCTGTGTGTGCAGTTGGCTTCTTTAATAACCTTGTATCAAGGTTGTTTGTATTTTGAGACATGCTCTACCTGTGTGGTCAAGGCTGGCTTTGAACTAAATCCTCTAGCCTCAGCTTCCTGAATGCTAGCATTGCAGACATGTACCATCAGACCTGACTAATAATATCATGGATTTTATTGTCTGGCTCTCAAAAATAAGGAGGATAGGGGCTGGAGAGATGGCTCAGAGGTTCCTCCAGAGGTCCTGAGTTCAGTTCCTAGCACCCACATAATGGCTCTCAACCATCTAGAATGGGATCTGATGCCCTTGTCTGGCATGCATGCATGCATGTGGACAGGGCACTCATACATTGAAAAATCCATACATATATAAAAATAAAGAGAATGCTGATGAGGTAAAATGGACATTGGTCCTTTAAATTTCTTGTAAGTTACCAGTTGGAGAGGCAGTTGTTTGCATCAACAGGGAAAACAGGAAGTTTCAATAATGACCACCTATTTTTCAATAGCAAACCATGATCAGAGAACTGATCTGTGCTATGTGGAGGACAGGGTGCTTCATACACCCTTTGGCTTCTCCTTATGCATGCAGTCTCCTATAGGAACAGTTGGAGGATAACCCACCATGGAGTTAGAGGTTGACAGATCAGTAGCTACTGTTCCAAGTGCTGAAATTGATTCAAATTAACTTCAGTAGGCCAGATGTGTGGTGTGCATAGGCTCTGGGTTGATCTCAGCAAAATAAAATTTCAGGTCACAATCTGCCTCAACCTGGACATTGCCATCCTTCAGTTGACATCATAGTTCTAAAGTAGTACTACCAGACAAATGTCTGCCAGTTTAAGTCTAAACTGTCTAAGTGGGGAGAAAAGTTCCTGGTTCTTCATACCAGCTCACTGTGGTCTCTGCAGTTTTTGTCCTTTTGGGGAGGGAGACTGATTGGAACATTGATTCTCCTCTTAACTTCCTGCCAGTGTAGCAGTCATTTTCCACAAGTCTCCTAAGCCTTTATTACTACTTCTCTATGGCTATTTTGACAATATAAAAAAAGGTGTGGTTTTGGTTGGTTGGGTTTTTTTTTCCCCTTAATCCTCCCTGCAGTGCCTTTATTGAACTATGAACTGCTGTTTATGGTTAAGTGACCAGTGGCTTTCACAGAGAAACCACAAGTGTGTTGGGGTGTGTTCAGTTTTTATCTAAGAGTTTGATTTCGTTATGTGTACTTGCCTTAGCAGTTTCAAATAGATTGTAAACTCTTTGATTGCTAGAGCTGTAACTGTATATGATTCCTAGGTATTAGCTTATTGTTTTCTACACAGTATATTATACCATTGTTTGATTAACTTAAGGCAGGGATACTAAATGATTGATGTATGTGACAAATGGGCAATCATTTGTAATTTAATACATTTATTAATATATTGTGCTCCTACATAGTACATTAGTTCCTTTTTTTATTGCACACTGAAAATGATTGACAGTTGCTTAGATGCCTCTACTGTTATACTAAAGGGCAGTAAGTTAATACTGCATTGATCAAATTTAGTTTACTGACAGTGGATTTCATTACCTTAATTACAAGTGTTTCAGTTCCCCACAGATTTCTTAGAATAGCAGTGAGTGGAATGGTGGTGGAGACAGAAAAGGCCACTTGGAATATTCATCTCCTGCCATTTTCTTTCTCATTTTTCCTGTTAATTAATATGCTTACTGAGAAAACATCACATTTTTCCTAACCGGACATAAAATTCCCCTACTCATGCAATATATTTATCTAGTGTTTAATTAAGAACAGTAGGTTTTTTGAATGGTATCCATTCTTAAGTTCACCCTGCGTACTGAGTGATAATGGATCATTTTATATCAGCGTAAGCCAGGGGCGAATGCGTGTTTATTCATGACCCTGTCTTTCCAGTCCTAACAGGGGCTTTACAGAGATGCACTGTATGAGTGGCCACTCTAATTTTGTATCTTGTGTGTGCATCATACCATCAAGTGACATGCATCCTCATGGACTAATTGCCACTGGAGGAAATGACCACAATATATGCATTTTCTCATTGGACAGTCCGGCGCCACTTTATATTTTAAAAGGTCACAAAGATACTGGTAAGTATAACACAATGGTATTTTTGTATTTGGAGAAGTTTCACTACTTTGAATTACAATCCACCTTTGTTTTTCTCATGTTTTTTACCTATGTTTATTAATGGAAACCTTTTTGGACCATCTTAATTCTGTAAATTTTCTGTTATAAATTTCCTTGCAGATTTAAAGAAGGAAGGTTCATAATAGTTTTTCTTTTTGGTGCCAGGGATCAGATAGTTTTATGGATCTGATATCATTATTGAAAGGACAGTACTTCAAAATGTCTTAGCTCTGTTATAAAATGATGTGCTAAATCAGTGTGATTATGCATACTTATTGTTTTAAGGTTTATTTTCATTTTAATTATGTATCTGTGTCTATGTGGGCGTATGCACCTGTGTGCAGGTGTCCATGGAGATCAGAGAGAATTCTTCTGGAACTAGGGCTATATAAAGGTGGTTGTAAACCACTAGGTACTGGTGCTAGGAACCGCCATCAGGGCCCCTGCAGGAGCAGTGTGCATTCTAAGTAGCTGAGCCATCTCTCCAACCTCTGCACTTTACATAGTGTGTGTAGAAGTTTGGGACATGATCTTTCAACACTTAAACTTAATTCCTGTGAAGAATGTGATGTTTGTATATATGTAATATTTTAAATGCAGAATGATATAAATTTTAAAGTTTGTCTTTATTATGGTAAGTTTTAAATCTGTGTAAATTATTGAATTGGTATTTTATAGTAACTTATAAATAAATATGTATACACAAGAGTAAATACTATAAAAATCTCTGTGGGTTTACATAGCTTTAAGGATTATCAGTGGCTTATATTATTTAATTTTCTTTCTTTACCATGGCATTATTTTAAAAAGAAATTCTTGAAGGTTTTTTTCTTTCTGTATTTCAGTATGTAACTTTGCAAACTTTTTCTGTAAATGATTAGTTATTAAATGTTTTAGGCTAGCTGGGCAGTAGTGGTGTACACTTTTAATCCCAGCACTCAAAAGACAGAGGCAGGCAGATCTCTATGAGACCAGCCTGGTCTACAGAACGAGTCCAGGAAAGCCAAAGCTACACAGAGAAACCCTGTCTTGAAAAATGAAACAAAAAAGTTTTGGGCTTTTCAGGTTATATGACTGTCATAACTCCTCAACTCACTTCGAAGCATAAATCAGAATGTCTGTTTTTCAATAACTCTTTAGGGCTTCTCACTCGATAGGTTTTTAGCACTGATCTGTCTTAATTGCCAGACACTCGTGAACTCACTGTACATGTAGCATAAGTAGACCTTCAACCTGTCATCTTCCTGCATTAGGCTCCTGGGTAGCTGGGATTATAGACTTATACCACCATGTCCAACAAATAATCTTTATTAATGGACACTTCAAATGTGTATTTCATGTAGTTCTTAGATGTAGTTTTAACCGCCCCCCCCCCAATCATTTAAAAAGGTAAAATTGTTTGAATTTTGTGAGTTGTAAAAAAAACAAGTGGTTCATGTGCATTAACTTCCTGATTTTTTTTTTCACCAAACAATGAGAGAGAGAGAGACTGAGACCAACACCAGGAGGACAACCTTGGCTGTTGTTCAAGTGCTGTCCACCTCTTTTTCCTTTCCTCCCCTCCCCTCTCCTCCCCTCCCCTCCTCTCTCCTCTCCTCTCCTCATCTCTACAGGCACATGCTCACATGTGGCATACCCTCATCCAGGCGTATTCATATAAATAAGTTTAAGAATAAGTTAAAACCCAAAAAAACTAGGATTCTTATGGCTACACAGCTTATTAATGGCTCAGCTAGACATTGTCCCTAGACATTCTGGCACCAAAATTTGTATTCTTAATGTGTGTTCCCTTGCAGCTCCACTGACTAGAACTTTATTGGTTAAGAAACTGTCACTTCATTGATAGCCTGCAGGGCAGAGCCTTTCAGAGGTCCTCTGTGTCAGGCTCCTGACTTGTTCCCTCTTTTCGCCTTCTTCTGATGTCCATCCTCTTTGCCTTTCTGGATAGGGATTGAGCATTTTAGCAAGAGTCCTCCCTCTTGATTAGTTTCTTTAGGTGTACAGATTTTAGTAGGCTTATCCTATATTATATGTCTATATGAGGGAGTATATACCTGTGCGTCTGCAGACGCTGAGACTTATGGGTAACCTTTGGGCAGAGTGCATGAAATCTTATCTAAGAAGTGGGAAACAGTAAGATCTGGAGAGGACAGGAACTCCACAAGGACAGCAACAGAACCAAAAAATCTGAGCACAGGAGTCTTTCCTGAGACTGATACTCCAACCAAGGACCATGCATGGAGATAACCTAAGACCCCTGCACAGATGTAACCCTTGGCAGTTCAGTGTCCAAGTGGGTTCCATAGTAATAGGAACAGGGACTGTCTCTGACATGAACTGATTGGCCTGCTCTTTAATTGCCTCCCCCTGAGGGGTGAGCAGCCTTACCAGGCCACAGAAGAAGACAATGCAGCCACTCCTGACGAGACTTGATAGACTAGAATCAGAAAGAAGGAAATGAAGACCTCCCCATCAGTGGTCTTGGGGAGGGGCATGCATGCAGAGGGGGGAGGAAGGGGGAGGGATTGGGACGGGAGGAGGGAGAGAACCACAGGGGGGATACAAAGTGAATAAAGTGTAATTAATAAAGAATTTTTTAAAAAGTAAAAAAGAAAGAAACTGTCACTTCACAAATTTACTTAAAATTTTTAATACTTTAGAAGCTTGGTAGATTGCATTTGTTCACAAGAAAATGTAATAACAAATCATTTTCCCTTTAGTTTGTAGTCTTTCATCTGGAAAATTTGGGACATTACTTAGTGGCTCATGGGACACCACTGCTAAAGTCTGGCTGAACGACAAATGCATGATGACGTTACAGGTATTTCTGTTGGTTATATTAGATGATAAATGAAAGTGAAAGTTCTCTCTCATATTAAATTGATACCCATGTTGCTCACAGGGCCATGCAGCTGCAGTGTGGGCAGTGAAGATTTTACCTGAACAGGGCTTAATGTTGACTGGCTCAGCAGACAAGACAATTAAACTGTGGAAGGCCGGAAGATGTGAGAGGACTTTCTTAGGTAATGTCAGGGTTAACAACTTTTATAATGCATAACTACTTCTTACTTGCTCAATTGGTTAATGTTTTACCTTGAAAGTTTAGAAGCTGAAAAATGATAATTTAAAAAATTCAACATAATTGAGGCCATTTGGGTGAATCTAATTTCGTGTACGTTGTAATGCATGTAACTTTTGATATGGAGCTCAGGCGCTTTGATGCAGTGAAGTACCTGTTGTCTGATTATTTACTTACGTACTTTTAGCTTTGGTGATTTGAACCAATACCTTGTACTTTTAACCACAAGCCCTTCTACTGAACTACATCATTAGCCTCTCTACTGTTACACTGCTTTTTTTATTTGTATGCCATTAATTTTTTGGGTGTGGGTTTTTATTGAATTTCTTCTTTATTCCTTAACAATTTTTTGTAGTGGTACACTCCTTTAATCTCATTTTTCAGGAACAGCAGCAGATGGATCTCTGTCAATTGGAGGTCAAGCCTGCTCTAAAGTATCTTGAGAGTTTAGGAAATTATCTTGAGAAGATAGGAAAAAAAATGTAAAATAACTTCATATTGCTAAATGGACTGGTTACCAGAACACTTTCTACAGGAGAAAATAAATTTCTTTAACTTGAAAAATTAGCTTTTCCTACTGACTTTTAAGTTTTGTGCTATCAATAAACTGCATAGTGCTGTCAACCAAATGGCACATTTTATTGACTTATTTTCTTTATTAAATCCAGGGCATGAAGACTGTGTAAGAGGCTTGGCAATTTTGAGTGAAACAGAGTTTCTTTCCTGTGCAAATGATGCTAGTATTCGAAGGTGGCAGATTACTGGAGAATGTCTTGAAGTCTACTATGGACATACAAATTATATTTATAGTATATCTGTCTTTCCAAATTGTAGAGGTAAGATTACCTTATGCTATATGTTTAAATTTTTGCTGTTACATTCAATGTTTGAGAAATTCTGTTGTTTTTATATTATTTCAGAGTGGATGGCTGTATTATAGAAAGGCCTTTGAATATCTAAGGAGAGATTTTGTATAATTGCAAAGAATAGAGTATAAAATGTGAAATGAATAAAAACATGATTTTGAAGTTGTAACAAGTTACAAAGTTTAAAATTAATATTAAATTAGTTTACATACGAAGAAAGACATTTATGAACATGCTCAATTTTATTCAAACAATTCTTTTTCTATTTTTACTAATTTTAGATTTTGTGACAACCGCAGAAGACAGATCTCTGAGAATATGGAAACGTGGGGAATGTGCCCAGACAATCCGACTTCCAGCTCAGTCTGTGTGGTGCTGCTGCGTGCTGGGCAATGGTGACATTGTGGTTGGTGCGAGGTATTTATATTCTAGTCAGTACACCTTCTGTGTCTAGGAGGTTGGTAGGTACTTGTGTGCAGGAGTAAACCGTGGGAATTTCAGGGGAATTAGAGGATTGTTTGCACATTTTTTGTTGCCAAGTAAAATAGCAATAAATAGTAAAAACACCAAATGCCAAAGAAGTAGAAAAAAATAGAGATTTATATAGAAAAACTTTCTGGAGAAGTTGAATTGGCTTTTGAAAGTTGACTAAGAATAGAAATTAGAACTTCTGAGAAAAGAGGTGATGCAGGTTCCCTTTATGAAGTGAATACCCTGTGTTTAGATTAGGAATACTGGGTTGAGGTTGGAGTATAGTGAATGCTGAGGCTTACCTGTGGCTAAGATTCAAACTAGGCCTTTTTTGATTTGGTGCTTAAAGTTCAAAGGTTGTAGCTCTTGAGCTAGATATGATCAAATTTGAGTAGAATTTACAAATTATGCAGATTGGGTTCAACTAGAGGTAACACTGAAAGGAAAGCAAACTAGAAATGAATTGTACTAAGAGTATGTGCTTATAAAATACTGGCCTTACAACACAATGGATAAATGAATGAGAAAATTCAGAGACAAACAGAAGGATAAAGCTTCAAATTGTAGTTTGTGGTAATCCTGATTAATAAAAAAGAGGAAAGTGGAAGAATTAATCTGGTTCATAAAGAAGGTAATAGTTTGGATTAACACTTGTTAAATCTGAGTAGTATCTTGCCACACTGCCAGTGGGTCCTAGTCAAAGAACTGAGACTGAAGATTTTCACAGAACTTATTCTAATGAAGAAATGTAGACGAGAGACAGAAGTCTAGCAACTGAATCTTGTAAAATACTGTGGATATAGAAAGGTCACTAGGTTAAAACCACACAGGATTCCAGATGTCAAAATTCAGGGAGATGGAAGAGAGGCTTGAAATGTTAAGTGGTCGAAGAATGGAAAGATAGAACAGCATTTGGATTCATTTTGAAAGATGGTACTACCTGTTGTTGCTCTTACATTTTAGTAGAAAAATTTAGGGCAAAAAAATAAAGGAAATAAAGGGGTATCTGACCTAGGAAAAGATTATAAAGTTGACAGTGAGAGCAAGAAGGAAGAGGTGACAGCCCTGAGTGCAGTAGGTGTAGTAGACCTCTTATTTTTGGTTGAGGCAGGGATTCGTTTGTTGACAAATAGTGTATTTCACCAAGTTTGCTAACGTCAAAGGAAAATAAGCCAACTGAAAAAGTGAAGCTGACATTAGTAGAAAACTAAGAAATATATTGTTCTGTAGAAGTGAATAGAATTAATGCAATTTAAACTAGCTAACATGAGTCCCCCACTTCAAAATTAAAATTAAAAAACTATAGTCACAAAGCTAGAATATTTTCTTGAGAACATAGGTTGAAGACTACTATTTACTTAATCATGGAGCTGTATTTTTTTTCTTGAAGTTACTTGATGGTATTGAGCACCTGCTATTTGATAAGACTAGCTTGGATCTTTGAATGTTTTATAAAGTAAACTGGCCCAGTAATCCTTTTTTTTTTTTTTTTTGTTGTTGTTGTTGTTGTTGTTTTTCCTTGTTTTAGTTTTTTGTTACTGTTTTAAGATGTGGTATTGTTGTGAGACGTAGGCTATGATTATAAGTACATGCCCCAATATCCAGCCAACTCTTTTTGATAGTGTATGTTGCCTATGCAATAGTGATTTTAAAAAGTAAATGCTGTATTTCTAAATTATTACAGTAAATATTTAACATAGAATTGAAAATTGTGCTGCCATAGTGACACTTAACAGAGAGGCTGAGATATGTTTAAGGCTGGCCTTGGCTATACACTAATCTATACCTGTCTTGAAAAACCAAATGCTGGGATATAACTCAGTGGGAGAGCACCAGCCTGATGTACACATGGCTCTGGTGGCTAAAGTCACTGGCATTTAAAAAAAAAACTAATTATTGTTATAATAATGTATATTATAGCCAGCATAGTGTTCCACAGTATAATGTGATCTTTTTTCATATTCATGAATACAGATAAATTTTGCTTTATTCACATGAGAGAATGTTAATAAACTATGGCAATGACTTAAAGTTGGTTTGCTTTTCTTGCAGTGATGGTATTATTAGAGTGTTTACAGAATCAGAGGCTCGGACAGCAAGTGCTGAGGAAATCAAGGCTTTTGAGAGAGAGCTCTCTCAGGCAACTATCGATTCCAAAACTGGTGACTTAGGGGACATTAATGCTGAGCAGCTTCCTGGGAGGGAACATCTGAATGAACCAGGTAACTACTATAGTGTAATTGGGTAAAATGCCTGCAACACTTGCCTTTGGGAATACTAGGAGTAAGAAGGGAAAATGTTTTGCTAATGTTTTATTTGTTCTTAATGCCCATGTTCTTGCTTATCTTACTTTTTGAACGTGGAAGCATCCATTTAAAAATTGTTAAAATTTGTCTAAGTGTTTTTGGATTTTACTCTGCTAGTCAACCTTTGATTCTTAAAATATTTGTTTTAAGGTACTAGAGAAGGACAGACTCGTCTAATCCGAGATGGAGAGAGAGTTGAAGCTTATCAGTGGAGTATTAGTGACGGGAGGTGGATAAAAATTGGTGATGTTGTTGGCTCATCTGGTGCAAATCAGCAGACATCTGGAAAAGTTTTATATGAAGGGAAAGTATGTCAATTTCTGCTTTCTAATTATTTTAAACTACACAGAAAATTAGAAATTTCCTCTGCTAATAAAAATTTTCGTTATTTTGACATTTAAAATGTAAATCATAAGAAAATTATCTTCTGTTTTAAAATAGATTAAAAAATAAGTATATCTCTATATAAAATCTTTCCATGTAGAGGAAGCTGCATGTGCCAAATTAGCTATATCTATCTTTTAGAATTTCCTATACCAAACTGTTTCCAGCCATTTTGGATTATAAGTTTCTTTCATCTCATTCTTAATGCCTGTCTCTGTTAAACTTTTTAAGCCATGAGGGACTCAGCAGGACTGTGCTTATAAATGACAGTATGTCTTGGTGAGTAGGGCACCATAACAGCTGATAATTTATACCTTGAGATCCTCAATTTGGAAACCCTGTTTTGGCCCTAGCCTTGATGAGTAGATTATCATTATTTACCATCGCAACCATGGCCTGCCCCACTCCTAATGAAACACTGATTTTGCAGCACTTGCACTCTTTGTCTCCTTCTCTGCCAAAAAGAAAGCTTTACCATTGTATTTTGGAGAAAGTTTTTAAAGTTTCAATGGTTAGAATAAAAAAACATATGACATCTATGTTACATTATATATGCCTTCAACATATTTGAGCAGGTAAATTATCCATGCTTTATTTCTGTTTCTATTATAGGAATATGATTATGTTTTCTCAATTGATGTCAATGAAGGTGGACCATCATATAAATTACCATATAATGTTAGTGATGATCCCTGGCTAGCTGCATACAACTTCTTGCAGAAAAATGATTTGAATCCCATGTTTCTGGATCAGGTGGCTAAATTTATTATTGATAACACAAAAGGTCAGACACTGGGACTTGGGAATACCAGTTTTTCCGACCCATTTACAGGTGAGCCTGGATTTGTATTAAATCTTATGTACTAACATTAGAATTGGTGTGTGTGTGTGTGTGTGTGTGTGTGCTTGTTTTGATTTAGTGGAGATATTAAGCAATGTTTTGTATATGTGCAAGTCCATACTCTTGCCATCAGCCCTTGTTAATGTTTCTTGTTTTCTAATAATTATGTTACTTGTTTTAAAATGAAAGCTAAATTTGGATTTTACTTCACATTCTATTAGGTAAGCCTCAGAGTATACACTAAGTTAATATTTTATAGAAACAAAATAAATTTACTCTCAGGCTAGAGGGATGGCTCAGTGGTTAAGAGCACTGACTGCTCTTCTAGAGAACCTGGGTTGCATTCCTGCCACCAACATGGTGGCTTACAACCATCCAGTACCAGGACTGATGCCCTCCTCTAGTGTCCCTGTGCACCAGGCATGCATGTGGTATATATGCAGACAAAACGTCCATACACATAAAATAAAATTAAAAAATAAAAGTACTCTCTTTGAAATACAATTTTGTGTGGCTGGAAAGATGGGTCAGTGGTTGGGAATGCTTCCTGCTCTTGCAGAGGGCTCAACTTTGGTTCCCAGCACCTACATCAGGTGACTCACAACTGCATATAACTCCAGCTCCAGAGGACTGTGCAGGCACAGTGCACATGCACATACCTCATTATACACAGGTATATACATAATTAGCAGTAAATTTAAAAAATATATACGGGCCGGACAGATGGCTCAGTAAGTAAGAGCTCTTGCAGAGTAACCAGGTTCAGTTCCCAGCACCCACACAGCAGCTCACCCCGTCTGTAACTACAGTGCTTTCTTCTGATGTCCACAGATAGAGGGCACACATTTAGCATACATGCATGTATGCAAAGCACTCATACACCTAGAATAAAAATAAATAAATGTAAAAATCTTTAAATATACAAAAATAACCTCCCAGTAAATTAAATAAAAGTGATTATAAAATTTAAAATAAAGAAAAACGAAGCAAAACATACTTTATTTTTTATGATGATGAGCCTCAAATCTAGGGCTTCATCCATACCGCGCTTGTCCTGCATCACTGATCTATACTCCCGGACATTATCGTTTCTGTTTCTTTGATTTTTAAATAAAAAATTTTAATGGATATTTAAAAATGTATTTTGTGCATATGTTTGTTGACATGCATAACTATAACACATGTTGAGGACAGAAACAACGTTTGGGGGTTGGCTTTCTCCTACCATGTAGCTCCCAGGGATTAAACTCCAGTTATTAGGCTTGCTAGCAGGTGCCTTTACTCACTGTGATAAGAACCTGTGACCAAGGCAACTTATAAAAGAAATTTTATAAACATTATAATGTTTATTTAGGGCTTACAGTTCCATGGTTAAAATCCATGGCCATCATGGTAAAAAGAGATGGCGACAGGCAAGCATGGCATTGGAGCAGTAGTTGAAGGCTCAAATCTGAGACAACTACAAGGCAGAAAATTAACTGGGAACTACATGGGCTTTTTGAAACCTCAAAGCTGGCCCCTAGTGACACACCTCCAACAAGTCCACACCTCCTAATTGTTCCCAAACAGTCCCACCAGCTGGGGACTCAAATATATGAGCCTATAAATGTTTTTCTCTTTTAAACCACCACAGTGGTAAATAGAAATTATGGTCTTATATGAGGCTAAATTAGATAGATGTATATCAACTCTAGGACAGAGTTTGAACATGTGATTTGTATTCCATTACATGTTATTTATAATAAAAATGTCATTAATGGGATTAGTAGTTATTGCTGGAACATAAATTATAATCCAAGTAGTATTGCTATAAATATTGGGTCCAGAAAATTGAGGTATAGAGGAAGTAAAATATCTTGTATCCTCTTTAGACAAGGCTTCTCCTAAGTAAAATTTTAAAATAGATCCTTCAGTTATTATCTTCCTTTTGGGTACATGTATGTGTGTACCTGTGTGTGTTATAGTGGCAATTAGACTCAGGGAAGGCCTAGTGTGTTCTAGTCAGGCATTCTTCTGCAGTTTTTATTTCCCTTATTTTTTTCTGTGTTAGTGCTTTTCTTTGTTTTGTAAAAATCCGTGTCCCCTCCCTCTTTCAAATTCTTACAGGAAATCTGTCCCTATTCCTCACAAATACTGCATGTTCTTCATATTCTCTTCTCATTCTGGTGTAAGATTCTTTTTTTTTTTTTTTTTTAAGATTTATTTATTATTTATACAACATTCTGCCTGCACACCCGATTTTACTATAGATGGTTCTGAGCCACCATGTGGTTGCTGGGAATTGAACTCAGGACCTTTGGAAGAACAGCGAGTGTTCTTAACCTCTGAGCCATCCCTCCAGGCCCCTAGTGTAATATTCTATTGCCTATTTACATAGTTAACTAATCTCACCTACACATATCATGATCAAAACTTTCAAAATAATTTATTGGTATAAATGGCTTAACCCTCCAGATACTTACACTTAGGACAAAGGGAAGGGGTCGGGGAGACTGCATGATTAGTTTCACACCACAGGACAAAACACATTACAGTACTGTAAAAGCTAAACACCCAGCTCTGTGTAGATATTAGCAACTACTTGGCTTGTTTTGTTCTTTAAGACTCTAACTTTATAAGTGGTGTATGTGTATGCGCGCCAAAGGTATTAAACAATCATTTCACATACCACAGACATGTATATGCCAGTGTAGCTCTCGTCTTCTTTTTCTCCCCATCAAATAGAAGCGTCAGAGGTTACAGTTAATATCCCTCTAGATTCTAGCAATAAGTGTACTGTTTGACATATGAGCTAAGGAACCCAGGGCTTTTCCCAAAGATTAACATTTAATGTCTGTGGAATTACCACAGGAATCTAGTAAATCTCTAAAGAAAAAGGAGGGAATTGCATACACATTTATTGTTGCATCAAGGACTACCTGCAACTCTGGTGCCTTGATTTCAGTTATTTCCACATTTATGTGCTGGGGCTAAGATTTTCAAAAGGAGTTGGTTGGACACTACACTTAGGAGCTGGAAAGACAGCTCAGTAGTTAAGAGCACTTACTGGAGGACACAGCTTCTGCTCCCAGCACCCACATGGCAGCTCACAGCTGTTTGTAACTCTAGTTCCTGGGGCTCTAATGCTCTCCTCTGGCCTCAGTGAAAAATTTTTTCATATAGCATATTCTGATCATATTTTTTCCTTTTCCAACTCCACCCTAATCTTCCCTGCCTACAAAAATATACCCTTTCTTTCTCTTTATTTTTAGAATACAAATAGGCAAACACACACACACCAAAAAAACAATACAAGAATTCATATACACAAAACACGAAAACCCACAAAAACAGAAATTATAATACACAAACCAAACATCAGTAAGTCAAAAAACAAACAAAAAGTCCAAACAAAGCAAATTCAGAAAGACTGCAAAAATACACTTGACTATGTAGATGCTATTGACCATCTACTACTGGCCATGGGCTTGGCCTGAAGCGTGGTGAGACTCCATTGGAAAAAAGTTTCTCTGCAGCAGTAAGACAGTCAGCTCTCTGTCACATGACAGCTTTGCTCTTGTTCTTTTCTCTAAGCTTGGATTTCTTTAACATAAGCACGGTGCTGTTAAGAATCTGTTTCTGTTTACTTGAATTTTCCATTGTTTTGCATGCATAGGAGGTGGTCGCTATGTTCCAGGTACCTCAGGACCTTCCAACACAGTGCAGGCAACAGATCCTTTCACAGGTGGGTGTCGTTTTCATTCATATAACCTTGGCCCAAATATATAGCATTTTGTATTACATATGGCTTTATATTTTGGAGATATAATCCAATGATGGCTAATTCCCTTACCTGTATTTTCAATTTTGATAGATATTTAACTTCTAGTTTTTGCTTTTTTTCTGCAATATGTAGATTTTCTCCTGATTTTAAGAAGAGTGTTATCAGAACAATGTTTTCTCCAGTGGTTCTTCTTACCTGGAGATCAAAGTAGTTAGAAATAGAGGGTTTAATATAAGGTGACCATAGTACAAAACCTAGCTCTAATATATACTTGCTTTGAGAAATTGGCAACCTACTTAACTCATCTGGGCACTTTTTTTTTTTTTTATCTTTGAAATTAGGTAATAGGAAACTCTCCAACCAAGATACAGCACCACTGTTATGATTGGCAAGACTCTAGCATAAGGTGTAGGCAAAGAAAGAGCCGTGGGAGTCCTTCATGTTGATGGAGTAGTGCAATCAAGATGTCTGCTCACGCTTATTTTGACTAAGCATGAAAGGTGTCATTCTGCCCAGCTATCCAGAATTAGTGTTTCTGATATAAGTTATTAAGGGCCTTCTTGAAGTGTCTTTATAGGTGTTCTTAGTGCATTTACTTCCTGAGATAGACAAGCCACAGTTGAGTCAGCACTGCTGGGAAAAAACATTTCCAGAGTTGGACTTTAATGCTGCTAAAGAAAGTACTAGTTCAGAATGCGTCAATTTACTTTTTAAACACTGTTGTTGGTTCTTGAGGTAGAGTTCATGGACAATAAACCCAGTTTGGAGAAGAGTCACATCCTTTAATGGAATCCAGTGGCCTTCTAGACTGAGTACTGTGAGCTATGGAAATGAAAACCTCCGGCCCTTTTTCAGTCATAGATTGTTTGACTGTGTCATGAAACTTTGAATTTCTGTTGATGAGATTCCTTTCTCTAATGAATAAAGTGATCACAGATGCAAGTGGTTCCACCTTAGACACTGACAGCCAACTCTCAAGCTATATGCTCTGGCAGTATGATGTCTATTGTGGAATTCTTATGAGTACATGATTGATTTAAAATGGTATTAAGGACCTGAAGAGTTTATAAGTGACTTTTTCTTGACCAGTAGTTTTAAGAACAGTGATGCCTTGAAACTTAGCCTTGAAACTTTATAATCCTTTTCTTGGCCTTTTTTCTTTTCCTGAAGCAGAATAAAAATATCAAGCTTAAATATATGCTATGAAAATTAAAAGAACGTGGGTGGTGGGTGCATCATTACCAGGAGATGGGGCAAGGTGTCAGTGACTCAAAAGATGCAACAAGCATGTAGACATATCAATAGCCTACTAAATACTAAGATAATTAAGATATTATTAGGATCACTGACCTCCACACTTATAAAAAATAGATAACAAAATTATGCATGATGGTACAGATTTCCTAGCATTCAGGAGGTTGAGGACAACCTGAACATCATAGTAAGAAGGCCCTGCCTGTCTTAAGAAACAAAAACAAGAACAGATGGCAACATCTACCATGTGGAGATACGAAAGTGAAGTGGCATCATGTATATAAAGTCCTTTGTAAACTACCAGGAGTGCATTTAGGCCATCAGTGTCTATCAGCCAGTATTGCTTGCTACTCCTTCAACCTTACCAGTGATGCTGAGCTTAAAAGAGTTCCTCATGTGGCTTACAATTTAAGGTTCTTCTTAATTCTTTTCCTTATCAATTCATGTAGTGCTTGAACTTTTAATGTTTATGAGAGTGATTGGGGAGATTGTTTAAATTACTTATTTTGGCCCTCTACCCTCAGCAATTCTGACTCACTGTAGTGGGGAGCTTATGCCGTGATTCTTCACCAAAGGGTTTTCACTGAATAATATTGGGGAATACTGTGCTCTGAGGTGATTTTCATTCTTGTTTGTAAGATTTCGTATTTGTAAAGTGGAGTGAATTTAGAGTGGCACTAGCTTATCTTAAATAGGTGGGCACAGAGCTCACACAGACAGTGTAGGCGTTAGGCAAGTTAGTCAGCAAATTAGCCCTTCTTTTAAAATGTTGGGAGTTGTAATGGCATTCAAAGCCTTACTGTGAGTCTGTACTCATACTTAGCATTCTGGTTGGCATATAGTTAAAATCAACAAATCCACTTACCCTGGCATCATTTTTCTTATGTGTACTTGTGTTATTGTTTGGTTTTTGCTTTACCTTTTCTGTCTGTGATGCTTTAGTTGATGCTTTAGTTGTACCATCTAGATTATATGTAAGGTTAGGAGAGACGATAACTCATCTTCCTTCTTCCCTCAAGCTGATAGAGGGCTCTGAACATCACAAACTCCTGTTGACTCACTATATGTGTTTTTCATCTTTCTGTCTTTAGTGACACTGTCAAAAGTACAACCTGAAATATGACCAGGCTTTTGTCAGAACATCCCAGACTCTTGCTTAAGTCTGTCTGGTTGACTCATGTGCCAGTAGCTAGTCCTGTTCTTTTTCCTTAGAATAAGAGGTTCATATATTATCCCAGAAGCCTTTTTTATTTTCAATCTACTGATGTTTTATAATGCACTAGACTTCTATAAGTAGAAGGCACCTAAGGTTTATTTTGTCACTTATTGTTTTGTAAGTTATTTTTTATGTTCATGGGCTGTTTGCTGTAGTACGTGTATGTCTGTGCAGTATGCATTCAGTGCACTCACAAACCAAAGAGGAGGGAGCCACCATGTGGGTGCTGATAATTAGGCATCATATTGAACTTAGGTTCCCCGGAAGAGCACGCAGTACTCCTAACGACTGAGCCGCTCTCCAGCCCCAAGAATTACTTTTTAGCAAACATGTAGTGGACACTTCATGATAAGGAATGTACTTGTAAGCATTTTTCATATATGCTGCTATTTGAAGTATAACCTCTGGTGACCTTTTAGTATAAAGAAGCAATGTTTTAGGCTTTATGATCTGTACTTACCTTTGCTCACTAGGAGTATTATTGCATTGTAGGTGCTGGCCGTTACATGCCAGGTTCTGCAGGTGTGGGCAGCACCATGGCTGGAGTAGATCCGTTTACAGGTAGCTACTTTAACTTTCTTTTTTTTTTTTTTTTTTGTGAATTTTTTAAAGTTTATTTTATTTTTTTTTATTAATTACAGTTTAGACACTTTGTATCCCAGCTGTAGCCCCCCTACACCCTCCTCCTCTCACCCTCCCACGCTCTTCTCCTCTCATGCGCCTCTCCAAGTCCACTGATAGGGGAGGTCCTCCTCCCCTTCCATCTGACCGTAGTCTATCAGGTCTCATCAGGACTGGCTGCATTGTCTTCCTCTATGGCCTGGTAAGGCTGTTCCCCACTTAGGGGGAGGTAATCAAAGAGCAGGCCACTGAGTTCATGTCAGAGACAGTCCCTGTACCCATTACTAGGGAACCCATTTGGACTTTTCTTTCAAATATTTTGAGTTTCATTGAAACTTATCAGGCCTTAGGCCAGTTGCTGAGTTCTTGCCTAGTATGCATGCTGCATTGCCTTTGCTCCCCAGTGCTACAAAAGAAAATTTCGGTTTTGTTAATTTGAGAAGAATGGCCTTGCTGTGTAGCCTGTGCCTCCCAGGTGCTGGGACTAAAGGTTGTGCACAAGCATATGTAACAATAAAAAATAATTTTAATTGAAAAAATTTTAATTAGAAGTCATTTTATTCCACTGAATATTACTGAAACTTCAGTTTGTGCTAGTTTGTTTGTCCTAGGATCTCTCTATGTAGCCCTGGCTGTTCTTGAGCTTGCTATGTAGACCAGAGGAACCTAGAACTCCCAGAACTTTGCCAGCCTCTGCCTCTTGAGTGCTGGGATTAAAGGTGTGCACCACACTTGGCTGTTTTATACTATGTTAGTCATCAAATAACTGAGTTAACATGCATAATTTAGAAAGATGTCTGAGAAACTGATGACATTGAATACTCTGTCATTTGGAATGACACGAAAAAAGAGCATAGTATTATTTAAGATGAGCACGAACTTTCATTTTCTTTTTTTGAGACAGTTTCTCCGTGTAACCTTGGCCGTCCTGGACTCGGTTTGTAGACCAGGCTGGCCTTGAACTCACAGAGATCTGCCTGCCTCTACCTTCTGAGTATAGGGATTACAGGTGTATGCCACCATGCCTGACTTTCATAATTGTCTTGATCTTTAACCTTTTAAAATATTTTAGGTTGAATATTAAGAACAAAATTAGGAAATATGAGAATATAAGGTAGAAAGGCCCTTTTCTAAATTTTTACTTACATTTCTTGAACCAGAAATGTTAATTTTTACACTAATAAATACAGCAGTATATAGAAGTTTGTGGATGGTTTGTAGATGGCTTGCTGTCTTATTGCATGCCTTGAGTAGTTACATATCTCAGTAAGTGTGAGAACATACTCAACATAATTAGAAAAGTCTCATTTTGGGTATGCCTTATGATTTTCATGATTTCCTCTGTAAATAGGGAGTAGTGCCTACCGATCAGCTTCATCGAAAACAGTGAATATTTATTTCCCCAAAAAAGAAGCTCTTACCTTTGACCAAGCAAACCCTACACAAATATTAGGTAAGTCTATATTAAAGTTCTTTCTTGCGTGTTCAATGACCATTGGAGATGCTGTCCTTTGCCTGACATGGGCCAGGATTTGCTTCCTCAATGAATAGAGACTTCTACTGAGGTTGGTTGGTCTGTCTGTCTGTCTATCTCTTTCTTTACTTATTTGCATTTATTTTTTATTTTATGTACATTGGTGTTCTGTCTGCATGTATGTCTGTGTGAGGGTGTCGGGTGTTCTGAAAATGGGGTTACAGACAGTTGTGAGCTGCCACATGAGTGCTGGGAATTGAACCCAGATCCTCTGGAAAACAGCCAGTGCTCTTAACCATTGTTTCATCTCTCCAGCCTCCCTCAAGTTCCACTCCCAAGCTCTTTTGTTTGTTTGCTTGTTTGTTTGTTTGTTTGTGGGAGCGATGACAATAAGTGAGTAAATCATTTGAAAAATACAGACCATATTTGTTCTGTTATTTTAAAACAGGCTTTTACTGTGTAGCCCAGGCTTGTCTCCAAACCCTGATCTTTCTGCCTCAGCGTCCTGAGCATTAGCATTACAGGCATTGTACTGCCATGACTTACTTTACAGATCTTAGCTTTAAAAATATTACTGTCCTAAGCAAAATGAACTCAGTGGCTGTTTGGGGCGGGGGGGGGGGGGTGTCTTTGTTTCATAATGCTTTTTCAGGGCTTTAAAAAAAATTTTTTTTTCTAACCTTAGAAATTTTTTACATATGTATTATGGTTTCCAGATTTGTTTTTATGTGTTTGTGTTTGAATGTGTATGTGTTCCTGTTTCTTTTTTTTTTTTTTTTTTGAGATTTATTTATTTTATGTATGTGAGTGCTCTACTGCATGTACACCTGCATCCCAGAAGAGGGAATCAGTTCACTTAATAGATGGTTGCTGGGAATTGAACTCAGGACCTTTAGGAAGTGTAGACAGTGCTCTTAACCTCTGAGCCATGTCTTCAGCCCATGTCCCTGTTTCTAAATGTTTCTTGAACTTTTTCTTTGGCTCTTTTCTCTTCTCTTTGTTTGTTTTGGCCTATTGTGTTTTTATTTTATCTCGCTATTTTACATGCCTATTATTATTACTTTATTATTATGGATGCTTATTTGTTTCTTAATGAGAGAAAGAAAGGCTGTGGATTTGGATGGGTTGAAGAAATATGGAGGAGGAATGGCTCAGAGGTTAACAATACTGGCTGCTCTTCCTCAGGTCCTGAGTTCAATTCCCAGCAACCACATGGTGGCTCATAGCCAGCTATAATGAGGTCTGGTGCCCTCTGCTGGTATGCAGGCAGAACACTGTATATGTAATAAATAAATAAACCTTTTAAAAAAAAAAGTAGGGAGGATTTGGGAGCAGTTTGGAGAGGGGAAAACATAACAGAATATATTATAAAAATGTATTTTCAATTAAAATATTAGTGTCCCGAAGAGCCATTGTCATGTGTTTGCTGCCAAGCTTGAGGACCAGAGTTCAATTCTTGGGATCCACATGGAGGAAAGGGAATGGACTATCTGTCCTCAGATCGTCATACCTTTTCACAGTCAACAGTTTATTGTGAATCCTGCACCTTATATATGGAAACCCTAAAGCTTTTTAAAGGATTAATAAAAAATAGCCACTGTATAACCAGATACCATGGCATATGCCTATAATCCCAGCACTCTGGGAGAGAGAAGCAGGTGGATCTCTGTGAGGTCGAGGCCAGCCTGGTATACATAATGAGTCCAAGGACAGCCAAGGCTACACAGAGAAACCCTATCTTGGGGGGAAAAAAAGAAAAAGGAAAAAAAAAAAACCAGCAATAAAACATACTACAGGTATTTGTAACATTTGGGCAAGATGAGTACAAATTGAAGGCTTGCCTGAGTTGTGTATGGAGATTAGGAAAAAGGGAGTTAGGGGATCAGAGATGATAAGAAAGAGAAACAATACTGTTTACATAATTACTTTTCTGTTAGTTTTCCTCAAACTGAAGTGAAAAGGGAAAAATTTTGGACGATAACTTGCTTTATCCCTTTGCTACAACGCTGATGTTGAGAATTAATTGAGAGAACACTTACACATAAAGATAAGTTAAATATATTTTTCATTATTGTTCTTTTTATTATTCTTACAAATAGCATTGATAATGTAATATTTTGAACTAAAAAGTAGATGCACACTTAGACATTTGTTAATTCTTGTACAACTCTAAGAGATTTCTTGTTTTTTTACATTCCTTAAATTTTGTTTTCAATAATTTGCCAGTGTTAAAAACTAGTAGCAAATAAAAGTGAGATAGGTCCAAAATCCATTTGTGATTGTTAAAGATTTGTAAATTTGGGGCCAGCGAGATGGTTCAGCAGCTAACCTTGATGATACAAGTTTGATTCCTGGACTCTATGTGGTGAACAGAATAGATAAGTGCTTGTAGACTTCATTTTATGATCTTTGATAATTGCCAAGAAGAATGTTGCTGTACAGAAGACTCCTAAAAATGTTGTCTGAGTTAGAGAATTCTGAAAGCCTGGTTTTGGGTTCTAGGAAAACTGAAGGAACTAAATGGAACTGCTCCTGAGGAGAAGAAGCTAACTGAAGATGACCTGGTACTTCTTGAAAAGATACTGTCCTTGATCTGTAGTAACTCTTCAGAAAAACCAACAGCCCAGCAGCTTCACAGTTTGTGGAAAGCTATCAACTGGCCTGAAGGTAAATAAGTAATCTTCAGATTTTAACTAACAAGTTCTTATTTCTGCCAAAAGTACTGATATTTCTAAATTAATAAAAGTTAACCTGGATATTTCTTACTGAAATGATAGCCAGTTACACAGAAAGTCTTCACCACGTCACTGTAATTCATAGTCTTGCTTTGCTCACAGCCTATGAGAATCCAGTGGTGTATGTTTGATATTCTTTAACTTAATCTTAGGAACCAGGAATGTTTTAGAACTTAGAGGCTCTCAATGTTTGAAATGTTTTCATTGACAGTACTGATTGAACATCCTTAAAGTGAAAAATCAGAAATTTTTTTTTATTAGTTACTTTTTATTAACTCTGTCAGAAATTTCTTTAGATACCTAGTGCTAAAACATTTCAGATTTGAGATTTTAGGATTTGGAATTCTCAGCCTGTACTACAATAATCCCCATACACACAGCAATTTGTAAACTGTGTCATAGTGTCTGTTATCCCTTTCAGACAACGTGGCCTGTTAACTCCAGGTTACGAGCATCTACTATATTCTCCTTTTTATGTCATTATAATGTTTTTTGAAAACCAAAGTTCCTTTCATGATTTTGAAAAACTTTTGATGTTTATGGACATACTTGCAAGTATGTATGTGTACCACATGAGTGCTTGATGAATGTGAAGGTCAGGTAAGAGCAGCAAATCCCCAGGCACTGGAGTTAGGATAGTTGTGGGCCACCATGTGGGTCTTGGAAGTTGAACCTGGGTCATTGCAAGAGCAGTCAGTGCTCTAAATCACTGAGCCATCTTTCAAGCCTCTGATTTAGTTTTCATGACAGTAATTTATTGAAGGCATGATATTTTTTTTTCCTACAAAATAACCATATTAAAGATTTAACTGATTGCTTATTGTGTCCCCCTAATTGTATTACTCTTGAGTAGCAATTAGATTTTAGCTTATTGGTGGTGTTTTGCTCTGGTGTGTGTGAGGATATTCTATACATGATTATTGTTCTTATATTACAGAGCATAAAATGTCAGGTTTCCTTACAGTCACATTTAAGACTGTTCAGTAAATGTTCAGATGGCATCCGCATGGCCCCCAGTTACAAAACTCTACCAACTTACAGGGATCCTATCACTATTTGTTAACTGGAGTTCCTCTCAAACTTTTAACTCTTTAGCCTACTTACCAAATACTTAAAACTAAATTCTTGTTGCAATCAATCAACTCATTATTGATGGGTTAGCTGTGTCAGACTATTTGGCAATCTAGAGTTACCTCAATTTTGAAGTATATAGCAATAAATCTAGGCTATGTAAATATAAAAACATTTTTATATTATCTAAAAAAAATAATTGGTTTGTATTGGGAAAATAAGTATGAATAACAGCTACAAGGAATTTATTATACACATTAATCAGTATTTATTTTTAATAGACATTGTTTTTCCTGCACTTGACATTCTTCGGCTATCAATTAAACATCCCAGTGTAAATGAGAATTTCTGCAATGAAAAAGAAGGAGACCAGTTCAGCAACCATCTTATCAACCTTCTGAATCCCAAAGGAAAGCCAGCAAACCAGCTGCTTGCTCTTAGGACTTTTTGCAATTGCTTTGTTAGTCAGGCAGGACAAAAACTCATGATGTCCCAGAGGGAGTCACTGATGTCACATGCAATAGAACTGAAATCAGGGAGCAATAAGAACATTCATATTGCTCTGGCTACATTGACCTTGAACTATTCTGTTTGTTTCCATAAAGACCATAACATTGAAGGGAAAGCTCAATGCTTATCAGTAATTAGCACAATCTTGGAAGTTGTACAAGACCTAGAAGCCACTTTTAGACTACTTGTGGCTCTTGGGACACTTATCAGTGATGATTCAAATGCTATTCAATTAGCCAAGTCTTTAGGTGTTGATTCCCAAATTAAAAAGTATGCCTCCGTATCAGAGCCAGCTAAAGTAAGTGAATGCTGTAGACTTATCTTAAATTTGCTGTAGCAGTGAGGAATGGAAGCTGAGATTTTAAACTGATAAATGGGGGTAATTTTTTTTTTTTTTCACATTTTACATGACCGATTGCAGATGTTTTAAAGAAAACTGTGGATTAAGTTCAGATCTTGTAAAGTTGTGTTGAGGAGAAATAAATTATAAATAAAGGTTTTGCACTGATGGTTGTGAGATTTTCCTGTGTAATGGTGTAGATTTTCAAGGGTATAGAATCATTAAAACTATAATCAGTAAAAACAGCACAATTACAATGGTATTTTCTTCCTTACCTTAATTACTCAGGAGAACACAGAGGCTTTTATTTATATAACCTGCTTCTATCTCTGTATGACATCTTGTTTAGTTGACTGTTCTCTTTTATATTTTAGCTTTGCCACTTTCACTGTTGAATTCTTTCAATGGCACGGATATATTTCAAGGTCTTTTAGGATTTACTTGAAAAAAAATTAGAGTTGGCTATAAATTGTAAAAAATATACAATAATTGAAAAATATACAATAATTTCTTGAGCCATTTGTAAATAGAAAGTATCATATTTCATGGTTCATTTTTGCCTAAAGAAAGTAAATTAGTATATTACATTTCAATTCAGACAACTGAGGCCTTAAATGATTATGGGTTAGAATTTTCTTTCACTGTATGAGGTAACTTCATTTTTCATTCTTTTGATATCTGATTGTTTTTGGTTATTCTTCTTCACAAGTTAGATCATTTCTTTTGCCCTTCACCATTTGAAGTAATATAATTTTCATTTCAGTTTTGATATGATTGTATACTTTTTGATCATTACTTCAAAGAGAATTTGGATTTTTTTTTTTTTTTTTTTACTTTTACTAGGCAATTGTACAAAGAATATATATATCAGACTTTAAAGTCAAGAACCTATTGTGTGAAATTAGTATTTTTAGCCCGAAGAATGGTCCAGGCACCAAATTATATATATTGGCATTTAATTCTCAAATCAGCTTTCTTTGAAAGGTGAAAGCCGGGCACAGTGGCACATGCCTGTAATCCCAGTACTTGGGGAGGCAGAGGCAGGCGGATCTCTGTGAGTTTGAGGCCAGCCCGGTCTACAGAGGGAATCCAGACAGCCAGGGGTACACAGAGAAACCCTCTCTAGAAAAACAAAACAACAACAAAAAAGGTGGCAATTATTCTTCTGTTTTCAAAAGGAAAGTTAATAGAATAAGATTATAATTGGAGGGAAAAAGTGAAGGCAAGAGTATGCCATGCCTTCTGCACAAAGCACTTACCATGATGTAGCTTCCTAGAAAGTCACTGATTTGTTTCTGAATATCCTAGCAACTAAAGCAAAGGAGGAACTGTTCAGTGATTGAACAATTCATTATGTTTCTAACAATCACCTCCCCCCCCCTTTTTTTTTTTTTTTTTTGTTTCTCATGACAGGGCTACTCTGTGTAGCTCTGGATGTCCTGGAACTTACTCTGTAGACCAGGCTATCCTTGAACTCAGAAACCCACCTGCCTCTCTGCATTCTAGGATTAAAGCTACCACACCCAGCTTAATCTTTTTTTTTTTAATATTTATTTATTTTTATGTATATGAATGCTCTGTTTTCACACACACCAGAATAGGGAATCAGATTCCATTACAGATGGTCGTGAGCTACAATGTGGTTGCTGGGAATTGAACTCAGGACCTCTGGAAGAGCAGTCAGTGCTCTTAACCTCTGAGCCATCTCTCCAGCCCCCTCAATCTCTTCTCTTAAGAATTGCATTTCTCTTGGTTTATGTGTGTGCTTTTGGTTTTATATGTTTTGTGGTAATAGGGATCAAACTTAGGTTCATGTTGAGGAAGTTCTACTCACTGGATTACATTCCCAGCTCCAGTCCTTCTATTTTTATGAGGAAAGAAATGGATTTACAAGAACTTTGCCTAGAAGAGTGAGCAATGTTCTCAACATTGACATTATGGAGAACCATGGTTTCCTGACTTAATGCTATATTGTGTCTAAGAAGGACAAATTTCCTTCCAGTAAGGGGAAGAAGATTCTGACTGTTTAGATTAATCCAGGGAAGAACTTGTAAGAATATAAAAAAGGAGTGAGGAAATGTAAATAGGAGATGTGTACCTTACTAAGTACTAAAGTCCAACTTCTTGTTTCTAACTGAACTTTAAACCTTATGTTGCTGCTTCATTTATGTATGTACTCATGCTTTACTTTTGTTAAATTGGGATTTAAATTGTTATATCAAATTTAAATGGTAAAACAAATCATCCTGGTTCCATTACAATATGCTGCTTGTTAATACATCCAGTCTAGCATGGAATTTAAGTACAGTTTATGTCATTTTGAAAGCTGGGTGGTTCTCTTTGAGAAAAGATTGGATGTAGTCTTATTTAAAACATGAGTTCACTCTTCAGAATATAAGAGGTGGCAAATTGTGAATACCTTGTTTCTTATCACTGTCTTTTTTATAACAGCTTTGATTTGTACAGTTTAACCAAAAAAAATAATCTCACTTGAAGAACCTGTTTAATAGTGGTTTAAAGATTTTGTTTTTCATTAAACTTTTTTTATAGATCTCTTAATGTTTTCTTGAATATAAAAGAAATAAACATTCATTTAGTAAAACATCTCATTGACTGTAATCCTACTAAATAGAGAACCATTCTTAGCATCTTATACTGTATTGACATGTATGTAAACATGCATTTTATTTTATTTTTTCAAAAAAGAATGTATGGTGTGTACTGTTCAGAAACTTCATTTACTATTTCATCATATTAATATTATTGTTTTGATTACCAAGCAATTCTATTTAATGTACAACAACCTTACCATCAGTTTCCAAGTTCACATGTTTGGTGTTCAGTTCTTTCAGGGTTCTTGGACTGAGGAACTCAAATACTAATTATGTGTTGGCCAGAGAATGCTGTCCTTTATTTCCCAACATACCAGTTTGTTTCATTAAAGCAACAAGAGATACTGCTAGCAGGACCATAGCTGGAATATTTATAATCTATTTAGAGAAATGATATCTCTGAAACATTAAAGGTATTCTGTTGGTTGGAAGCAGGTTAATTAGGGGATTGGATAACTCAAGTACCAGGGGAAAAGTTGTGTAGGGCAGTTCTAGAATCTGCATATGACATCCTCATTTCATATTAACTGATACCTAGATTATGAGAGTTGGTTAGAGTGAGATTAAGCTATTGGCAGTGTTTTGTATATAATGTGTATCTGCTATTTTTACTTGGTTCTCTGATGTCTGAGACATCCTTCAGGAGTAACATAGTCTTCAGAATAAGTTAGTGCAAACTTAAAAAGCTGTCCTGATGAATAGATAACTCAGCATTTATCCTAGAACTGAGATGAGGTGCTTACTTAGGCTTGTGGTTTGTCTGTGAGCTGCAGTGATTGATTCTGATGCCGTGGCAGCTACCTATTCTGTGGAAAACTAGTTTAGAAAGAATGTTCTCCATAAAAGAATATTTAAAGACCTTGGCTCAGCTAGAAGGTACACGGAAGGGCTAGTTACCTCGACTATCCATTTACAAGGTACCTGGGGTCCTGAAACGTAAAGGTCAACTCAAGGGTCATGCCTTGAGGGAGCTAAGACCACAATCAGCAAGCTTGGCATGCAGGCCTCCTTGGTTACAAAGGACCAGGAAATCTCTCTTCAAAGCCTGAGCAGTGACTTTGTTCCCCTCCCCTTCCTAGGCATTGGAGGGTGGAGACAGGCAGATTCTGAGAGCTCCCTGGCTAGAAACAGTGAGGTTCTGGTTCAGTGGAAGACAGTAAGTTGGGGAATGATACAAGAAGACAACCAACATCTCTCTGGCCTCTACACATGGACATCTGGGCAACTGTACCACCTACATACACACAAGCACAGGGTGGGGGCAAGGGAGGGTTGGAGAGGGGAAGAGGAGGAAGAGAAAGGGGAAGGAAGACAAGATGAAAGATGTCAATCTAACTGGGTGACTACCCCTACCAACCCCTACCCAACTGATAACTCTCAAGGGCTTTCCAGAAAAACTGACAAGTTGTTTTAAAATGAATCTTCAAGCAACTGTGCTACCTAGCTTTTAATGTTAAGTTGACACAGGCTAGCCTCATTTGTGAAAAAGGAACCTCAGCTGAGAAAATGTCCCCACCAGATTGCTTGTAGGTCTCTCTCTCTCTCTCTCTCTCCTTCCCTTTTCTTTCTTCCTTCCTTTCTTTTGTGTTATTTGTTTGTTTATTATGCACGCAGTGTTCTGCCTACATGTATTCCTGCACACCAGAAGAGGGCACCAGATCTCATTATGAGCCATCATGTGGTTTTGAACTCCAGACCTCTAAAGACTGACTAGCTGTCTCTCCAGCCCAGGGGGGCATTTTCTTGATTAGTGATTGATGTGGGTGAGTCCATCCCACAGTGCTTGGGTAGGTGGTCCTATACGTTATAAGAAAGTAGTATAAGCAAGCCAGTAAGTAAGCAGTATAAGCAAGCTCTCCTCCGTGGCCTCTGCATCAACATCTACCTCCAGGTTCCTAACATGATTTCTCTCAGTGAAGGACTGTGGTGTGGAACTATAAGCTGAAACAAACCCTTTCCTCCTCCAGTTGCTTTTGGTTGAGTTTTATCATAGCAATAGAAACCGTATCTAAGAAAACAGCTAGTCAAAACAAGCTTTCTGACCAGATAAGATCCTTTGACAAGAAAAGGCACCCTCATGCCTTGAACATAATGAAAAGTTTTCTGTTATTGTAAACTTAAACTTAAAAAGGACTAGAAAATCCAAACATCAATGGGGGGAAGTTAGAACGGGAACAGGGTTTCCTGTTTTGCATGCAAGTAAAACACTTTAGAAAGTCTAAAGTATAGCAAACAGAAGAGAGACTTCAAGTATGTGACTGTCAACAAGTAGATGCAGTAGTTAAAAGTTGCTTCCCTGCTTGAGAGCTCCAGCAGCGACAGAGCGACTTGTAGACAGTTGAAGGATCATGGCTATTCTATTTACACACCTCATCCTGTAACGCTTACTATCATCCCATCAACATTACTCTGTCTGTAGGCCTGCCTGAGATGTAGGCCTTCTTTTATGTTTACCTAAACCTTTCTCTTGCCACTCTGTTTGTTACTCTTCTGTCATTACTTTCTGCAGAACCTTATCCTCATGTTTGTGTTGCCTTGACTTTGTTCTCCCACAAGAAAAACCACACCTATTGTTGATATTGTTTGCTTTATAAATCAAATGCATTTTTAAATTGTAGTAAAAACACAGCACAGACATTTGTCTCTTAATTGAAAATCATAAAAATATAAAAAAATAAATAGCCCACTTTAAGCCTATTACCAACTCAGCAAAGTAAACCGATTGCCTAACCCAGGTCCTGCCAAGTGGCAGAAAGTAATGTGTCTGGCCCAACATTTGAGGATGTTGTTGGAAAAAATAGTTTTCTGACCTCTTCAGGACAACCCACTTTTACACATATTTAAAGCAATTTAAAAACACAGCGAAAGCAATCACACACATTTGCTTGTTTCAGACTTAACATGTATCCCAGGTTCAACTTGAATTCATAGTCAGCAGACTCAGACTCTAAAGTGCCAGGATTACTGTGTATCATGACACTGGTGGAAGCACGAACTTCTTGAATTGCCCTTGCACAAGCAGGACCAGTGCAGAATATTGACAGAGCAGCTGACAATGAATTATGAATACTGAACGATAGAGAAACATTCTTTTTCTTGTCTGTATCTCACTATGTAGCCCAAGCTAGCCTCTAACTTCAAACCTGCTATGTCCCTGACTGCGTGCCCCTTGCCTTACCCACACACATACCAGTGCTGCTATTGCAGGCACATGCTACTGTTCTCAGATAGACCTTTACCAGAAGTTTATGGAACAGAACAGACCAACTCTCCTGTGGTACTAAAGCCTTTTTTGTTTGTTGTTTTTGAGACAGGGTTTCTGTGTATAACCTTGGCTGTCCTGGACTTACTTTATAGACCAGTCTGGCCTAGAACTCACAAAGATCCGCCTGCCTCTGCCTCCCCGCGTGTGCCACCCACCTGGCCCAGCCAACTTCCCTTCTTACAGCATGTTCATGTGTTAAATCTTTGGAACCACATAAATTGCTTTCTTATTAGGCTGGGGTCTTTCTTTCTCTCTTTCTTTCTTTCTTTCTTTCTTTCTTCCTTTCTTCCTTTCTTCCTTTCTTCCTTTCTTCCTTTCTTCCTTTCCTATTTATTTATTTATTTATTTATTTATTTATTTATTTATTTATTTATTTAATTTAGGTTTCTCAAGATAGGGTTTCTCTATGTATCCTTGGCTGTCCTGGATCTCACTGTGTAGACCAGGTTGGCCTCAAATTCAGAGATCTGCCTGCCTCTGCCTCTCAAGTTCTGGAATTAAAGATGTGAAGCACCACAGAAGGACTAGGCCCAGGTATTTCTGTGCCTCAGAGTCATGGCCCAAATGATAGTGGAAATACTATTAGAAAAGATTGTTCCCTTTTGGGTATGTCCTTCTGAATTTTTGTTTTCTGGGCCAGATAATTCAGTTTGTAACATACGGTGAACTCTCTTAAACTGCTGTGGTACTTACTTAGTTTTATAGATTGATTGGTGGAAGATACAATGAAATAACAAAGTCCCAATTGTTAACAGTGGTTTTTAACTTTTCCTGGCCAAAGGCTATTATGTTGATTTTGCTCAACCTTTGTTCCAATCCCGTTTGGAAAACATCAAGATTTCCTCCATTAAAATACTAACAAAGCACATGTGGAGGTCAGAGGACAATTTTGTAGAGACACTTCTCCCTCACCTTTAAGTGGGTTCTGTATTGAATATAGGGTGTCAGGTTGTATAATCTTTTCCTTTTGAACCATCTTGCTTACATAGAAACTTGTTTATCTATCTATCTGTCTGTCTGTCGTCTGTCTGTCTTACAGTGCTGGGGTTCAAGCCTGGGGCCTTATACATAGATGCTCAGAAAGTAGTCTTGCCATTGAATTATATACCTAGTCATCATAAATATTGTATATACTACTAGGGCAACATGTGATGTTTTCACACACGCATGCATTCATTGTAAAATATTTAAGTGAGGTAAAACATTTATCTCCTCAAACACTTATTATTTCTTTATGGAAAGAAAATAATCTAAATAATTTCTTGTAGAAATTACTTCTGGCCAGACATGGTGGAACATGCCTATAATCCCAGTACTCAGGGAGGCAGAGGCAGGCGGATCTCTGTGAGTTCGAGACCAGCCTGGTCTATAAAGCAAGTTCAGGACAGCCAAGGCTACACAGAGAAACCCTGTCTTGAAAAAACGAAAGAGAGAAAGGAAGGAGGGAGGGAGGGAGGGAGGGAGGGAGGAGGGAAGAAGGAAGGAAGGAAGGAAGGAGGGAAGGAAGGAAGGAAAAAAATCACTTCTGCTAAAGTGTTTTTGCTTCTGCAATTTTTTTAATATACTACTTCACCCCCCCCCCCACTCCTCCTGACCTCTGATAACCACCCATTATCAGCTCTTTAAGATTCTATGTGAGTGAGGTCATGCAGTCCTTGTCTTTCTGAATCTGGTGTATTCCACTTAACATAACCATCTTTAGTTCTATCTGTCTTAAGTCTCTTCTACATCTGATATCAGGGCTTGGACAAGAGATGAGATAGAAGAAATCATGTGCCCAGCTATTTTTAGCTCAGAGACTCCCTGTTCTTTTGGATCTTGTGTCAATCATGAACTAATTAACTGGCTTGATGTTTTATGATTCCATTTTATTGTCTTTCTTTTTTGCTGTTTTTCTTTTTTAATTTAGGCTGGGACTGGGGAAGGAATTCTTTTATTCTTTTATGTTTGCATTTTTAATAAGTAAAATATATTTTAAAATTGGTCTTTATATATGGTGGTAAACTTGAAGTGTAATATATTCCTCAGAAAAATACAACTTGAACAAAAAATGAAAACTAACTTGCAGTTTGTCTTTTCCTAAAACTATGAACTTTTTAAAGCTTGGACAAGACACACAAACACAGTAATGAACTCTGTTGGGGAACTGTGGGGAGGTCACACTGTGAAACACAATTCAGTTTTACTTATGTGGGAGTAAAGTTGTCCTACGTCCAGGATGGGGGCAGGTCATGTGTAAAGCTACAGGGAACTGCCCTTGAAGAGCTAAGCTGGGGAGAAAGCAGATCCCAAGGACAGTGTGGTCTCTGCCGCAGCTCAGAAACTTCGCTTCGTGACCAGCCTGGGCATTCAGGTACCATGTACTGCGAACACTATGGCTGTAGTCATGGAGAGTGACTCACATGTGAGTATGAGTGAGCATCCTTCCCCACAGGGCCCTGGACCTTCCTTCCCTGAATGCACTTGGAGCCATTCTGCTGTGACATAGGGCCAAGCATGTGTGCAAATCTTCTTGTCTTTCTTATGAGCAAAATAGACTTTTAGTTTTGGCAATGCTGGCTCAAACTTAGGCCTTATTAAGTAGGGACTTTACCTGTGAATTCCACTCCCCCCTCCTGTGCAAACAAAATGTCTTATTCTTTTATTTCTCGTCTTTTACTTTTTTCTTAAAGATCCATAGTTTGCCTTTCTAAAAAAAACAAAACAAACAAACAAACAAACAAAAAACCCAAACCATTGTTGAAGAAAAACTCATGGTTAGCTAAATGTCACCATCCTAGGCATCTACAGGTAAACTCAGACATGTTGGATGTCACCATTCTCCTACCAGGGACGATGGTTTGCAAGCCACAACAGTTCCCTCTGTTCCTTCCCTTTTACATAACGTATGAAGAGACGCCTGCCAAGTTTTTATTTTGAATGTATCATATCTAAAATTCCCATTTTTCTATCTTACCTGCTATGGATAACTGCTATCCTGTATTCAGAATCAAGAGGCACCGCCTTGTAGACTTAGGGACATTTTAAGAAATGTTAGTGGTTAGAGTGAAGATGCCCCTTTTTTTCATATCTACATAAAATATTTATAAAGAACGTGCATTATGTAACACATACCAAACATCCTAACCCACTTTTTTGTTTTGTTTTGGTATTTTTGTTTATAATGGCCTAGCTTTAACTAGGTAACCCAGGCTACATTTTTGCCTATCCGCTCAACAGACAGTGTTTCTTGGGCTATCTGAAACATGGTACCACGTGCTTGTTGCTGTTGCTTTCCACAGTCATAACTCTTTGTACATTGGCAGTACGGGAGGTGGAAGCTGGAAGATCATGAAATCAAGGTTACTCTCAGCCATCTATAAAGGTCAGCCTGGATTACGTGAGATCCTGTCTTAAAACAAAACAAAACACCAACAAACTAACCCTCAAAGCAAAACCAAAAACCTTAGCAACAGACTGGGAAATGATGTGGCCTTTGAGGCTCCGAGGCTAAGAAAAACCTCACTTTCAGCTTATGAATGCCTGGGTTCATTGCAGTTGTGGACAGTTCCATGTAAAATGCCTAATTAAATCTTTCACTATTTCTTAGCTTACTAGCCAAAGTTTTCTTCATAATCAATCTCTAAAGAAGACACTTATAAGTATACTAGAAGAATACAGATGAAGATCCCTCTGAATATGAGAAACAAGAAATTTCCAGAAAAATGAAACAATTGAAATTCTACATGGCTGACTAGAACTCTATGATTATGGAGAGTTGGACTAGCACAGGTCCAGTGCCAAATTATCTTGGGTTATCATTAGTTCCTTTAATAGCTATTTCATTGTCCACCTCTGTGTCTGACCTAACAACCTTTCAAATGTCAGGTTGGAATGCATTATCTTATTACCTAAAACCTGTAAGAGGGGTTTCTTTGCCTCACTGTATCCTGGTAGTTTCCACCTAAACACTTGAAAAATGAATTTCTTTTGTTCTGTGACAGTAAGTGTCCATTTAACTGCTCTCATGTTAGAACATGTTTGGAGCAACCTGGGATCTTGTTCCTGTGTAACAGTCATGCAAATCTGTCTTATAACCAGCAACTCTTTCCCCCTTTTAGGTAAGAGGTATGTTTTGCATTGACAGGATAACATTCTGGACACTCCCAGGAATTTGATTCACTAGCAGATATCCAGTCATTGGGAAAGTACTGGCAAAATCTTGGAATCATGGATAAGAATGGCCCTGCTGGAAATGGAACACATGACTAGAAATAGGAGAATCACTTCTTTTGACTGCACTGTTTGGGTCCAAGGAAATCCTGTGACTCTTCATCCAGTGAAGCTTTTGCTTTAGTTTTTGTTTTAGAAATAGAATGCCACTGAACCCGGAACTTACTGATTAAGTCAAACTAGAAGCCCAGCACCTCAGGGATAGGATTACAGGTACATACCTCTGGAACAAACTGTTGGCTTTGTGTTTTGGGGTGTGAACTCTTGCCCCTAAATGGATTGTGCTATAGTCACATCTTATTTTTCTTTCCCTCCCTCCCTCCCTCCTTTCTTTCTTTCTTTCTTTCTTTCTTTCTTTCTTTCTTTCTTTCTTTCATTTCTTATGTATACAGTGTTCTGCCTGCATGTGCACCTGCACAGCAGATCTCATTATAGATGATTGTGAGGCACCCCGTGGAACCTGGGAGTTAAATTCAGGACCTTTGGAAGAACACCCAGTGCTCTTAATCTTTGAGTCATCTCTTCAACCCCAACTCCTATTTTTCATTTTGTGTGGTTAAATGCTTCTCAGGTCGTGTGAATCTACTAAGATATTTGAGCTTACCGAATTGACAAAGGCCACACCAACTTTCCAGATGGCTTGCATCTAAGCCTTCTGACACTGGTAGCTGGTTACTCTAGGAACAGGATCTGATTTCAGATCTAGAGCTCAGCATTTACTAATTTGTATGCTTGTTGCCCTTCACAAATCATTATTTTCTCTCTTGATGTCTTGGAACCACACATAAACCTACCAGAATTATGTATGTACAACATTTAGACATAATTCAGGGATTTTTTTTTTTGTATTACATGACTAAAGCCCTCACTCAGGAGACCCTGTGTTGCTATCTAAAATTTACTTCAAGAGTCATAACTATAGCTTTGTAGGACAGCTATTTAGGAATGAGCCTTTCTAGCAACATGGGACCTTCAGTTCTTAACTCTTGAGAACTATCAGTTGATTATCCATACATCCTAGAAAAAGATTTTGATCAAAATGGGGAACTAAGAGAGGGTGGAAAACATCACAAAAAAGTGAGGTCAGAATCCTTTAGCTCAGGGTAGCACATGCCTGTAATCCCAGCACTAAGGGAAGCAGAGGCAGGCGGATCTTTGTGAGTTCAAGGACAGCCTGGTCTACAAAGTGAGTCCAGGACAGCCAAAGATACCCAAGAGGAAACCTATTTCAAAAAATTACTATTACTCCTACTAATAACAACAACCGTAGTTACCTAGAATATTAGCATGACAGGTTTCTTCAGAGTGATGCCGTAAAAGGCCATTTTCTTATCATATTTTTTAATTAGAATGGTTTAAAAGTAGATTTTTAAAAAAAATTTATGACCTTGAATGTGTTTGTTTGTGTGGGAGTATGTGTACTTCCACTCCTGTGTGGGTGCCTACAGAGGCCGGAAGTGGGTGTTGATATTTGAGCAATAGTGTTAGTTATTAACCACCAAGCTATTTCTCTACCTCTCCACCATGTTATCCTTGTCTAGAAATGTAATTGATACAATTGTTTTGTTGTAACAAAAGTTTTCTTCTTTTTAAAAATAATTTATTTACATTTTATTTTACGTGCATTAGTGTGAAGGTGTCAGATCCCTTGGAATTGGGGTTACAGACAGTTGTGAGCTGCCATGTGGGTGCTGGGAAGTGAACCCAGGTACTCTGGAAGAGCAGACAGCGCTCTTAACCACTGAGCCATCTCTCCAGCACTCAAAATGTGTGTTTTTTAACGAGAAGGCAATACTGGGTCAAGGACGTGGCTCCCTTAATAGTGCTTGTTCAGTGTGCGCAACTTCCTGGGTTTGACCCCGACTTATATCCAGAATTACATAATCCCAATACCAGGGAAGGGGAAGCAGGAAGGTCAAGCGTTCAAGGCCAGGGTTGCAGAGATGGCTCAGCAGTTTACAGCAATTGTTGCTTTTCCTGAGTTCCTGGGTTCCACTCTCAGCACCCATATGGTGGCTTACAACCATCAGGAACTTCATTTCCAGGGACCCAATGTCCTCTTCTGATCTGTGAGTTCACCAGGTACTGGTGAGGTGCACCTATTTATACATGCAGGCGAAACAAACATTCATATACACAAAATAAATACATCAACTGTAAAACAAAACAAAGCAAACACCAAAGTAATAGTTTAAGGCCATCCTTAGCTATACAGTGTTGAAGGCCAGCCTGGACTATGAGTGACCCTGTCAAACCAACAACTGTGAACAAAAGTTCCTGAAAAGAAGCTGTGTCTGGCTATGAACAACAAACCTAAAACAAACAAACAAATCTGGAAGGAGTCTTTGTTGGCAGAGACTGATGGACAAATTGGAATTTCAGTACTGTGGAGAGATTGGAATGATTTAGGTTCAGAAGCTAATTACTTTATCTTGGAATAGTTTTTTTTTTTTCTTTCTCTCTTTTGGTTTTTCAAGAGAGAGTTTCTCTGTGTAGTCCTGGCTGTCCTGGACTCACTTTGTAGACCAGGCTTGTCTAGAACACACAAAGATCGACAGTCTCTGCCTCCTATGCACCACCACCACGCACAGCTGTCTTGGGCTGGTTTTAGCCCTCAGGAACAGCTAGTCATTCCTTGCCCCACTCTGTATCTGTGTATAAACTGACATGACTGCTCCATGGTATGGTTAAGGGGGAAGATTTTATTCTAAGGATAGAACACTCAGAAACAACTGTAAGAGTCCACATGGGAAAAAAAGTAAACTGAACATGGCCAGGGCTGTCTGTGAGAGAGGGCAGAATAGCGAGGGAGAGAGAATAGAAGCAGGAGCAGCACATAGAGAAAACATAGAATGTCAGGGTTAAAAGGAGCCTGAGTAGCTGGGTAGAGGAAAACACAGGAGCAAGAAGGAGTTTAGAGCACGGCAGAGGTGAGAAGGGCTAGGATGCTATCTTTGACTTTGAAAAGTGTAGCAGGCACTTGTGATACTGAAGGAGCCTGGGAGCCAGAATGAGCTACCACGGGTAGCCATATGTCCCTTCTGCCAGAGGTAAGGGAAATGACTCCTTTTGCTAAGAGGTAACCAGCCTCACAAGTTCCGGAGGAAGGTGGCTTTTATCTAACTATCTGAGATCCTGCTTTAGTCCAGGTTGAATTCATTTCTGGATATTTGGACTGCCTTTTGGAGTTTGGGGAATTGGAGTTTCCTTTGGGTGTGACAATTTGAACTAAACTTGCGATAATACCTCCCCCCCCCCCCCCCAAGGTGTTAATTCAGCAGAACAGTAGTAGCCTCTACAAATCCAAGAGCTGAAAATGTCATCAGATTGCCTCATGGGCAATAGTCTCCCCTCCCCATCTCTCAGGTATTGGTTTCTCAAGTGTACCCACGAGTGTATTTTAAATTTGCTTTATCTTTGTTTTGTAAAACTATATATTAAAGAAAAAACACAAACATTTCACAAAACTCTTCCCACTTTGGAACATGGAATCTGGGATAATCAAACTCTGTGTTCTTCAGGACATAGTCATTCAAAACAGCTCCAGAATAAACTCTTATTCCCTTTAAGATGAGAGCTGTGGTTTTTACACCACACAGCAACAACGCAACCAAACAAATTCACAAACTATCCAAATGCAGGCTTCACAAGCTATATGGTGTTGTGTGTTTATATTTCCACCTACTCCAGAGGCAGAGGCTGGATGACAGCGTAAGTCCGAGAGTTGCATGGCTGACTAGACAGCAGTGCTGGACGGCTTCAGAAACAAACAAACAAACAAACAAACAAACAAACAAACAAGAACAAAGGATTTCATCTTCCTAGGCCATATGAAGAAGTTTTACTACAGGCAGCTAGAGCCCATCTCCACAGGTTGCCATCTTCTAGACTCGAATACTCTGAACTCACACAGCTAAACACTGTGAACAATGAAATACTACAGAAAAGTGCCTTTCTCTTTAAAAATCTTACCTCCCCGCCATTCCTTTAAAAGTAGTCTGGAATTATGCCTCGAAATTAGTGTTAATGAGAAAAACAAAGGAAGCATAAGACTACTATTTTCTGTACAAGTGCTTAGAGTGCACTTAAAGACAAAACTGCCCACGTGAGGTCGTGGTGAGGTGAGGCTTTTTTTTCCCCCCCTAAGTTCTTTTTATTGTTTTATCGTTGTTGGTATCACATGTGGAGGCAAAGAAAAACGGAGACTCAGGAACTGTAATTTTACTTTTCGACCTATCTGCAAGCTGAGAAACACTAAGCAGACTGTTGGTTAGGCAAAGGGCTTTTAGGAGGCTGCCCCTGAGAGGTTGGAAAACATAAACTAAGGCCGACTGGACCACACACTCAGTCAAGACCCAAGACAACCTCAGCAGGAGGCACGGCGGGTCCCTCCTCCAGAAACACACAACCCAAAACGCGCCGGGACCGGAAGTGACGTCAAGCACGCGACAGCAGCGCCGGCCGCTACGGAAGCGGGGCTCTGTTGCTGCAGAGACGGCCGGCTGTCGCCGATGGTTGCAGCGCGAGGACCATGACGGGGAAGAAGTCTTCCCGGGAGAAGCGGCGAAAGCGGAGCGGGCAGGAGGCAGCCGCTGCGCTGGCGGCCCCGGAGCTGGTGCCAGCGCTGGGCGGGAGCGCGGGCAGCTGCGGGAGCGGCGGCTGCTGCGGGGGCGCCGCCGGCGGCGGGGCGAGTGTGGCGGGCGGCGCGGAACGAAGCGAGCGCCGAAAGCGGAGGAGCACCGACTCGTCCTCCAGCGTCTCGGGCTCCCTGCAGCAGGTGCGTGCCTCGCCTCGCGCCGCCTCCCGGAGCTGCGGCTCCCTCGGAGGAGACGGGCTGCGGAGCCGCGCGGGCAGGAGCTCATTGTTATTGTCCGGGTCCCCTGGGCCGGCTGTAGGGTCCTGAGTCCGGTCGGACCCATCCTCATGTTTTGAACTTTTTAAGTCTCTGGATTTACTGATCAGCGCTCCTTCCCCATTAAACTTTCGCGGCTTTTTTCCACTCGTGGTTTTCCTAATCTCCGGAGAGGATCGGTGGGTCGGGAACTAGTCACAAGTGCCGGTGTAAGCACTCACCATACCTTTCCCTTTTAATGGATTCTGAATATTTGCACATTACATATTTAAAAAAAAAAAGAAAAACACTTGAGAGCCAAGTTGAGGAGTTTTACCCACAGTCAAAATCGCAAGAATTTCATAGTTCCTACGCTTGAATTCAACACCTGAACCAAAAAAAAAAAAAAAAAAAAAAAAATGTTTCAGATGCATCATCCACGTGTCGTTATACCATTTAAAACGGTAGTTTGTAGCTTACTATAAAACAGATGTGTTCTTAATTCATCGAACACGTAAGTAAAGGCAGAAGTTGAAAGCCCCTCATAGGGCCACTTGATACGCGTACCGTCCTTGCCTCCTTTTGTGTTTGTAATTGGGTAACCTGCCCGCTTTGAATGGGTTTCCTTCCATGGTTAGGTGTCCCAGTAACTGCAGTTTTTAAATTGATGAATATTTAGTTTTTCAGCTTTGATTTTACATATAATACCAAAAAACACAGTGTTCTTGGATCTTGTGGTATACATCGGCGTGTGGAGTTACAGAAGTGAAATTACAGTGTCAAAAGTGTATGCGTTCTTAAAAGCGATGAATTCCTCATTCTCTGCTTCCTGGCGCCGTTTGCTGTATTTATCAAATGCTTCACACTCATGCCCCTTCGCCTTCATAGCCAGGACGGACCAAATAAACCCTAGATATGTGAACCCAACCCTTTCTTTTATAACAAAGCAGATATGTTGGGAAATAGAACTAAATGCTTCACTGGTTTATAGTGGAAATAGTATGAATATCGGTTTCTGCAAATCGTTACAAGTGTATGTTATCCTAACATCCACCTCCACTGTGTAACCCCGGTTAGCCTTGAACTTGCTATACGTAAGCTCTGTAGAGCTTGCTAGCCTCAAACTTAGCATCCATCCTCCTGCCTCCGCTGTTGGAATGCTGACATTACAGGTGTGTCCCATCTGTAGACTGAAAAGACACCGTTCCTGCTGTCTTTTCAGTTTTTTCACAGAGCTGTTGGACTGATGGGCCAAGTGAATATTACATCTAAGGCTTTTTTGTTTGTTTGTTTTTGAGCCAAGGTCTCACTTGTCTGGAACTTTCAGAACAGGCTGGCTTTGAACTCACCAAAATTCACCCACCTGTGTCTTCTGAGTTTAATGGCATGTGCCACTGCACCTGGCTAACATTGTTTTAATGTGTATTTTCCTGATAAATAGTGATACTTAACATTCCTACATTTTTATTTTCCATTTGATTCCTTTTGTATTGTATAAATTCTTTGCCTGTTTTTCTCTTATTCGGTGTTTCACTGAGACGTCTCACATATTTCTATAATGCTTTAGTTTTAAACTTTTATGTAGCTTGTACAGTAAATGTTGATAAAACTCTATTTAAAGCAGTGTTTCTCAACTTTCCTAATGGCTGCAACCCTTTAATATAGTTCCTCATGTCATGGTGACCTCCAACCATGAAATTACTTTTGTTGCTACTTCATAACTATTGTAAATATCTGTGTTTTCCCATGGTCTTAAGCGACCCTGTGACAGGGTCATTAAGCCCCACCCCCATCCCCCGGGTTTTCAACCTACAGATTGAGAATTTCTTTTTTTAGGGGTGTTTTGGTTTTTTTTTTTTTTTTTTTTTTTTTTTTGTAGCCAGAGCTGGTAGTTTCTTTGCCTCCAGGTTTGTGTTTTGGAAGATCTTAAAATTTATAAAAATTACTCTGTATTTTCTTTTAATACTTAACCTTCATGTTTATTTATTTTGTGTGTGCGTGTGTGCACATGTGTACCTCAGCCTTTAGAGGCAGGACAACACATTGGTTCCAAGATTGAGCTGAGCCACCTTGCCAACTCTTTTTCTCACAGTTTTTTAAGATTAAAAAAAAAAAAGTGTGTGTTTCCTGCCGGAGTGTGTGCCATGTGCATAGTCTGTCCAGAGAGGACAGAAGAGGGCGTGAGAGCTGCTGGAGCTATATATAGGTGGTTTTAGGCCATGGTAGGTTCTGGTAACTGAGCTCCAAGCCTCTGGTAGAACAGCAAGGGCTCTTACCTGCTGAGCTGTCTCTCCAGCCTCACACTTTCTAACATTACAATTTTAAATTGGGATTTGTGGATGCAACTATTTGTATGATTTTCTTCTATGTAGTCACACTGTTTGTTATTAGTGATTTTCTGTAATAATCTCATACTGAATTTTGTCTTTTTTAGCATTTTTTGTTGTTCATTTTTGTATTATCAAAGCCTAGTACAATGTCAGATAGTAGTAGTGATAATGGGCATTCTCATTTTGTTTTTTGTTTGTTTTTTTAAATTTTATTTTTAAATTCTATATTCACTTTACATCTCGATTGTAGCCCCCTCCTCTCTTTCAGGTCTCTCCCTCCTACCCTTTTCTTTCTATCTCCCCTCCCCCCAACACACCTGAGCACATCAAGTCGAATCAGGACTGAGCTCATCCTCATCCACTGAGGCCAGGCAAGGCAGCCAGGTAGGGGGAAGTGATGGAAAGCAGGCAACAGATTCCATTTTGTTTTTAAAGTAAGACTCTCTTCCTCCCTCTGTCCTTCCTCTCTTCTCCCTTCCCTTCTATCTAAGCCCAGGGCCTTGAGCCTGTGTGGCAAATGCTGTAGCACAGAGCTACACAGCCAGCTCTAATGGGAACAGTTCTAATGTTGTACCGTTAAGTATGTTTGTAACATTTGCTGCTGTTTGAGTCTAAGAAGAATGACAGAGTTTTCAATGAGTGACTCCTGAAGGAATCTCCTAATTTAAGTCTAAGATTTTAGGAACTAGTATCCATGGAGTATATTTTCATTACTAGTATCCATGGAGTATGTTTTCATTTGTGTCTTCTGAGGTATGATTTTCTTTTATTACAACTCTTTGAGCCAGTTATAGTTTGGAGAATAACATTAAAGTGTTGAACAACTAAATTTTCTTTTCTGACTTTAGCTAGATAATTGTGCAAATAAAAGGAATTTAAAAGTGCTTAATGAAGAATAATGCAATGACAAAAGAATGTGTCCTGCATATACTCTTTAGTATTTTAAATGTTATTTAGTAATTCATTATTTCTTTACTTGTAGGAAACCAAGTATCTTGTGCCAACTCTGGAAAAAGAATTATTGGCAGAGCACAGTGATGTTGAAGAAGGTGGATTGGATCTGACTGTTTCATTAAAACCAGTTAGTTTCTATATATCAGACAAAAAAGAAATGCTCCAGCAGTGCTTCTGTATAATAGGAGAAAAGAAGCTGCAGAAGATGCTCCCTGACGTGCTGAAGGTACTTTGCTGCTTTAGCAGGCCGCACACACGTAGACACACCCTCCTTTTCTAGCAGCCATTTCACTGAATGTAGTGTGTGATTGGATGTTCTAATCTGAAACAAGTTATCGAAAGAATGCAAGGAAGAGAATTTGGACAGCCTTAAGTGACCTTATTATATATTGAAGCATTTTTTTAAAATAAAAGTATTTAGGCAAGACATTTATTGACCCCATAGAAATAATTCAGTTATTTCCCCGTAGTCGTTCTAGCTGGAGCTACAGAGACTAACATAGTGCTGTGTACAGTCCACAACAATAGTTTGTAGTAGCTTGTGTTTCATCAAGTTTATGTTTTTGTGCATGTAGTTTTGAAAACATTAGAGAATTTTTTGATATTCTGATTTTTATGGTTATAGAAAGCCCAAGCAAAGCCAGGGCAAGGATCTCGTATGGTCATACCCTGCAGATTTAAATCTTTACAAGAATTACGTAAGGTAAATAAACTATGATAAGGGTGTCTGGAAGACTGACTTGTAACTCAGTTTTCCCTTCTAATAAATATGATGTTATTTCTTAAAATCTCTGAAATGTTCATGTCAACTGACAGCTTTCAGATTTCATCCCATAAAAAATGTATGTGAATATTCTTGAGGCTTCTATTTGTTTGATTATAAGATTTTGCTAATTGGAATTTTTCTTATAATTGCAGTTTTCCAGTTTACATTGGAGCTATAGTACATAAATGCAATTTTTTTTTAAATGTCATTTTCTTTAGAACTGTTCAGTAGAAGAAATTAAAAAACTATGCCAGGAACAATTAGAGCTCCTGTCTGAAAAAAAAATCTTGAAGATTCTTGAGGGTAAGAATGAATATTTCTACATTCTGCACACTTATTGAGTGGTTCTCTGCATAAATACTAAGGTTCTCTTTCTCTTGCTTGAATGTGACTTTAATTTTGTTAATGAGGAATCACTGAAGAATATCTTTACTTCTGTTTGTGCTGATAAATATAACTTACATCTTAGAGTAGAATTTCCCGAAAAAACCCAAATTTGGTATATATAGTTTTCTTAACTAATATATAGATAAGTCCATGTTTATATAGTATAATAAAATGAAAATTTATGGACACTATCAAGTACTGTAAAAAGTCACCAAGGAGTTACATTTTCTTTAAAATAATTAAGGCATTCTGCTTTATTTCTTTATAACTTCTAATGAGTTATTGCATATTTCTCCTGTTCCAACAAGACATAGACAATATTAGAATTGTTTGCAATTTTCCAGCATTTATTGCTTCCAAAATAGGATTCTTTGATACTGATATCTTTTGGAATATTGAATTTTTAATTATTTTTTGGTTTGATTTGAAACACTGAGAGGATTTTCCCATTTGCATGACAGAAGAATAAAAAGCAGATATGTTTAATTTCCAGATGCTTTTTTTTTTTTTTTAAATGTGACGTAGTAGTGTTGGAGAGATTGATCAGTGGTTAAGACTGAAGTTTGGTTTCCAGCACTAGCATAACTGCAGCTCCTGGGGATCTGATATCATCTTCTAGCCTCTGTAGGCATCCCCCTCCCCATCGTGCACACATATGTGCACACATATGTACACACACACAAACAAAAATAAAATAAATGATTTAGTGGAATTTGTAATTCTGGAAATAGATATACACATAAGGATAAAGTCTCTGATTCCTACATACACATTCTTGTATGTATGTACAAGGTAAAGGGAAGACAATGAAAAAAACTATTTTAAATATAACACTGGAGGCTGGAGAGATGGCTTAGGGGTTAAGAGCATGTACTGCTCTTGTAGAGTTTCCGAGTATTGTTTCCAGCACTGACATTGGGTGGCTTACAGCCATCTGTAATGCCACTTCTGTCCTCTGTGGACACCTGCACACGTGTACTTACCCACACCCAGATTCACACATACACACACATACACAGAATCAGGCAAGCAAGAGAAAACATTTTGTTAGTTTCTTAAAATCTGTATTTCTTTTAAAGATGACACTTTTTATGTAATGATAAAATAATTTTATAAACATGTTTTCAGTAGTTCATTTTTTTTTATAAGGTGACAATGGTTTGGACTCTGATATGGAAGAGGAGGCAGATGATGGCTGTAAGGTGGCACCTGATTTAATCAGTCAGTAAGTTAAAGCACAAACACTTTCATTTTCATTTCAGAATTTCTTTGTTTTTTCCTTTGAAGATCCCTGTTTTGAAAAAAAAAAATAGTGTCAGTGTATGTGTGTGTGTGTGTGTGTGTGTGTGTGTGTGTGTGTGTGAGAGAGAGAGAGAGAGTGAGTATATTGTCATGTGTGGGTAGGGGGAGACCAGAGGAGGACATCAGATTCCCTGGAGCTGGAGTTACAAGCAGTTGTGAGCTGCCTGAAGTGGATGCTGGGAGCCAAACTTGGATCTTTTGTAAGAATAGGAAACACTCTTAACTGCTAAGCCATCTCTCCAGCCTCTCTTTGAAGATTATGATTGTTTTTCTGAGGTTTTGTATGAGCGTCTATGTATGTGTGCGTGAATGTTTAATATATATTCATTTGACCTATTTATTTTTACATGTACATTTATACATATACTACTGGAAATATATAAATAAATAATTGGAATACTTTGATGATAAAAAAAGAACTTGAAAGTTTGAGAACCATTGCCAGTGGGCAATAGCATAAGTACCACAAGTTTAAGCTGAAGCCTAGATTTTTTTTCATAGTTAATAGAATATTATTGGGTAAGTATCACTTGAAGGGACAGTTTCACATTAAAAGTATAAAGAGGGGCTGGAGAATTGGCTCAGCAGTTAAAAGCAATAGTTGCTCTTCTAGAGGACCCATTTTGGTTCCTGGCATCCAATGATTGCTCATAGCCACCCAAAACTGTAGTTAAATGGGACCCAGTGCCGACTTTTTACCTTCTTGGGCACACATGTGATGCACTCATAAACATAAAATATAGGCAAAGCACTCATAAACATAAAATAAGCCTAAGAAAAGGTTTTTAGAGAGTGTAGAGAGATCATTAAATTATCTGTTTTCTAAAGCCTTGAAAATGTCTTGTGAGCTAGAGAGATGGCTCAGAGGTTAGGAGCACTGGCTGTTCTTCCAGAGGTCATGAGTTCAATTCCAAGTAACCACATGGTGGCCGATAGCCACCTGTAATCTCATCTATAATGAGATCTGGTGCCCTGTTCTGGCTAGCAGTCATACATGCAGGCAGAACACTGTATACATAAGAAATAAATAAGTAAATATTTAGAAAATGTCTTGCTATGTTGCTTGGCCGCCTTGAGAGAAACAGTCTTATTCAAGCTGTACAACTTGCTTTAAGTCATTTGACAACATAGAGAATGTTCACATTTTAAGTAAATAGTTTTAGTAGCTCTTTAAAAAATACTTAGTGTTAATCTTATATAATATATAAGTGCATATTGCTTAGTTTATTTAGTTTAAGTATTTACTAAATACTGTTTTTTTTAATACTTTAAAGTTTCTTCTTCCATACTCCTTCTTCTTTCTCCTTTATTTCCCTTCCTCTTCTGTCCCTTCTTTGCTTTTCTTTTTAATTTTAGTTATAGGAACTGAACCCAGAGCCTCACACATGCTAGAAATCTCTGTACCACCAAGATATATCTCTAGCCCTCAATTTCTTTAATTGTTTTGTTTCTTGATGTTACTTTTAGAAACTTGAATTAGGTTTTTGCTTGATTACTTTTATTTTCCCTTTATCAATTTTTAAGATATTGTTAAGGTTTAATTCTTTGTTGTCTCATACCTGAACACTAGTGCTACCCTTTTTTTTTTTTTTTTTTAGTATGGAAGCCATTTAATGGTTGCCCACTTAGAATAGAAACTTAAGTTTTCTTTAAAATTACAGGAAGGGGTTAGAGAGATGGCCCAGTAATTACAAGTCCTGGCTGCTTTTCTAGAAGACCTGGGTTTGTACCCCACCCCCAGGGAGTCCAGCATCCTCCTGTAGCCTCTGTGGGTACTAGTCATACACGTGATACACAGACGTGCATGCTGGGAAAACACCCATACACATACAAAAACAAAAAAAAAAAAAAATCTTAGAACAAAGGCTAGCTATGAATTTTAGCTCAGTGGTTGAGTATTTGCTTTGTATGAACTAGAACTGTGGTTCAGCCCCTAGAACCACAACAACAAAATTTAGTATCTAACTTTTTAAATTATTATAATGAAAAAGTTTTACGTAGATACAAAACCAATGTCATAAAGAACCCACTGTGTGATCAAACAGGTAACATGGACTTTTGTCATGTCCTGTCAGGTAGACCAGGCAATTGCAAACAGAGGCTCAGCACCTCTAACTCAGAAATCTCAAATCCAGGCTCTAGAATGTCTTAATCTTTGTGTTGATATTCAAAAAGTTTTAATTTTTTGGTTTGAGATTTTTAGTTTAGGGAACTTCAGCAGGCAAGTGATATACAACTGTCTCTGAAACCTGGAATTGTACTGTTCTAAGTGTGTAGATAAGGGACACTTCACCTGTATCTCCACACATCATCATTGGGGCCAGCGGTGGTGCTGACAAGGGCCAAATTACTGAGTTCTTTAATATTACTAGTGAATACTAGCTTTTATTTTTATTGTTTATTTCTTTAGTGATTTTGTTTTTTCTAAATTTATTTTTATTTGTATATGTGTTTGTGCTTGTGTATATGTATCTGTTACTTGTGTGTATTCTGTATGTGTATAGATGTCTGTAGAGGCCAGAAGAGGGTGTCGAATGGCCTGGAGCTGGAGTTAGAGGCTGCCTGCTGTGGGTGCTGTGATCCAAATCTGGGTGCTCTGGAGCAGTAGCGTGCACTTTTTACCACTGAGCCATCTATCACTCTAGCCCCTTTATTATTCATGATTTACTTTCAGGTGGGTTCTCCTTAGTCCTGTGCCACCACAGACAGCTCAGTGTATTTAATTAGGTCAGTTTATCAGTGAAAGCCTTTGTGCATGCTAGGCAAATGCCCAGCATCCCCACCTTAGTTAAATTTCCAAGCTACAGTAAACCGAAAATGATGATAACTAACGTTGAGCATTGTGTTGCACACTGTTTTAATCTTGTTCATGTGTCATCATTTATCCATTGGCTTTGTATAACAACCTTAGAGCATACACGTTACATTTTACATGTGGAAAAATGAGGCCCAGGTAAATTTGTGTGCCTTGGATTATAGAAATGCTTATGAAAGTCAGTGGCAGTGTCTCTTAAGTAGCTGTAGACTTTGATGTAACTGTATTCAACTTGGGGGCTTTGAAATACTTAATCCTCCGAATAGTACTTGTGTTTATTTGTAAAGTGAGGATAACCCTTCATAAGACTGAGATTAAATGAGCTGAAGAGGCTAGTTTTAATAAGAATGATGTAGGGCCAGTGAGATCATTCATTGGGTAAGACATTTGGTCTTCAAGTCTGATGACCTGAGTTCAATTTCTGGGTCTCACGTTGGAAAGAGAAAAATGACTCTCCAAAATTGTCCTTTGGCCTTCCCACAGGCACTCACCACAACTCCACACACACAATACAAAAATAAGTGCATGTAAAAAAAAATGTTAAAAAATATTAAGAATCCCAGTTGTGAACGAGGGAAACATCTTGAAGTGTGAAGCAAAGGTGCCAGGAAAGAGAGGGAATGTAGGGACACTGGCATTAGCTCCTGGCTCGCTTTTCTTTTCTCCTGCTCCAGGAGCAGAACAACCTAAATAAGCAAACCTGCAGAGATAAGAAAGGAGATGGGTTTTCAGAGAGAAAGCAGGGAGGGCATTTCATTTCACCTTGTTTTTGAAAAAAGTCTGAGGCACAGAATCAAGACATATTTTCCTTTTCTCAAAGCTTGCAAAGGCAGCCTAAGAGGCCTTTGCTGATAGTATCCTTTTGTATACTTTGTGCTCAGAGGGTCAATTCAGCTCTGTTTGTTTCAGGGAAGTGAACTAGTGGGTAGATTCATGTAAACATTTTTTGTCTTCTTCCTGGCTTCAGTAGAAGAGTCAGCTTAGCATATTTGGTGCTTAAACTTCACATGCCCTATGATGTGCTGTTACTCACTTTGTGAGTGCTTGTCCTCTGTCCAGGCTGAATAGTTGGTCCTGAGCAGCCAATCCAGGCAGATAAATACAGACCACTACAGAACAAAAACAAAACAAACAAACAAACAAACAAACAAAAAACTCAAAAAATGTAATCCACAGCTTTAGGGGACCTACCATGGATCTACTGGGGAAAAAAAAAGCTACATATTTTGAATTAAAATTTTGCCGTAGTACCCTATAGGAAGGAATAAAGAGAAAAGCTCCTTTTATGTCTTGGAGAATCATTTGTTGATGTCTTACCCAACAGAAACTCAGAATATAATCTTTTGTAGAGATAAAAAGAGGGTATAAAATTACAATGAGGTTTTTAGCATGGGTGTTCGTTTGATCTGGCTGTATCCTGATAATAAGCAAATTGAGTACCCTGGAAGACACTAGAGACTAATCCTTGTACCCATACATCTGTGTTTCTAAGTAATTGGGGGACTAGAATTGATTAGATGAACTTTTGCCTGAACTTCTGGTTTCTTCCACGGGGTGTATTAGGTTAAGGGTTTGAGTGAAGCAGCTCTTGCTGTCATACTAAACAGAGCAGAGGAAGAGTCAGGTTTCTTTTGACCCAGAGTCTTCCTGTTGTACATCTTTTTTTTACTTAACTAGCAAGAGGCAAACTGGATGACAGTGACTTCTCTTCCTCCTAGTTCCTCAAAACCCAGTTTAAAGGGAACATTTGGGCATGAGAGAAAATAGCTTAAAGTTAGCTTAGGAACTTCCTTCACATTGCAAAGAAATTAAACAGTAACAAAGAAAATATTGAGAAAATGAAACAGCAAAGGTAAAAGCTCAAAACTTAAGAGATAGAAAACACACAGAACTTTAGGCGATCATGAACCTGGTCTTTGTAAAGGCCATACTATAAAGAAGATCTTTTCAAGTTGAAGGAATTAAGTGAAAGTCAACTTCCTTGAAAAATTACAAGTAGATCTCACAGAAGTGGAAAACATGAAAAGTCGAATGAAGTTCTGTTGAAGGAGCAGCAAAACAGGTTGGATACAGTCACACCTGAACTGTTCCATCGATAAGTGAACATGTTTAGTAAATGCAAACTATTACTGTCCATACACCAACCTAGAAACAGATGAAAAGGTTTTTCCTTTACCTTATGATTTCTGCATACTCTTAATATCCAGAATCTTAAAAGTAGTGCCAGAAAAGTATATGGGAGATTTTAGGCCACTTCACTTGTGAATATAGGTTTGTGGATGTAAATAGAAATTTTACCATGGAGAATTCAGCAGTTTACCAAGTGGGTAATTACACTGCTGATCATGCAGGATTTACTTCAGGAATTTTGTAAGGAAACTTAATTAGAAAATATGTTAGCATAATTTAAATCACTAAATTGAAAGAGAAAAATTACATGACCGTATAAGTATATATAGAAAAGGCCATTGCTGTGTGGTGGTGATGCATGCCTTTAATCCCAGCACTTTAGGAGGCAGAGGCAGGTGAATCTCCGTGAGTTCAATGATGCCAGCATGATCTGCAAAGTGAGTCCAGAACAGCCAGTACTACACAGAGAAACCCTGTCTCCAAAGCCAAAAAAAAGGCCTTTGGTGCTGTTCAGGTATCATTTTACTTGTATATAGGTGTAGTACACAATGTTTTGATCCTTTATAAAATGACTATTAGGCAAGCAGATAAGCCTATCCATCACCATTCATGGTTGATTGCTTTGTTTTGTTTTGTAACAACATCTAAAATCTAGTTGGGTAAACTTCCTGTGTATATTGTTTTAACTACAGTTCTTATGTCATGCATTAGATCTCTAGACTTAGTCATCATCTGTTACTACAACTTGTGCACTTTGCCCTGGTAACACTTTTATTCTGTTTCAGTATTTATACATACATACATATATACATACTTGTATACACAAATCATATACAGATACACACATGAATGTATACATACATGTATGCGTGTATATATGTTTTCTTCCAAAATACAAATAGATCCCCACAGAAATGGAAAACATGATATGTTTTCTTTTTATATGAATTTACTTTTTAAGATTTTTTATTTAGTGAGTGTGTGTAGAACCTGAAGAGGCCAAAAGAGGGTGTTATAATCCCTGGAACTGCAGAGCCCTAGACAGTTCTGAGTCACCATGTAGGTGCTCTGAACTGACCCTAAGGCCTCTTCAAGAGCAGTAAGTGTGGTTACCTGCTGAGCCACTCTAGCCTCATATTTGAAGCTTTTAACATTGCGTATGCAATTGAAATAATAGTGTTTCTTGATTTTCTTGTTTGTTTGTTTGTTTTTTTCTTTTTTCTAAGGCAAAGACTTCATTGTTTCACTTGCTGTGCTGTGTCCTCTGGCAGGTCCTTACTGCGTAGCTCTGTCTATCCTGAAACTTACTATATATAGCCCAGGCTGGCCTTGAACTCAGAGATTTCACTATAGAACTCATAGCCTGCCTCTGTCTTTTGAGTGCTAGGATTAAAGGAGTGCATAGTATTGTGCCTTGCTTTTTTGTTTTGTTTTTGTTTTTTATGTCTGGCTTATTTCACTTGGCATAATGGCTCCAGGCTTATCCATGTTGTTATAAATGGTGGGATCTCCTTTCTTTCATTTGAACACATTCATATATATGTGTGTATATGCATGCATACATTTATGTGTGTATCTGTACATGATGTGTGTAATAGGCATGAATCTAATATATTACTGTATATAGTTTCAATATCCATTTATTTACCAATGGACTCATAGGTTGTTACTGTCTCTTGGCTGTTCTGAGTAAGACTGCAGTGTAAACAAAATGTGAATATTTCTGTGAGGTGATTTCATTGTCTTTGGATATATATAGAGTTGCTTTTATCTTTTTTTTTAACTTTTTTGAGAATGTTCACTCTCTTTTCTACAGTGGTTGTACAATTTGCATTCCTACCAACTGCTTGCAGGGCTTTCTTTTTTTCTCCACAGTCTTACTAATCCTTTTCCTGTTATTTTTAAATATATATTTTAATTGTTTTTATTTATTATTTTGTGTATGTGTGTGTATCTGTTCTTTTTCACATTGTGGGTTACTGGGATTGTTCTCAGTCAGGCTTGACATATAGGATTCTTAAAACTAAAACCTCAGAAACCATAATGGTACATTTGTGTGACAATCCTAAAAATGGGTGAGTGGGACCAGGGAGTTGTTTGAGTAGGTAAAAGTACTAGCTGCAAAGCTGGCCAGTATGGGACTGAGTCCCAGAACCCAAACAAATCTGGCTGCAGTGACAGAAAATCCCAGCACTCCTACAGTGAGGTGGGAGGTGAGACTGGAGAACCACTTGTGAACTCATGGCCATCAAGCCAGAGGACACAGCACAGAAACAACGGAGTCTTTGCCTTAGTAAAATGGAAAGCAAGAACTGGCTCCTGAACGTTGTTTTGTAACCTCTACATGTGTGTTATGTCATATGCTGTGTGTGTGTGTGTGTGTGTGTGTGTGTGTGTGTGTGTACACAAAATTTTAAAAGGTGGTTAAATGTCCAAATATGTCAGAAAGCCAGCGACCTGGAAGAAGTACACATATTCTCTAACTTAGTGGGAGCCCAGCTTTATTGTGGGACAGACATTTACCCATATTACCAGTCTGTTCTTTCACTTCCAGTACAGTACTCAGTAAATTCCATGAGATACTCAGTACTTTTATGTGAAGTGAGGAGGGGGAGGAATAGATGATCAGAAGTAGATGCTAAGTTACATGTAATTGGAGTGAAAGTTCTGATGTGTGAGTACATTACTATCTTAGTAATTGTTCTATTTCTGTGATGAAACACTGTGATCAAGGCGATTCTTACGAAAGAAAGTATTTAATTGTGGTCTTGATTACAGTTTTAGAAGATTAGCTCATGTTCATGGCAGGAAATAGACAGGGACATTGGTGTGTCAGTATCTGAGCTTTACATCTTGATCCAAAGGCAGTAGGTAGTGAGAAAGACACTGGGCCTGGCATGGGCCTTTGAAACCTCCGAGCTAACTCTTAGTGACACATCTACTTGTTCCTAAACCGTTCCACTAATGGGTGACTAAGGATTCAGGTATATGAACCTCTAGGGGCCATTCCCATTTGAACCACCACTGTGACTGTAGATAACAAGTCTGTGTTGTATAGTTCAAAAAACAAAAGGATGGAATTATGACTTTTTTTTTTTTTTTTGAGTGAAGCCCTGGCTGTCTATAGTAGGCCACCTGGCCTCGAACTCAAGAGATCTGCCTGTTTCTGCCTCCTGAGTGCTGGGATTAAAGGCGTATGCCACCACCACCTGGCTGAATTATGAGTATGGTTACTATAAAGAAATGATAAAGGTTATATAGATGGCTTAGTTTAAGAGCACTTGTTCTTCTAGAGGATCTGAATTCAGTTCCCAGCACCCAGATAAGGCCACTCACAATTGCCGCTAATTCCCATTCTAGGAGGATTTGATGCCTTTGGTCTCCACAGACATGCATGCATATTTGTGGAGACCAGAGGCACCTAAATCAGGTTAGACTACCTCCTGGAACATTCATCCTTATTTGTTTGTTTGTTTATTTTATATGCATGCATGTAAATAAATAAATAAATAGATAGACAGATAAATAAATAAATAAATAAATAGGTAGATAAATAGATAAATAAATAAAGATAAATGTTCCAGGGGGTAGTCTAACCTGATTTAATATTACCTATTGGATGCATATAGTACCCTATTTTATTATTTTAAATAATATTTTATATAGTACCCTATTAATGCTGTTTTTGGATATCAATTAAAGAGCAGGCTTTGTTATAGATTATTTTGCTCAACTACTGACTAATGTTAATTGACTGAACATCATTAAGGATAAGTTGTGACATTCAGTTGTTTATGTGTGTTAAGTTTAAGTACAGTGTGAGTTAAGTGTTTTTATTTTGCATTGTGTTTTTTGAAACTGTCTCAGGTAGCCTCATCTGGCTCTTGTTCTGTGTAGCAGATGTTGGTCCTGCATTCTTGACCCTCCTGCTTCTACCTTGTAGACCCTAGCAATTATAGGTATGCACCATCATGCCAGATCAGTATTTTCAGTTTAAAATGGGGGTGTAAACGTCAGTACTTCACAAGGAAGGGATAACAGTCCTTATATTAGGCAAAGATGGACTGCACAGTAGATGCGGAGGTTATGTACTTTGAAGATGGAGGAAACAGCCATAAGCTAAAAAAAATAAATGGGCTTTTAGGAAGGAGAGAATAAACAAATTAGCTCTCTCGTAGAATCTTGAAGGCATGCAGCAATGTTTTTACCTTGGTTCTAATTCCCTGAGGTTCTGTTCAGATTGCTGGCCTGCAGAACTGTTTGAGAGTAGATTTATCTTGTTTTAGTTTACTAAATACTTTGCTACAGGAGCAACAGGAAACTAATCTAATGCGGTGTACTTGCTAAAACCTGGGCAGTAAGCCAAAAGTTACATATAAAATATTTTTGAAATGGTTTCTGTCTTAGGGTTCTGTTGCTATGAAGAGACACCATGACCACAGCAACCCTTATAAAGGAAAATATTTAATTGGGGCTGGCTTAGTCCATTATCATCATTGCAGGAAGCATGGCAACATGCAGACAGACAGTGCTCAAGAAGGAACTAAGAGTTCTATATCGATGTTCAGGCATCAGGAAGAGAATGCCATATTGGACCTAGCTTGAGCATCTGAACTCTGAAAGCCTGCCCTCAGTAACCCACTTTCTCCAACAGTGTCACAATACTCCAAGAAGACCACACCTCTAAATAATACCACTCCTTATGAGCCTATGGGTTCATTTTTATTCAAACTGTTGCATTCTGCTCCCTGGCACCCAAATGCTTATAGCTATTTTATAATGCAAAATGCATTTAATCCAAATTCAGAAGTTCCCATAGTCTATAACAGTCTCAAAGTTGTTTTAAAGTCCAAAGTCTCTTTCAAGACTTATGCTAATCTCTTTTTAAAAATTTTTTAAAAGATTTATTTATTTATTATGTACACAGTGTTCTGCCTGCATGTGTGCCTACAGGTCAGAAGAGAGCACCAGACCTCATTATAGAGGGTTGTGAACCACCGTGTGGTTGCTGGGAATTGAACTCAGGACCTCTGGAAGAGCTACCAGTACTCTTAACCTCTGAGCCATTTCTCTAGCCCCAGCTAATCTCTTAACTGTAACCTCAGTAAAATCAAAGTGAAAAAGCGCTTCACATACTTCCAACTATAATGGCACAGGATATGCATTACCATTTCAAAAGGGGGAAAAGGGATCATAGTGAGGAAATGCTGGACCAAGCAAGAATGCTGGACTAAGCTGAACAAACTCCAAACTCTGCATCTCCATTTCTGATGTCAGAAAGCTCTTCAGATCTCCAGCTTCTTTTGCCTTTGTGTTTCTCTTGGGCTGGTTCCACTTCCTGTTAGTAGCCTCCTTGGCAGGTATCCCGTGGCTTTGGCATCTCCAACATTTTTGTGTCTCCAAACCTTGAGAATCCAGGCCTCACCTTCACAGTTTCACGCAGTGGCCTCTGTAGTCCTCCCTGCAGGGACAGCCCCTGTACATGCCTGGCTTCAGTGGCTTTTCTTAGTCCTAGAGGGAGATTCTGTAATGCCTTTCTTTTAACCTTGACTCTAAAGCCAGAATCATGTGAAGCTGAAGCTGCCACTTGGTTCTGCTGCTTGCTGGGCGCTCTTCATTCTATTACATCTTTACCAGTTTTCTGCTTTTAGTGGTTTCCTTCATAGCCTAAGCTTGGCTGTTCTGGAACTTGCTCTGTAGACCCGGCTGGTCACTGTTTTCCTAACCCAAAGTTCATATTCCTCTAAACAAAAATGTCATCTAGCCTATCACAACAATGCCCCAGTTCCTGGTACCAGCTTCTGTCTTAGGGTATCTATTGCTGTGGAGAGAAGCTATGACCATGCCAATTTTTATAATGAAAATATTTAATTGGGGCTGGCTAATAGTTCAGAGGTTTAGTCCATTATTGTCATGGCAGGAAGCATGGTGGCATGCAGACAGACATGTGCTAGAGAGGTTACTGGAGTTCTACATCTTGATCTGCAGGAAGAGACAGTGAGCCACACTGGACTATCTTGAGATCTTCAAAGCCTGCCCCTCCAGTAACCCATTTCCTCCAAAAAAGCCATACCTGCTCCAGCAAGGTCTCCAAATAGTGCCACTTCCTATGAGACTATGGAGCCATTCACAGTTTCCAGGCAGCATCATATAAAAATCTGGATTTCCTTTTTTTTTTTTTTTCCAATAAAGGTCAAGATTTTCTGGAAAGACAAACATTGTTTGGAGTTAAGTGTTACCCTTCTATGACATGTATATTTCAATCTGCTACATAGATAGTACATTTGCCTAAATGTTCAATGTATAAGGTATCTATAAATGAAGTTCTGATTGCAGGAAGAAAAGAACATAAAATCCAGAGGCACATTTAGGAAATATATCAGTTAGTGAGCTTCTTCGTGACTGAAGAAAAAGAAAGTGTCTTTGTTCAGTTTATGAGATTGTTTTTTAATTAATTAAATACATCATTTATATATTTGTCTGTATTTGATTTGATTGTTTTTACTGTGTTGATATATGCACCATATGGGTGTGTGCAGTGCTTTTGGAGGCCAGAGGAGGGCATTGGATCTTCTGGACCTCAAGTTACAGATGATTGTGAGCCAATGTATAGGTGCTTAGAGCTAAACGGGGGCCCTCTGCAAGAACACCAGGGCTCTTAACTGCTGAGCTGTTTTTCCAGCCTTAGTTGACAGAATTGTGCAATATCTGAGATATTATAGTTTTAAAAAATATTGTTTGGTACTTTTATATGCGTGTGTGTGTGTGTGTGTGTGTGTGTGTGTGTGTTTGAGTCAAAGATTATTGCGTAGCCTAGGCTGTCCCTGAACTTAAGCCTTCTGCTTCTTTCTAAGTGTAGGGATTATATATGTGACATCTTGTCTGGTCTTTTTCATTTTACCTTTGTTTTGTTTTATTTGTTTGTTTTTATGTTGTATTATTTATTATTGTCAGCATTATTATTTATTGTCTGAATGTGTAACGTGTGAGTGTGGGTTTGCATGTACCATAGTGCATGTGTGAAAGTCCATAAAACCCACAGTTTATTCTCCAGAATTGGAAGAAAAGAAAAAAACAACTACAAAAAAAAAAAAAAATTTAAAAAGTTGTGTTTCTTTAAGTGGGTGACATTTTTTTATTTAGTTGCAGTTTTAATCAGAAAGGACATAACATTAACAGACTTGAGATGCTGCAAATATTTTCCAGCAGGAATCCATGGATCTCTGTGTGTGTGTTGTTTAATGTGCTTTGTTTCTGCTAGTTTTCTTATAACATGCTAAAAAAATTAAGATATAGTAGGACATGCAAATGTTTATGCACAAAATGTAAAAGTTCCAAAATTACTTTATAGTTTATGTAAAGTCATTGTGTAGGCAACCATAAACATACAAATTATATTTCTTCTCTAAGGTCACCATTGAAAGGCTTTTCTCTTCCCAGACTGTATTTGTATTCCCCAGCATAAAGTTTATTTGCTGGTCCTCACTTACATTATTTTTTATTTCTTTCAATTATGTATGTGTGCGTTTGAGGTTAGGTATATACAAGTACAGGTTTCTGCTGTAACCGGAAGCATTGTATCCCCTGGACTTGGAGCTACAGACAGTTGTGAGCAGCCCGGTATGGGTGCTGGGAATGGGACTGGTCTTCAGAAAGTGCTATTGACCTCCTATCCCTTGTCTGCGTTAAAGTGGGATTATTTTACTTCCAGAATAACAACAGAATCAGTAGTTGTGGAAAGCTTAACACTTTGGCTCCTTTGAAATTCATTAGAATTTGAATTTGAGATCCCAGTTAGGTTTTTTATTTTTTATTTTTATTTTTTGTCAGTTTGCTCAAGTTTGTCAAGAAGCTCAAGTTATCTGGGAAGAGAGACCTCAGTTAAGAAAAGTCCCCATCTGATTGGCATGTAGGCAAGTTGAAGGGGCATTTGTTGCTTGATTCTTGCTGTGGGAGAGTCTTGTTCACAGAGGGTGGTGCTGCCCCTGGGCAGGTGGTCCTGAGTTATATAAGAAAGCAGAGCAAGCCAAATGCAGTACTCCTGCCTGGGCTCTGCTTCATTTCCTGCCCTGACCTCCCTTCATGATGGACTGTGTACGACTAACTACAACTGAAGTAAACCCTCTCCTCTCCAAGTTGTTTTGGGCCTGGTGTTTTCTCAGAGCAATCAAAACCTAACTAGGACAGTTGAGTTTAATGGCAAATGTTTAATAATCCTGGCTCTTAGTAGTCTTAAGCAGGAAGGTAGTCAATTCAAGAACACCCTAAACAACTTGCAAGACCCTATCTAAAAAAAAAAAAAAAAAAAAAGTAATGATGTATAGGATCTCTGAGAATAAAATACCTATGCTTTCTAAATCTCTTTAAGGAAGCAAACAAGCTAAGTTATATTGTATTGCGTAGTCTAAAAACGTTACCATCTCGATTTTTTCCTAATTATGAATTGTGTCAAAACTTAACGAAATTTACAGCTTAAGATAGATTGCATAGCAAAAACAACACATTACAAAAGAGCCTGAGAAGTAACATGGTATCTCTATCAGAGGATTGGCTAGAAGAAAAGTTTTATTACAGTTAAAATCGCACTAAAGGTGAGACTATAGTTTGGCCTGTAATGTGATTGTGCTCTAAAGAATGTGTTTGTAATGAAATGTAAGTCTCAAGTAGTATAGTAAAATAATCAGAATGGAGATTTTTATATATAAAGGATAAAAATATAAACACTTCAGGGAAATCATAGCATAGCTTCAGAATTATTATTGCTAAATACCTTTTTATGAATTTTAAATGAATGTGTTTTTATTGCGGGAGATATTGGTGGAAATGAATTTTTATTTTCCTATAGGTAACAGCTATGTGGAGATAGCATTGTAGATTTAGAGGTTAGGAAATTCTGAAATTTCTATGATAAGTTGCACTGCAGGTTATATATGATTACTCTGGGATTGTTGCAGCCGCTCCTAACTTTTAGCTGAGGGTGTGGTTTGAATTAGCTATCAAATTCAACTCTTAAAAAAAGCAGAAAAAAAATTATTTATTTATTTATTCATTCATTCATCTATTTGTTTATTCAACCATTTATCTACCTACCTAACTACCTAACTACCTACCTAACTACCTATTTATTTATTTATTTATTTATTTATTTCTCTATTTATCCATTTATTTATTTATTTATCCATTTATTTATTTATTTATTTATTTATCTATTTATTTATTTACCTATTTATTTATTCATTTATCTATTTATTTACTTATTTACTCATTTATTTATTTATTCATTCATTCATTCATTCATTCATTCATTCATTCATTCATTCATTCATTCATTCATTCATTATGTAGTGCTCTGCCTGCATGTGTGCCACCAGGCCAAAAGAGGACACCAGATCTCACTGTAGGTGATTATGAGCCACCATGTGGTTGCTGGGAATTGAACTCAGGACCTTTGGAAGCTCAGCCAGTGCTCTTAACCTCTTAGTCATCTCTCCAGCCTCAAATTCACCTCTTAATTTGAACTTTAATACACAAGATATGCTTAAATTATATATAATATATATATATATATATATATAATATATATAATTGAACCATTTTAAAAAATAGAATTTGTAAAGAGAATTGGTCTTTTTTAATTAAATTTTTATTTTTTTATATTAGTTACAGTTTATTCACTTTGTATCCCGGCTATAGTCCCCTCTCTCTTCCCCTCCCAATCCCACCCTCCCTTTCTTATCTCCTCCTATGGCCCTCTCCAAGTCCTTGGATAGGGGAGGTCCTCCTCCCTTTCCATCTGACCCTAACTTCTCTGGTCTCATTAGAACTGGCTGCATTGTTCTCCTCTGTGGCCTGACAAGGCTGCTCCCCCATCTGGGGGAGGCGGTCAAAGAACTAGACACTGAGTTCATGTCAGAGACAGTCCCTGTTCTCCTTACTAGGGAACCCACTTAGATACTGAGCTGCCATGGGCTACATCTGAGCAGGGGTTCTAGGTTATATCTATGAATGGTCCTTGGTTGGAGTATCAGTCTCAGAAAAGAGCCCTGTGCCCAGATATTTTGGTTCTGTTGCTCTCCTTGTGGAGCTCCTGTCTTTTCCAGGTCTTAAAAATATGGAACACTTCACAAATTTGTGTGTCATTCCTGCGCAGGAACCATGCTAATCTTCTCTGTATCATTCCAATTTTAGTATATGTGCCGCCGAAGCGAGGACGAGGATTGGTCTTTTTAAGAATTACTTTATTGGGGGCTGGAGAGATGGCTCAGTGGTTCAGAGCTGTCTGGTATTCCAGAGGTCCTGAGTTTAATTCCCAGCAACCACATGGTGGCTCACAACCTTCTATACCAGGATCTGATGCCTTCTTTTGGCTTGTAGGTTTACATGCAGATAGAGCACTCATATACGTAAAAATAAATAAATCTTTTAAAAAATGTTTATGCTGGGTTTGGTGATACATGCCTGTAATTCCCGCCAATTCTGGTAGTCAGAAGCAGGTGGCTCTCTTTGAGTTTGAGGCCAGCAGGGTCTACAGAGTGAGTCCAGTACAGCCAAGGCTACACAGAGAAACGCTGTCTGGGGAAAAAAAATTGTTACAAAAAAAAATTACCTTATTGGTCATTAAGATGGCTCAGAGGGTAAAGGCCTCTGCTGTTGAACTTGATAATCTAAGTTCAGTCCCTGGGAGCCACAAGGTAGAGAAAGCTGAGATCTATACGTTGAGCAATTATCTCCACATATGCATAGTGGCAGATGCAGGACCCATCCCACACAGTAAGAATGACCTTAAGGGCTCATAAGATGGTTCATCAGATAAAGGCCTCTGCTGCCAAGTCTGGCAGCTTGAGTTTGACCCACAGCCCACACGGTGGAAGTAAGACAACTGACTCCCACAAACTGTCCTCTGACCCGCCTGCACATACCTGTCATTACATACTGTGTGAGGGTTGGGGATTTAGCTCAGTGGTAGAGCACTTGCCTAGCAAGCACAAGACCCTGGGTTCGGTCCTTAGCTCGGGAAAAAACCGAAACAAACAAAACATACCAGTGCATGCCTACACACACACACACACACACACACACTCACACTCACACTCACACTCACACACTCACTCACACATACACAGACAAAAGTAAGATATAAACAGTAAATTAAAAAATTGCTTCATGTCTTTAATTCCAGAAATGAGACACATCTTAAAACAAAAGTATCACAACAACAATTAAAACAAAAGACATGGTATATTAAGTACCTTTCTTGTTGATGTGACAGTGATAAATAAAATATGCAATAAAAGCAGTTTGAGAAAGGGTATGTTACTTGATATTATACTTTAGAGAATATAGTTCGTCATGATGGGGAAGGCGTTGCAGTGGTAGCATGAGGCAGCTGGATACATTGCATCTGGAATCAGAAGGGAGGAAGACAGATGCTGGTGCTTAGTGTTTTTCTCTTCATTCAGTCAGGGAGCCCAGCACATGCGGTGCTGCTCTCCACCGTTAGCTTCCATCTCCACTGTAACTGTTCTGGAAATACCCTCATTGACATACCCAGATGTGGGTTTCCATCTTGATTCTGATTTAGTCAGGCTGACAATGAAGATTAACTATAAGATATGGAGAGTCTTTTTCTACCTCCCTCTCTTCCACGCTTCCTTTCTTTCTCCTCCTCTTACTCTTCCTTAACCTTTCTTCTGTTGCTGGTTTTTGAGACAGGCTCTCACTGTAACCCTGGCTGGCCTGGAATTCTTTACATAGACAAGGCTGGCTTTGAACTCCCAGAGATACCAGAGGTCCACCTGCCTCTGCCTCCTTGAGTGCTGATGTTAAAGGTATGCACCACCACACCTGGTTTTTGTTTTTCTTTTTTTAGTATTTTTGGAGAGCCTTAAACTTTAGCATGGTTAAAGCACTAGTTGGTTTTATTTAGTTACTAGTTTTGAGGTATTGGTTATTAGTTATACCACTTTAGTTTAATACTTAGAATTCTCTTTCCTTCCTCCCTCTCTCTTTCTCTTCTTTCTTTCCTTCCCTCCCTTCCCTTTCTCTGTTCCTTCGCTCCCACTCTTTCTCCCTCCCTCCCTTCCTTCCCTTCCTTTCCTCCCTTCCTTCCTTCCCTTTCCTTTTTTGAGACAGGGTTTCTCTGTTTTGGCCCTGGCTGTTCTGGAACTCACTCTGTAGACCAGGCTGGCCTTGAACTTACAGAGATCTGACTGCCTCTGTCTCCCCAATGCTGGGTTAAAGTTGTGTGTCACTGCTGCCCAGTTATTAGGTTTCTTTATCCATATGCTATTCCATCTTCAAAACAAGTTTCCTATATTCTTTTTAGCTAGGATAGATAGAAGCTAGAACAGGAGGATGTGGCGTATAAATGGTGAGGGTTTGATGCTGTGCAGTAAAGGAGTTTAAAGATTAGGAGTTTCAGGCTTTTTTTTTTTTTTAAAGAGGAGCAACTAGAATTTGTGATCACTTGTCAGTCATTGAACCCTAGCTAAGTCTTGGAACTCTGTTGTTGGTTGGTTGGTTGGTTGGTTTAGTAAGCTTTTATATATTCAAGTAATTGTCTCTTTAGTTACAAAACTCAGTTGGAAGCCAGCCATTAATAACTATTCTTGCTTTATAGTTGAGCTATCATAACATAGCTGCTCGCTACCATTTGTTTTGTTATGAGAATAGTGATCTCTGTTTAGTGGTTCAGCAGAGCTGTCAATAGAGTGCTAAGAGTTTATTGCATTTGAGAAACTTTCCTTGACTTTCTTTGTATAAATAACTTTGAAAAGGTAAAAGCTATTTTGCCAAATGCCAAACTCTCTCAATAGCTTTTAAAAGAGCTGAATTTGTTAGAATGAGTCTTTAGTAAGCACTTTAAAAAATTTAAATATTAAAATATTTGAGTACCATGAGTGCCACTGGAAAAAGATGAGAGGAGTTTTAAAAAAGAGACAAGTAGGTGGTTAATTTGAAAGAGTTCATAGTACTACTATCTTTTTATGTGTTAAAATTATTCCATACTTAATTCAATTAAACATAACAATGCTATACATTCCAGAGTGGTGACAGTAGTTGACTAAATCACATGTCGGTTTTCCAAATGTATCATTCCCAACAAACCCAGATCCCTCCCAGACCTATTTTAGGCCCCTTTTAAAAAATCCATTAACAGGAATATTTGGTTGTAATGCAGATTTGTGCTGCCTATTTCAAGATGGGACACAGTGAATCTGAGCTGGCTTTTATAATCTTTTCACTCCCTCTTCCCCTAAGATTTCTGAGTCTTCGGTGCAGTAGCTGTGTTGTAGGTATCATCTGGGGCTGGACAACACACAGTTACTTGTTCTCTGCATTTTGATCAGTTGTGGTTTTCTGTAATGGTTTCTGTTGTTTGAGAAGTTTTCTTAATGAGCGGTTGAGGACTAAACTTACTTGTGGGTATAAGAATAGATTTTTAGAATTTATTTAGGGATTAGTCAAGTGTCTTGAAGGTTAGGTTCTCCTTCAAGACCCACAACTTTGCTAGCCCCTGGTAGTTGTCTAGGTTTCCAGTACCAGGTATGATTTCCCTCCTTTTGAGCAGAATCTTAAATCCAAATAGAAAGCCAGAGTTTAAGTGTCACTATTGCACCTTTAGGGATATAGTGCTATGCTCTTCCTTGTTTTAGTTCATAGGCATAATAGCTAGGTAGCACTGTTTGTTGCTTCTCTCTCTTAGACACTTGGATGGCACCTTTTGAACTACTCCTCAGGAAGGAGGCTTTTAGGTCAGAACCAGCTCAGATTCACTGTCCTGTGTTCAAAGTGAAAGGTGTCTTCAGCAAGAAAAGGCTTGCCTTTCACCTCTAAGAGATAATCAAGGGCAACAGCAGTAACATGTTTTGGGATTATTCTTAGATAACCCTGAACAAGAGCTCAAAAGTAGGATTCTCCCACCTGTTCTTAAATAACAGTACTATAGTAAGACTTTCTTAGACCTGCCAGCAGAAAAATAAAAACACAGAGACTTACTTTTATTTATAAAAACTTAAGCACTATAGCTGGGCAGATTCTCAGCAATTTTTTTTTAATATTTATTTGTTTATTATGTATACAATGTACTTGCACGTACACCTGCATGCCAGAGGAGGGCACCAGATCTCATTATAGATGTTTGTGAGCCACCATGTGGTTGCTGGGAATTGAACTCAGGACCTCTGGAGGAGCAGTCAGTGCTTTTAACCTCTGAGCCATCTCTCCAGCCCGATTCTCAGCAATTTTAACCCGACTAATCCTGACTTACATCCCATCTCATGGCCCATTACCCTCTCTCACTCAGTCCTGGCACCTGTTCCTTCCTGTGTCACACAACCCTCTCAGCCCAGAAGTCCCACCTTTCCTTGCCTGCCTAGCTATTGGCCATCAGCTCATTATTAAGCCGCTCAAAAGGAAAGAGGAATGTTTACAAAATATCATACAGATGATGAGCCATAAGAGTAACAGTACTAAAGTCTGGCCAGCACTTAGCTCTCTCCCTGGTTAACAAGTAACAGTTGACTATACAGAGACACCCTTCACACAGTGTACAAATGATTACCCCAACAAATATTATTTAATAATGTAATATATAACAAATTATTACTATTGTTATTGTTGTCTATGGCTCTTGGAGGGGAGCATTGTCAGCCCAGGTGGGAAATGTTATTTAAACTGTATGTATATAGCATACATAGGCTTGTATGTATTATATGTGATTTAAGTTGAAGGATGATTCCTTATGTTTTTTTTTAGATATCCTTCCTAATATTTTACCCACCTCTTCCCTTTTCTGTATTAATTTCCCTCTGCTTCTCTAATTAGAGCTCTCACCTTTTTTTTTCATTTCCCTTTTCAAGTCACTTGTACCCTGATATTCCCTTCTGTTCTCTCTCTCCACTCCATGTTTCCTTTTAACTTCCAGTAATCTTTTTAAAAATAAAAATTTCTTTTAGCAGCTTCATTTTTATTAATCATCTTTTCATTTAATTTGAAAAATAAATTGACACCAGCAGTGTGCTGATTGTCTAGTGACTGGTCTCTAACAGATAATACACGTGGAGCTATCTGCTTGTCAAGACTTTCTTGTGCCTGTTTCACTACAGTTATGACAGATGTGCAGTTTAGTTAAATGTAAGTAAATATGTTAATATTAATATAAAAAAGTATGTAACTGCTTTCAGTATACTAAAAGTTGTGGTCAGTTAGTTAGCCATGGGGAAACAAAAAATGGGTGGCATTCTATAAATATCAACTTTCTTTTTGAAATAGTCTTATTCTGTTGCTCCAGTTGACCTCAAGCTTTCCCTCCCTTCCTCCCTCCCTCCCTTCCATCAGATTTTGTTCATTTTAATTAACCCCAAACGAGAAATGTGGATACTGGGTATGTGTGTAGGTAAATAACAGGGTGATTGTGTGATTTTGTGTTAAAGATGAGGGAATGATTCTTTATGTGAAGATTGGTGAACTGAAGAGGCATTTATGTGATTTATACTAATATTAGGTGTTAAATTGCTAACTTCCTGAGTGCTAGGATTGCAGGTATGAATCTGTGTATCTCTCTCTGTATGTAATTAAATATAAATATATTCACACATGTATACATGTACATATATATGTATATATAAAATTTATTTCCTCCCTGCATTAGCTTAAAGGATTTTTACTGTTGCGGGGGGTGTCTCTGTTTGTTTTTACTTGTTTTCAAATTATGCTATGAATAGAACACAGGGCCCACATGCTAGGCCAGCACTCTACTACTGGTCAAAACTGCTGGCCTAGTTTTTAATGAGTTATGATTAAAGGTATCAGGTGTGCAGAAAATTATAATAGCATAATAAATGTGTGCTCCTGTCACTGTCACTACTTCTAATATTTGATACATTTTTACATAATCAGTTCACCTAGTTTATATTTTTAATAAATTATAACTTTTTTTTTTTTTTTTTAAGGCAGGGTTTCTCTGCGTAGCCTTGGCTGTCCTGGACTCACTTTGTAGACCAGGCTGGCCTCGAACTCAGAGATCCACTGGAGTGGATATCTGCCTCCCAGAGTGCTGGGATTGCAGACGTGCACCACTGTGCCCAACAAATCAGATATTTTAAAAGTAAGGTTTTATTTATTTATTTTTTATTTCTAGAAAATAAAGACACACTCCCACAAAAACCCTCATTATTTTTAAAACAACAATATATAGTTTTATGATACCCATTTCTCTATTTGTAAGATCTTTTAGAAATGCCTGCTATTTTTCTTTTCTAATGAATATTTTAATATAGTGAGGAAAGGTAATTAATACTTAGCCTCTGTAATATCTCTCCTGACTTTATCTGCATGCTTTATATTTTTGTCTGGCTCGTTCCTTGTGTGGCATGAACTGTGAATGTTCTTAATAAGGTGGAATTACTAAAGTTTTTTTTTAGTTACTATATGTATTAGCTTTCTATTGACAGTATAAAGAAATACAGATGGGGTGGTTTTAAATAACACATTTTTTATCTGTCATGGTGTTTGTTTTGTGGGACAAGGTCTCATTGTGTAGTCTAAGCTGGTCTGGGTGTTAGCGTGCAGGCTTGACTGCTGCCGCACCTGGCATGTTCTTTTATCTTACAGTTCTGGAGGGATCAGTTTTACTGGGATAATGTTGTGGTGTCAGCAGGATAGACATTTCCTTGACTTTATGGCTAGGTGCTGCCTATCTTCTTTGACTTGTAAACCCTCCTTTATCTTTCAAACATGTAATTTTACCTTTCACTCTTCTTGGGTCTCTCTTATATAACTGCTGTGAATGAGCATATCAGGGTAATATACACGAAAGTATATCTAGTATCTTTTTAAAATTAATTAATTAATTATTTTTATTATTAGTTACATTTTATTAACTCTGTATCCCAGCTGTATCCCACTCCCTCATTCCCTCCCATTCTCACCCTCCCTTCCTCATCTCCTCCCTGCCCCTTTCCAAGTCCACTGATTGGGGAAGACCTGCTCCTCTTTCATCTGACCCTGTTTTATTACGTATCTTCAGGACTGGTTACAATGTCCTTCTCTATGGCCTAGCGGGACTGCTCCTCCCTTGAGGGGTGGGGAGGTCAAAGAGCCTGCCATTGAGTTCATGTCAGAAATAGTCCCTGTTCCCTTTACTAGGGAAAACCAATTGGTTACTGTGCTACCATGGGCTTCATCTGAGCAGAGGTTCTAGGTCATATCCTTACATGGTCCTTGGTGGAATATCAGTCTGAGAAAAGACCCCTATTAGTATCTTTAAGCACATTTACAAAGTTACCTTTTCCATGTAAACTACATTTATATAGATTATGGAAATCAGAAGGTAGACCCCTTATTTCCCCAAAAACCCAAAGGGTGTTTGTATATGTTTTTATACATATAATATAAAGTATCTAGGAGTAATAAAAAAATATGTATTTTTATCTCCTCATCTTGCTCCATTCACCTGCTCCTGTATTTTTAAAATACTATTATAAGAAATTTTATGTGTGAATGCTCCTTTTTGGGAAGTCTAGTGAAGCCTACAGATCCTTTCTCAAAACAATGCTGCCTCTATTTATCTACTATCTATCTATCTATCTATCTATCTATCTATCTATCTATCTATCTATATCTTTCTCTCTCACTCTATCTATCTATCTTTCTGTTTCTAGACAGATCTTACTTTGCAGCTTTGTCTGTCCTGGCACTCAATATGTAGACCAGGCTGGCCTCTGCCTCTCAAGTACTGGGATCAAAGGCATTCAGCATTACACCCAGCCTGCTTTTTATTTTTAATTTATAGATTGAAATAGAACCACAAAGCACATGAATCATTGAAACTTAAAAATTTTGTGATATAGTAATATATGCACTTGTTAGCATGTTAAGATTTAGCTGCCATTCTCATGACTTTCATATTTTGAAGTATAGGTTAGTTATAAACTATGTTAGGTGTCTGCCTCAAGTATATTATGTGAGGTTTTCTATGTTTTTTTTTTTTCTGTTGGTGACAGACTCATCAATACTGGTAATATATAAAGAAAATACTTAGCTAGGCAGTGATGGTGCACACCTTTAGTACCAGCCCTTTCGAGGCAGAGGCATATGCTGATGTCTTGAGTTTGAAGTGACTGTGTTCTACAGAATGAGATCTAAGACAGCCTGGGCTACACAAAGAGACCCTGTCTCAATAAAACAAAACAACAAAAACCCCCAAACAAAAACAAAACCCCCAAAATGTAATTTTCTCCATTTTGGTAGGCTAATAAAGTAACCCAAATTCTAATATTGCAGTCTATTAGTTAGTCTGTCCAGCAAAAAAGAATAATGCAAATATGATTTAATTGTCAAGTTTATATTCAACCATTTTCGAGTATTATCTGCCTCGGCCTTAAATGCAGTCATCTTTGTAGTTATATGGCTAAAAGAAGAACATTTGACAGAATACTACATGATAGAAGCATAGGGAAGCAAAGCGGGAGAGAGATTATGCTGTTGGTTGAGGAGATGCAGGAGGAAACCATGAGCTTGAAGATAAAGAAATGCAGCTCTAGAAGAAGAGGGAGATAGAAAGACCTGGAGGGGACAGGAACTCCTCAAGAACAACAGAGCCAAAATACCTGGGCCCAGGGGCCCTATATAGACCAATACTCCAACTAAGGACCATGCATGGAGAAGACCTAGGCCCCTGTTCAAAGGAAGCCCATAGGCAGCTTAGTCTCCAGGTGGGTTTCCTAGTAAGGGGAGCAGGGGCTGTCTCTGACATGAACTCAGTGGCTGGCTCTTTGATCACCTCCTACTGGGGGGAACAGCCTTGCCAGGCCACAGAGGAAGATGATGTAGACAGCCTTGACTGAGACCTGATAAGCTAGGGTCAGATAGAAGGAAAAGAGGTCCTCCCTATCAGGGGACTAGGGAAAGGGCATAGGGGGAGAAGAGGCAGGGTGAGTGGGACTAGAAGGGGAGGAGGGAGGGGGCTGCAGAGGGGATACAAAGTAAATAAATTGTAATAAATATATAAATAAAATATATAAATAAAAAGAAATATAGCTCTAAATGCTAGAAAAGTCAAAGAAACTATATATTCAGTTTGTGTGTATGTGCCCATGGTAGCTCAGTATCCAAGTGGGTACCTTAGCAAGGGGAACAGTGAGAAGAGCAGTGCACAGGCATGACTTTAAGCCTACATAGAGTATAAAGATACCACAACACAACAGGCAGGTAGTTAGAAATATGTTTCTTTGCCAACTTTTTAATATAACCTTTTTTAAGTATTTTGCCATTTTGATTTTTGTTCATGCAGTGCCTTTACTGAAAATTTCCACTTTTAAACAATAAATCTGTTTTAACTTGAGAGCATAAACTGGTTTTTCTATTAAGAAAGGAGAACTTTATGCTTCATAGTCAAGTTGAGTAAGGCTAGGTATGATGGTGCACGTTGGGAGGCTGAGGCAGGAATTCAGTTGTAAGCTAGTGTGGGCAGTGTAGCAAAAGTGTGCTTAAGAGAAAACACAGTGGGCTGGAGAGATGGCTCAGTGGTTAAGAACACTGGCTGCTTTTCCAGAGGACCCTGGTTCAATTCCCAGAATCTACATGGCAGCTCATACCTGTCTGCAACTCCAGTTCCAGGGGATCTGATACCTTCTCACCAATGCATATAAAAAATAAAATTAAGTAAATTATTTGGAAAAAAAAAAAAGAAAACACAACAAACTTGTGAATGACAGCCGGTTCTCTACTCTGATGTGGAACTGTTGGAGGTGGCACATTAATTTTTGGTGTATTCCTACTTAGAGGACTATCTCTGTAAGCTGTAAGAGTGCATAGCAATAACAGCTCGCAGATTTAAGGTAACCCCATTTTAAAGAGACTCCCACAGTGTACTACCAATTTAACATTTGATAGATTAACTTTTTCACCTCCGTTTCTTCATCTGAAGAATAAAATTTTACCTTAGAACATTATGATGACCAAATGGGAAAAGGATTGAAAGACCTTAGGATTGCCATATGGTAAACACTGAAAAATATTACTGCCTTTCTTTGCAGAATTTTTACTATGAACCTATAACAATAACTTCTAAAATTCCACTTTACATTGATGAATATTGGGAAATTTCCCAATTCCTTTTGTTATGAAACTTATAGAAAGCTGTGAAATGACTTAATTTTTAGTTATTCTTTACTGTTTCATAAAAGACAGTTCATTGCTTATGTGTCTTTTTTTTTAACTTATAGAAAAAACATGATGTTGTGGTTGTATATGCCTCTAATGTCCAGTCTGGCAACCAAATTTTACATGATGAGATGGCTATAAACCTGCTGGAGGTAGAATATTATATTCTGAATGTAAAATGTCCCCCATGGGACCATGTATGAACACTTGGTCTCTAGCTAGTGGCATTGTTGGGGGGGGGACCTTTAAGAGTTGGGGGTCTAGTTAGAGAGAAGTGGTCATTATATATTTAGGCTATAACAATTAGAGTATTCTACCTAACATAGTTTACCCTGAAACAACAGATAATGTTTTCAGAAAACCTTTAGGGAGCATATCATAGAATGCTGACAACAGCATGATTTATAACATTCAGATAGACTCTCACACTTAAAGCAATGGTACCTGGTGGTTCTGTTTCATGTTTGTCACTGGGCATGGGGTTTTAGGGTTATAGTATGGCCCTGTTTCCATATTCATAGTCGCATACCTCCGCCCCAGTTGTTACCTAACGTAATAAGCAGCTGCTGTATGTAGAGATAAAACTTGAAATATTTGTTACTTGGTAAAGCTTTGTTAAAAAAAAAAAAAAGGTTGTTTTGCTTTGTGTAGTGTTTGAAGGTACAGTTGACAGCCACTTTCAAGGATTTGTGCATCACCGATGAGGGTGCTGGAATCTGAACTCTGGTTCCCTAATAGAGCAGTAAGCACTCCCAGTCACTGAGCCATTTCTTCAGCCTTTTGAGGCTTTATTAGCATAGTATATTTGGGACTCAAAAATGGTTTGAATTTCAGTAGTTTCTTCTCATTGCTGAACACGTAGTTCTCCATCCTGTGGGTGTATCTGTTTTTAATCTCCCAGTTGAGGTACTCTAAGATGACACCTCAATGGTTTTTACACTTCAGTCTCCAGACCCTGAGAATATATTGCTTTATACAACAAACTAGACTTTAGATTTAAGATTGAGGACTGTAAGATAGGGTTCTTATCCTGGATTATCAGTAGGTACCTGCTATAATCATCTGAACCCTTCTGAACGTGGAAGAAAGAAAGGAGTAAGAAAAACATGACATCAAAGGTCAACGCTGTAACCACCTTCAGTTTTAAAACTGGGAAACAGGGATTTTGAACCTACAACCTCAAGGACATAGTTTTGTCTAGAACCGAAAAGACCAGACTGTGGATTCAAACCTAGTCCTCAGATTCTTTGGACTTGTAGTCCCGCAAGATTCATAACGTACTTTTGACTTTCAGAATATGAATATAATGAATTTATGCCCTGGCTGTCCTTGAACTCACAGAGATCTGACTGCTTCTGCTTCTCAGGTGCTGAGATCAAAGATGTGTGCCACCACACTCAGCAAATTTATGTTTTTTTAAGCTGTCAGATTTCTTATGGTTTATTATGGCAACAATAAAAACTAATGGCATAAGGTGGTTTCTCATTTTTAATGATTTTAAACGAAGTAGCTTTTGTGTGAATAAACCAATGTTGGGTTTTTTTGGGTTTTTGTTTTAATTAAAAAGCACCTAGGAACAGGATTGCTGTGTCATTTCTGCATCCTTGCGTGCCAACACTGAGAGTACTTACTGTTTGTTGGGCGTTTTGGTTTTGGCCTATCTAGAATGTGTGGTGTGTCACATTGTGGTTTTAATATGCATTTCCCTAATAACAAAAGATCCTGGATTCTAGTTGCTTTGTCTATTTGCCATCTACATATCTTTCTCAATTGAAGGCATTTTAATATTTCATTGTTTCCTATTATGATTTTCTAGTTTATCTTAGTTGCTCTTTTGTTACCATAACAAAAGCAACTTAAGGGAGAAAGTGTTTGTTTTGGCTGAGAGTTCCAGTTTATGGTGGCAGGGAACACATGGCAACTAGAGCAGGAGGCTGGCTTCTCAAATTGCATCGGCAGCTTAGTAGCGAAGATGGTACGAAATGTGGCTGGCCTATACAGTCTCAAAGTGCACTCCCCCCTCCATGACATACTTCCTCTGTAAGGTTCTTTCTTTCTTTTAAAGATTCCACACCCTTCCTAAGGACTGTCACCAACAGAGGATCATACATGAGCCTTTAGGAGAAATCTCACATTCAAACCACAGTGCAGTTCTTAATTAGTCTAGGCTCAAGTTTTTTTGTTTGTTTGTTTGTTTGTTTGTTTTTGTTTTTGTTTTTTTTTTTTTTTGACAGATTCACCATGTTGTCCAGGCTTGGCTCAATTCCAGGGCTTAAACAGTTCTGTTATACTAGCTTTCCAAACACCTGGAATTGCTGACACATGTTAATTGCCTTGCTTGGATACATATAGTATGACTTGCAGATATTTCCTCCAGTCTGTGGTTTGGCTTTTCATTGTCTTACTTTGGAAAAGTAGAAGTATTAAATTTTGATGAAATCCAACTTAATTATTTTTATTTGTAGGCCATGCTCCAAAATCATCTCTCTCTCTCTCTCTCTCTCTCTCTCTCTCTCTCTCTCTCTCGGGTGTGTGTGTATGTGTGTGCGTGTGTAGGTAGGTGAATGTGGAAGGTAGAGGACAAACCTGGAAAGTTTATTCTCTTCTACAGGATCCAGGCATTTAACTCAGATTTAACTCAGGATTTATTTTACCAGCTCCAGATCTTGGTGACATTTTTTGCTTGTCCTAGTATAAACCTTTTTTTTTTTTTTTTTTTTTTTGGTGCCTTTTAAAGGTTTACAGATTTAGACATTGGGTTTTGTATCCATTCGGAAATACTATTTGTATATGGTGTGAAATGTGGATTTAAATAATCTGTAAGCTGTCTGATTTACTTAAAATGTTGATTCAAAGACTGTTTTTCCATTAAATTTTTGTTGTTCTTTTATACTGAGGAGTGTGGGGAGAATCCAGCACTAAGTACTTTGTTTTACCAATTTACCTGATTTTTCCTGGTTGACCTTTGCCCTTTGAGAAAAAATAGGACTGTCTTAGTCCTGTTTATCTTTTTGTTGAGAGACCTAAAACCACTTTCATTTGGAATAGAAGTGGATTACTGTTCCCTCCCTTTAGAAATATATTTTAAGGACTGGAGAGCTGGCTCAGCCATCAAGGACACTTACTTGCTGCTCCTGCAGGGGACTGGGTTGGGTTTCCAGCACCATGTCAGCTGTTCCCAACTTCTGTAACTACAGCTCCTGGAACTGATACCCTTTGCTGGGCTCCATGAGCACCTGGTTAATGTCATTTCTAAAAACCCTTGAGTTGTAAGAAAGGAGAGTGATGTCACATGAAAGATGGGCGTGTGTCAGTTTGAGAATACAGTTAGTGCTTCAAGTAGAAGCTTCAAATGCCAGCTGTGGTAGAGAAAGAGGATACAGGTGGAGAAGGGAATTAGGAAAGTAAAACTAAAATGAAGCTTATTCTTAACTTGTTTTAAACAGAATCACAAAGATCATTGTAGAATTTTTAGTCCAAACTGGCTTTGTCATGTGTTGTTCTCTCGCATGTTCTCTTTGCTCTCCCAAGTCTTTACTCTGACTCTTAGTTTTAAAGGATGTAATACAAACATTTAAATAGCCTTTAAATATAAATTACAGTTTTGTATTCTTTTCCTAGTTTTGGCAACTCTCATTTTATCATCTTAAAGTAGACTCAGACTCCACCATGAAACAAGAAAGAGTTGGATGTTGTAGCATTTTTAGACTGTAATATGTTTTTGGAAATATTTTGCTTTCTCCACTGTTTAATGGAAATTTTTAAGTTGTATAGATAACTAAACTTATGGGACAGATTTCAGTTTTAGTTCTGAAACCTACATCTTAGAAAATTTTTCTGGTCTTAATTTTTGTTTTTATTTTGTTTGCTTGTGTTTAGACAGTGTCTCCTCTTGTAGTTTAGGCTGGTCTCAAACTTTTGGAAATCTTGCTATCCCTGCCTCTTTGAATACTGGTATTACAGGTGTGCATCACCATGCTCTGCTTAATACTAATTTTTAAATTTAAATCATTACCTCTGAAAGACTCTACTTAGTAGTGTATCAAAGCAGATGCTGAGTCTCATAACCAAACCTTCGGCAGAGTGCAGGGACTCATATAAAAGAAGGGGGAGTTCGTATGACCTGGAGAGGACAGGAGCTCCACAAGGACCAAATATATCTGGGCACAGGGGTCTTTTCTGAGACTGTATTTCCAACCAAGGACCATGTATGGATATAACCTAGAACCCCTGCTTGGTTGTAGCCCATGGTAGCTCAGTATCCAAGTGGGTACCTTAGTAAGGGGAACAGGGACTATTTCTGACATGAACTCAATGGCTGGCTCTTTGACACCCCCCCCCCCCCCCCGCCAAGGGAGAAGCAGTCTTGCTAGGCCACAGAGGAGGACATTGCAGCCAGTCCTGAAAAGCTAGGGGCAGATAGAAGGGGAGGAGGACCTCTCTTATCAGTGGACTTGGAAAAGGGCAGGGAGATGAGGGGTGGAGGGTGGAATTGGGAGGGAATGAAGGAGGGATCTACAGCTGGGATACAAAGTAAATAAACTCTAATACTAAAAAAAATAATAAAAAATTAATTAAAAAAAAGCTACCTCTGGAAAAAAAATCCGTCTTTTCATTTTTCTGCCACAGGGTGGCGAACTGTACCTACTTATGAAATTTCTGTTCTGTGATTTTTTTTTTAACAGCCTGATCAAACCTACTTAAGAGTTTTATGTTTATTCTCATTGGGCATGCAAATAAATTGTTTATAACAGTGGATAATCTTTATAGAGTCTTATTTGAAGGGTATTTAAGGGGCTTTGATCAGTTTTTACTGCATGTTTACTTAAACATTCTTCTTGAAGTCATTTTAGACGTAATACATTAGAGAAATCAGACTAGTAAAGGAAAAGTCCTTATAGTGTATATGTAGATTTACTTCTTACTAAGATTTTATCCTTATCTATATACAAATATGTTTTTAAAAACTTTAATATTACTGTGTGTTTCTACACACATGTTTGGAATGCAGAGAACAAGTCTTTCCCCTCCTCTGTTTTCGTGGGTTCCAGGGATTGAACTCAAGTTGTCAGGCTTGGGTGGCAAGGACCTTTACCTGATGCACCATCTCTCAGTCCCTATGTGTGTAATTTTTGCGTGTGAGTGAGCACTTGAGGCTTCAATCATACTATGATGTGAACATTATCCCTAAATGCTATGTTGTGTTTTCTGAAGAACAGACATGGACTTCCTATAACCATGAGTATCAGTTCCAGGAAATTTTAACTTTCACAACAACCCTTTATTCAGTATTCAGTGTATCAGTATTTCAGTTTCTCTTTTGGTTCAATTTGGTTCTCTTTTATTCAGCCTTCATTTCCCCCTCTAGTCAGGTCAGTTGTAATATTTGATTGTTGTGGCTGTTTAGATTCCTTTGACCTGAAATACTTCCATAGCCTTTTGTCTTTCATAATACTGATACGGAACTTCCCTTACAAAAAAGCATTTTAGTGATGGTTTTGTGTGATGATTTGTTTTAATATAGACCACACATTCTCAGCTAGATTGCACAGATATTCTTTTGTTGTCTTGTATGCTTTTTACTGGTGATACCATATTTTGTTGTTGATAATTTTGGGTACGTTAAAATTAATTAAACTTAACTGATACTAAAGAGCACAAAAATTATAGATTTTAATGGAACACTGTTATATTTTGATACAAGTGCATACTTTTTGTGGTTTTTAGGTGTGTGTGTGTAGCTAAAAAATTATGTACCATTTAAGGTTGTATAAAAGTAAATGTTTTCATTGAAAGGTTTATCAGTGCTCAGAGTAGATAATGTCTGAGTTTTCTGGAATGCTTGAGGTAGAGCACTTCAGCTTTATTATTTGTAAAGCTCTGTATATTGTCTTTGCATTACCAGGGAGAATTTTTTTTTAACCCTTCTTGGTACCTGCCAGTCATTGTATTAAAAGAATGAAATCTGAGCAAGTGACATTAGATAGTAAAGAAACATTAAAAGTAGAGTCAAGGCAAATGCGTATCTCAGAGAAGTTATGATTAATACCAAAGCCCAATAAATCTTTGTAGATATTGCTGTTTCTGCCTTATTGTCCCTTATGGTAGAATTACCTCTGTGCACTGCCATGTGTGGCTTCAAAGACATGATTTTATAGTCTCTGTTTGAGTTTGGGTTTGTATTAGTCACTTTTTAAAAAATACAAAATAAACATGTACTTGTCAAATACATTGATTGTAAAGAGTAAACTTGGCAACTATTTGCAATTCTGTTTCATTCATAGGTTATTTGAAAGACTTGTTACTGTTAACTGGATGAAATAATTTTGTGATTAGGGTCATTTCCTGAATTATTCCTGTAATACTGCTTTTAGGATAGGAGTAACATTCTCAGAGGGTAATAGGCATCTGATTTGAGAAGATCATTGCTTGTCTCACCTAGTGCGCACAGGTAGTGCCTTGACTGTTGAGAAGGTGTTGCAGCATCGGCTTGAGATGGCACAGCCCTGTGTGCAGCCCTGCGTCAGGTTGTGTAGTGAACTTCACACTCTCACATTAATCTACTCACTTTGATCACATGTCAAATGTATTTTTACATACAGTAGACATTCAAGCATTCGAGCTATGAAATTAGGTGAAGAGAAAGTAATTTCAATGCTAAAATGCCCATTACCTTTAACTGTGAAAACTGAAAAATTACTGGATACTGCTGTGAGTTGTGATACCTTTTATCAACTACCCTATAGAGTTTTGGGAGAACAAATTGCCTCCATGTTCCCCTAGGTTTTCCCCTTGACTTTACAAAGAAGCACATTGCACAAATTAAGTACTAGTTTGTAATTGCTTCTTCTGACACATGTATTTATGGTTCTGAGTCTCCCTGGTACTAAATTATACCCTGGGGCTTGGAATTCATCATGTCTCCCTGGTACCTAACATAATTCTAAGAACTTGGACATTAACTGATTGAATACTGTTTTAAAAGTTTTTTATTTTTATTGCTTAGGCAAGATACCTGTATAGATTCTACTTCATCCCTCAGAGAGAACAAACAACCAGAAGGTTTGGAATCAAAACAAGGTATGGATCAAATACTTAATTTTATATAGCTTTCAGCAGTAGCAAATATCAGTCTGAAAATTCACCCTGTTTTACAGAGAGGGAAATGGAGTACTGTATGTGTCCATGATCATGTCTTCTTAGCTTCGGGGTGCCCTGAGTGCTGTGGGGCTGGTTACAGGTACCACCAGAAAGGTTTTATTTCATTGATTTCTATTATGTATTCTCCGTTGCAAGATAGAGGTAAGTTAGCTGGGTATCTTTGGATTATATGTGGAACAAAGTTGACAACCTTGTAGGAAAACTACCCCTATTCCCTGTGCCAATATATTTTTATCTATTTACTTTCTTCTTTAGAGAAGAAATTCCTTTCTTTAAATCTGTTTTGACATAACCAGCGAGTAGATATAAAGTGGTAATTTTAATTTATTTAAGCCTTATAGACCAATGACTAATTATTTAAATGCTTTAAAAAATTCTCATCTTTACTAGGAAAAATTAAAAGTAAATAATATGTTTTTATTGTTCAAATATCATCTCATGTTTTTTCCATTCATAAAATGAGGACTTAAACTTTTTTTTAACTTTTATTAATTATACTTTATTCACTTTGTATCCCCCCATAAACCCCTCTCTCCTCCCCTAAACTTTTTTTTAAAATTGAGCTATAGGAACTTTTTAGTAGTAAGAAGAAGGTTTATATTTATTTTTTAGGCAGAAGTCCTGAAGCTTCACTTTGCTATTGATAATTGATTAACAAAGTGGGAGATGTATAGTTTTGTAATTTGTTACATATATTTAATTTTATATATACACACAATCTAGATTTTAAAAATACATTGGTACTTAATGTTTCTGATGTTCTTGGAAATTCTCCAATGAGAATTTTCTTGTATTAGGCTCTTAAGTAGCAAGAGAAAATTATGTATTTGGCTACTGAGCATCCTCACAGAGAGAAACTGAGATTTGGTTCATCAGCATTTTTTTTTTGTCATAGAAATACAAGTTATAAACACATTGTTTTCAGTTAGTATAATTATGGTCATCTAACCCTCTTCACATTTCACATATAATTAGACCACAATGCTATTGTGTCCTTTTCTTTTTATTTGTGAGACAGTGATCTACTTTGTAGTTAGGCTGGCCTTGAACTCATGATCCTTTTGCCTCTGCCTCAGCAGTGCTGTGAATAGCTGTATCACCAGCATGCTCAGCCTGATTTTATCAGTTTCCTTTGTTCTAAAGTTTTGGTAAGGACTGAGCAGAGTATGTGAGCATGCTATTACATGATCTAGGGAAAATAATATTGTGTGAAGAATGGAAAAGGCTAGAATGAGGCTGCTTGAGTCTAGTTCTAGTAGAAAAGAAGCCAGAGACGCACTGCACAATTTACACCAAGCCTAATTTTCTAAGGGAAGATGTTTTTGACTCCATGTTCAAATATCCAGAGTTCTTTTTTTTTTTTTTTAATTTTATTTTTATTTTTAGTTACAATTTGTTAACTCTGTGTCCCAGCTGTATCCCGCCCTCATTCCCTCCCCCTCCCCAACTCCCTTCCTGGTCTCCTCCCTGCCCCTTTCCAAGTCCACTGATAGGGGAGGACCTCCTCCCCTTTCATTTGACCCTGTTTTATCAGGTATATTCAAGGCTGGCTGCAAAGTCCTCCTCTGTGGCCTAACAGGACTGCTCCTCCCCTTGGGGGGGGGGGGGGACAAAGAGCCTGCCCTTGAGATCCTGTTAGAAATAGTCCTTGTTCCCCTTGCTTTGGAAAACTACTTGGTTACTGAGCTACCACGGGCCACATCCCAGCAGAAGTTCTATGTTATATCCATAGATGGTCCTTGGTTGAGTGTCAGTCTCAGAAAAGGCCCTGTGCCCGGATATATTTGGTACTTGTAGAGCTCCTATCCTTTCCATATCATACTAACTCCCCTTCTTTCATATGATTCCCTGCACTCTGCCATGGTTTGGTTATGAGTCTTAGTGTCTGCTTTGAAACACTGCTAGGTAGAGTCTTTCAGATGCCTTTTGCGGTAGACTCCTGTCATACATTCATATCCAGAGTTCTTAAGAACGCCATTCGAATATCAACAACCTGTTTTTCTAGGATTTTCCTATAGTAACTATAATCTTTTGAAACCAGCTGTGGGAAGGCCAAGAGGAAGAGAAAAGACCCAAGTTGCCAGAAAATGTATGCATTTTATATTTAGCAGTCTGTAGACTCTACTGAGTTTCCCATATAAGCATGGCACTAAGCAGACATAAGAAAGGCGAGGTCGGAGCATAAAAGGACTGCTGTGCAAAATAGTTTGTGCTCAGATTGCAACTAGTACAAAATGGTTACATTTTCAGAGGGTTTTGTGGTTGCTACTGGTTTTGTTTTGTTTTTGTTTCCCCCCATGGATAAGGATGGAACCCAGGAAGGAATTCATGTATGCTAGGCAAGTAGTCTCCCATTGAATCACAATCCAGTTCCACCCCCTTTAAAAAGAAAAAAAAGTTGTTTTTTAGAAAATGTTTGTAAGTAAAATATAAAATGCTTTGCTGCCTAGTAGGATAAGAATGAATTATCTGAAAGTTTTATTTATGCAGGACATCTTTCAGGTAATAATCTAGTATAGCTACTCTGAACCAGATAGCTAGTAACTTCATGGTGTTACCCCATAAACCATGGCTTATTAAGAAATAGAAATCCCAGCAGGCTCAAAGATAGCCCTCTCCCTTTTATTTTCTAAATGAAAAGATTGCTTTCTATTTGTAGTTAGCAAAATCCTGAAAATGTAATACTGTTTCTGTAACGTTTCCTACATAGTCAGCCATTCTGCTCACAATAAACTTAGTAAAAATACAATATAACATTCCTTGGAAAGATACTGTTTTAATGTCTTGGCTATTTAAGATTAATCAATCGAGCTTAGTTTTAAAGTTCAGTTGAACAAAATATGAAGTAGCACTGAGTTTTCTGTTTGTTCTTTCAGGATAAATCTTATTATGACCTATTATTTCTATATGTAACAGACACATTATTTACATTACCTTTTCATTTCTTTTTTCAGTTTCTAAAAGGCTCAAGTATGATTTGAATAGCTATGCAGGTAGGACTCAACATCCATTATCAGTTAGTTAAGTTGGTGTTTCTTTGTCAAGTACTGATAGGTAATAGCATGTCTAGAACTAGCAGTGCTAAGGATGGCTATTGAATTCATAAAATAACCTTTACTATACGGTGTTAATAACTGAAGATCGATTTTTTACCATGAAACTATTATTTAAATGCAGGTCTAATACTGTTTGATTGATTAAAAATTGTAACAAAATTAAAACTCATCTATTAGAAATAATTTCTTATTCATTTTCAGCCAGAGGGTAGGCATATGAGCAATATCAGTTTATAGCTTTGTTTTTCATCTGTGAGTATATGTACATGTGAGTATTAACCTAAAGAAGCTTATTGGGAGTTTGGAATTTTAAGGTTTCCTAGAATATCAGTGATTGTACTGTTGAAAAGACTTAAAGGTGCTTTTAAAATAGTCTTGGTGTGTTAAAATTAAAAAAAATGGGTCATTTGTACTATAGATTGAAAAATGGAAATTTCGGTTTGATGAAGGTAATGTGAAGAAGACAATTTTAAACTTTGAAGCTCATCATTGCCAGTGTAATGAGCTATTTTTCTGCAGACTTATTTATGAGGACATTCATCAATATTAAAATATAGGTCTATATTTAAATTATTTATTATGTCTTAAGGATACATGTAGCTTATAAATTACTGTAACTTCAAGAATTAAGCTAAAATTTATGCTTGCATTAGTTCTTTAAAGTTGTAATGTTAACAAAATTAAAACTACACTTGAGAAAGTTGTTTGGATATCTAGGTTAATGAGAAGAGTGGAGAGGTTTAATATTATTTTAAAATATTTGGAAAGTTGTTAAATAGAAAAGTGGTTAATTTTTTTTTTTTATTGCTCATAAGGAAGAAAGTAGAGTAGACAAAATTATCATTAGACAAAACTTTGGAGTTTATTGCTGACTTCAGAAGTATCTGAAGATACATTGGATTGTCTCAAGTTCCTATAATGCAAGGTGCTTGAATGAATATTTCATAAACCACCACCTGGTGGTGCTATTGTACAGCACATTCAAGCAGTGCTTCCCTGTTTGGCCTTGATCTTGAAGTTTCTTTTAAATTGTCTGGTTTTCATAGTCCATGTCAGAAGCAGCCCTTGCTCCCCTTACTAGGCCACCCACATGGAGACTGAGGTGCATGTTGGCTACTTCTGAGCAGGGTGTCTAGGTCCTTTCCATGCATGGTCCTTGGTTGGTACATCAGTCTCTGCAGGACTCCTTGGGGCCAGATTTGTTGGCTCTCTTCTTTTCCTAATGGAGCGTCTGTCCCCTCCCTGCATTTCTTGTATTTTACTTGGAATCTTACATATTTATTTTCTTCATGTGAAATTAGAGACATGCAT
>NW_026594418.1:1688162-1712785 GCF_907164565.1 Psammomys obesus
GGAATCTTACATATTTATTTTCTTCATGTGAAATTAGAGACATGCATGCATATATAAAATATGCTCATGAGATTTTTGTCTTGATTAGGCTCAAATCTTACCATAAAAATTATCTGGTTGGCTCTTACTGCTATAATTTAGCCTTTGAATTCACGAGTTAATGAATATTAGACAGCATTAAGGATTGCTTGGTTGTGCTAGGAGTGTGGCTCAGCAGTGGAGCACTAGCCTCGCATATGCAAGATCTTGGATTTGATCCCCAACACTGCAAAGAAAAAAAGAAAACAGTTAACTAAGAGCTTTAAGAGTTTGAAAGGTGCTGGGTGCCAGGTGTGGTGACGTACACCTGTAATCCCAGCACTCAGGGAGGCAGAGGCGGGTGGTCTCTGTTCAAGGCCAGCCTGGTCTACAGCGCAAGTCCAGGACAGCTTAGGTAACACAAAGAAAGCAGGCTGGAATAGGAATAATATGTAAGGCAAGCCCTAATAGGAACAAAATGTTTGTCAGCGGTTAAGCTGTGTGATGAAAGTTTTTATTTTTAAATGAGCTTTCAGCCAGTCAGACCAATAATCAGTGCTTATCTTATTTCCTGGGATATAGGGCAAAGTACCAAAATGTATAAAATAAATCAATAGTGATAAGTAAATTATGTTTTAAATCTTTGCCTTTAATATTTTTTATTTTATACATACACACACACACACACACATAATGTCTATATAACCATAGTAGTATAAATCAGTTTATGAGAATACAGAATATATGTGCTGGAGTAGGTGTTTAAAAATATTTTCCTTTACAGACAGACTAACAGGCTGTAGAGGGAAAAAGGGGCTAAAGAGTGAAGAAATGCTACCAGTGGTTTTTCAACCTTTCTAATGCTGTGACCCTTTAATACGAATCCTCATGTGTTGATATCAAACATAAAATTATTTTGTTGGTACTTCATAACTGTAATTTTTTACTTTATGAATCATAATGTAAGTATCTGATGTGCAGGATATCTGATATGTGACCCCCCCCCCCAAAAAAAAAGGGTTATGACCCACAGGTTGGAAACAGTTGTCTAGCAGCTAGACAAGAAAATGTGTCAATGAAGCAGTTCGTGTCTCAGATTAAGTTCTAGAGGTCTATAACTTGGTGATGTGTTAATTAGACTCTGGAAAATGAGAGACTAGATCCCAGATGCATTTCTGGGGTATAATATTGGTTAGTTTAATTTACCTATGCCAGAATACAGAGGTATAGTAAATACCACGTAGTGTGTCATGCCACCTTTACTTGCCAGTCAGACATTAAAACTGGGGGAGAATAATTGATAGTGACTTACTAATTTTTTATTTCTAACATTTTAAAGTTATGTAAAAATTCTGTTGTCATTTAGCAGAAGAATTAAGTATGAAACTTGGTGAGGTCATTTAATTAAGATGAGGGTTAGTTAGAAAAACCCAACAATTCTTGATTTTGTTATCATTGTTGATCTAATGTAGTCCTGCATTGGGAAAAACTAAAATAGTTAGATAGAAATTAAGACTAAAGATAATGAAGTGAATTTGCAGTTACAGAAGGCATTCAAGAACCAGCTGAGGCAATGCAGATCTGTAATCCCAACACGAGGCTGAGTAATTTCCAGGCCAGCCTGGGCTAAATGGTGGGATCTTGTCTTTAAAAGGGAGTAAATAAGGTGAGTTTGCTAAAAAGAACTTTACAAGCATAGATGAAAACAGTTATGAAAAGTTATGAGCTATCGGATGCCACCAGAGGCTTTCATTGCTTAGACAGGAAGAGAAGGGTCGTTAGCTAGTGAAGTGGCATTTGTTGCATGTAGGTTGAAAATAGCTTCCTATAGAAATCTCTGTTGGCCAGATGAGCTCCTTAACTACCTATTAGAAGACCTGCATATGTTTGTGTTGTGAGTGTTAGAGAGCCATAGGAGACCAAGAAGAAAGCTGTACAGAGAAGACTGGAATTGGGAACACAGGAGAGCTTGTGTACTGTTTTATTTTTAAAAGCTGTGTCTAATTCCTTTTTTCTCCTGAGCTCTTGTTTTATGTTCTTAACCAGCTTTAATAAATAAGTAGTCATGCAGATTCTGAAGGTGAATTAACATCTTTAAAGGGTTGGCCAATTGAGGAGAGATTCCTGTACAGGCCAGCCTGGCAAGACCTATATTGGCAAGACCCTGCTCCTTCCCACCACCAAAAATGAAAAATGTACTTCTTTTCTCATATCTTTGAGCCTTTTTTTTTCCTTCACAAATCATTACCAGAAGTGGAACCAAACAGTAGTCTTCCCACTTTAAAAATATTATGATTATTTGTCTGAGATTGAGTCTTACTATACAGATGCATGTGCAGCCAGGAAGGGTGGTTGTCTGTTTTAACATGGGCTATAGGGGTCTGAGTTGTAGGGATGGGTTAGGTCCGTATGCTTACATGGCACTTGATGAACGGTGTGTAGCTGTTTCTGCATGTGACATATCCATTAGTTCTGAGACCACTGGCTTATCAAAAGAGCACAATAATTGGTAACCTAATGCAAAATGTCAGTCCTGAGAACATACCTGCAAGTAACATCATACAGATTGAACAGGATTTATTTCTGTGTTTAGGAGTACACATGTATATTCATATGCATAGTGAACACTTACACACCTACGCATAGAACAACAATTAGTGACAAAGTTCAAGAATTTCAAAGAGGGCAAAGAGGGCTATATGAGAGGGCCTGGAGGGAGGAAAGGGAAAAGAGAAATGATGGAATTAATGACTAATTATATTTACAGTCCCAAAAAAATAAAGGACATAATTTTAAAAGTGATCTTTAGTGTCTTCTGGATTATCTTTTAAAATTTTGGAACTGTTCTCTTCACACAACACATTGTTTAGTGCTAGGCCCTAGGGCTAAAGAGATAAATAAAATGTTCCTGGCCTAGAAAGAACTTTAAAGAAAACAGTTGAATACATATTAACTTGTTTCTGACTCTGTATATGCCTTTTGCTTTTATTGAAGTTGATGAGCTCTGCACTGTCAGGATCAGCCCCACTGTTTGTATATAGGCCTTATTTTCCTTTGATAATATACATTTTTCCATCTCTTACCAAGCCTTTCTTTTCCTTTCTTGGTAACTGTTGCTCGTCCTGATCTCCTGGTCTTCAGCCTCTTAGAATATTTCCATCTCTGCTTCCTTGATGTTCCTGGAGCCTTGAGTGTAGGAGTTGTGTTGTAGATGTACGGTAGGGATGGGAACTTCATAGTTACGTATACTCTGTACTTTGACCACTTGTGGGTTTCTCTAATAGTCACCATCAGCTGCAGAAATCTCTTGTGTTTCTTAGGTTTATTGAGATGGACTTTGTAACACAGATTGGCCTTGAACTCAAGATCTCGGCCTCCCAAATATTGATTGTAAGTGTTTCCTACCACCCCTTACTAAAAGAAAAAAAAAGTTAGATATTAAATGTGTAAGTGTGTATGCCTGGTGCCATGGAGGTCAGAAGATCCCCTGGAACTGGAGTTAATGATGGTTGTGAGTCACTGTCAGTGCTGGGAACTTAATCTAGGTCCTCTTTAAGAACAGTAAGTATTCTTAACCCTTGTTTTGTAAATTTTCCTTTTTGCCAATGTACGAGGTTCTCCCCTGCCTTGCAGAAAATTCTAGTTTTAGTTAGTAAAAAAAAGTAGCATGTTTTTGTTTTGGTTTTTGAGACAGGATCTCACTGTATAGACCAGGCTGGCCTTGAACTCCCAAGTGTTGCAGTTAAAGGCATGTTCTACCATGACTGGCTTAAAAGCAGTATCTCTTAAATTTATATTTCCTTAATTAGAAAATATATTGAAAACTTTTTCATGCATTTATTTTGCCTTTGTGGTTTTAAATTTGTTGAATGCCCGACTTGTTGCTTGCTACTCTTTGTTCTTGTTTCTGGTTGTTTCTCAATGATACATACAACTATATAGTTCTATATTTTTCCTTGTGTACAAAAATATTTTGTTAGTGTTTCCCTGAGTTCTGTCCCTGTCTCAGGAGTTTTTTAATTAATTTATTTTTTATGTTAATTACAATTTATTCACTTTGTATCCCAGCTGTAGCCCCCTCCCTCATTTCGTCCCAATCCCACCCTCCCTTCCTCATCTCATGCCACGACCCTCTCCAAGTCCACTGGTAAGGGAGGTGCTCCTCCCCTTCCATCTGACCCTAGCTTATCAGGTCTCATCAGGACTGGCTGCATTGTCCTCCTCGGGTGATCAAAGAGCCAGCCACTGAATTCATGTCAGAGACAGACCCTGTTCCCCTTACTAAGGAACCCACTTGGATACTGAGCTGCCATGGGCTACATCTGAGCAGGGGTTCTAGGTTATCTCCATGAATGGTCCTTGGTTGGAGAATCAGTCTTAGAAAAGACCTCTGTGCCCAGAATTTTTGGTTCTGTTGCTCTCCTTGTGGAGCTCCTGTCCCCTCCAGGTCTTTCTATCTCCGCCTTCTTTTATAAGATTCCCTGTACTCTGCCCAAAGTTTGGTTATGAGTCTCAGCATCTGCTTTGATGTACTGCTGGGTAGAGTCTTTCAGAGGCTCTCTGTGGTAGGCCCCTGTCTTATTCCCTATTTTCTCCCTCTTTCAATGTTCGCCCGTTTGCCTTTCTGAATGAAGATTGAGCATCTTACCCAGGGTTCTCCTTGATTAGCTTCTTTAGATGTACAGATTTTAGTATGATTATCCTATCTTATAAGTCTAATATCCACTTATAAGTGAGTATATACCACGTGTGTCTGTTTCTGGGATGATCTTTTCTAGTTCCCACCATTTGCCTGCAAATTTCATGATTTCCTTGTTTTTAATTGCTGAGTAGTATTCCATTGCATAAAAGTAGCACAATTTTTGTATCCATTTCTCTGTTGATGGACATCCGGCTTCTTTCCAGGTTCTGGCTATTATGAATAAAGCTGCTATGAATATGGTTGAGCAAATGTCCTTATTGTGTACTTGAGCACCTTTTGGATATATGTCTAGGAGTAGTATAGCTGGATCTTGAGGAAGCAGTATTCCTAATTGTTTGAAAAAGCTCCAGATTGATTTCCAAAGCGGCTGTACAAATTTACATTCCCACCAGCAGTGGAGGAGGGTTCCCCTTTCTCTACATCTTCTCCAGCATGTGTTGTCACTTGAGTTTTTGATCTTAGCCATTTTGATGGGTGTAAGGTGAAATCTCAGGGTTTTAATTTGCATCTATGATGGCTAGGGACGTTGAGCATCTCTTTAAGTGTTTCTCTGTCATTCTATATTCTTCTAGAGAATTATCTGTTTAGCTCTGTACCCCATTTTTTAATTGGATTTCTTGATTTATTGCTTTTTAACTTCTTAAATTCTTTATATATTCTGGATATCAGCCCTCTGTCAGATATAGGGTTGGTGAAGATACTTTCCTAGTCTGTAGGCTGTTTTTTTCTGACAACAGTGTCCTTTGCTTTACAGAAACTCCTTTCTTCCTTCCTTTTTTCCCCTTTTTTCTTTTCTTTTCTTTTTTTTTTTTTTTTTACAGTATTGGGAATCTACCCAGAGCCTTTCATAAGTTATGCCAGCACCTGCCACTTGCTGTACCTCTAACCCTAGGTCTTTCATTGAAAAACTCCATTGTTGTTCCTTTGTGGCTTTTTCTTTTTTCTTTTTGCTTAGGAAAAACTCATATTTACTTGTCTTCTCTTCAGTTGATTTACATTTTTATGGTATTATTTTTTAGGTATTTCTCTCCTGTGTGACTAGTTGCCTTTTGCAGGAATTTGGACAGCTGTTTAAATACTCCCTCTCCTAGGCTTTGTCTCTTGGCCTTATGCAATAATGCTCTATCAGAAGGTTTTATAGGCAGGCTAGTGTTTCACGTTACAAATAAGAACTGAATTAACTAGACTATTATAAGCCCTTACAAGTGTTAAATATGCTAATGTAGCTTAAAATGGCCTTTAACATTTATGAGTTACACTGTGATGTCATCAGTGTTTTTTGTGTTTATTTGATTTTATTGACTGTTCTATCTAAAACATTATGAAAGATCAAGTCTATGACATGAAATATTTTCCACTTACCTAATTTATGGAGCCTTGTAGTTTTCAAGCAGTGAAATTTGATACAGATTATAGTAAAATATAGGTATTGCATTTTAGCTTTTTCTATTCTGTAGTATAAACTCCTGGTATTATTTATACTCCTGATATTTTACTCATGTGTGTGTGTGTCTCTCAGTGCATGCTCAGTGCACTGAGATTGAACCCATAACCCTTGACTCAGAAGTGTATTTTAAAGTGAATGGATATTGGTTAATTTTCTTTTCCTTGGCAGTAAAAGGTTTGAAAGTATAAGATGTTGTGTTTAGTTGCCAAATAGTTAGTCTTTATGCCCTTGTCTCATGCTCATATCTGTAGCTCATCAAATAATGTAAACAAATATTTCTCTTTTAAAACAGACGGTTCACCTGTGTCAGTGATTAATTTGAGTAATGACTGATTCATATTTCTGTCTAGATACTGAGCCTAGATGGATTGGTTTATTATTTAAAACTCTTTAGTATTCGTATTCAGAGTTTGGGATATGAATCAAATAGGTAGGACAGGAAGAAGATAGCAAGAAAATGAACAAAAGAGAAATGGTGAAAGCCTATGGGCTAGAGGACAATGTAATAGAATGTACATTGGTACAAAATTGGCTACAGTATCAACCCTAAGAGAAAGTGCTTAGGGAGTCCCTATACTCTTTATTGCTTTTAACACCCCCCCCCACACACACACACTTCCACATTGTCTTCCTGTCACTGTAGTTTAGCCAAGCTCTTGAGGTACTTTAGTCCTTTCCCAAAATTAGTTTGCTCCACTCTTTATTTATACTGCTTTTCTCTGAAGAGCTCTATGTGGTAGGTAATATGAGGGCCCACCCATCTTACTGGAGGAGCAGAATTAATAAAAGGAATATATCACAGACTTCTGTTTACTGTAAATAAAGTTACTTTAATTATTCTGCAGCTCTATAACATCAGCAACTTGGGCCCAATTTTTTTTCTCGATTTCTTTCTTGCACTATTCTTGATTAGTAGTCTGTTATAGTTTTAGTTAATAGTTTGAATTTTTTTTCTCATTATTTTAATTGTATGTTTGATATTTTAACTCAGGCTTATATGTATTTAATTTTTCTCACTGGATTTTAATAACATTTGTTTATATCATGCATCCATCAAATTTTTTTTTAAAAAATTAGACTTAAGTGCTAGTGCTTTTGTAAAGTCCTAATATGTAATTAGCTTTTAAACTGAGTTTTGGGATTCTTACCAAAATTCATGCTGCATGAATATGTCTATTATGAAGAAAGTTTGAACATAAATTTCAGAAAAGTAATTCTAAAGCTTTATTAAAGTAGATATTACATTATCTGTTTAAACTCTTCTTTCTTACTAGATTTTTTTTTTTCTATTTCTCTTTTGAGACAGGATTTCTCTGTGTAGCTGTGGCTGTCTTGGAGCTTACTCTATAGACTAGGCTGACCTCAGACTCACAGAGATCCACTTGCCTCTGTCTCTTGAGTGCTGGGATTAAAGGTGTGTGCCACCACGGCCCTACTTTTACTGACTAGATTTTATTTAAAAGAATAGAAATAATTTACCTTTTAGATTGTTGCTATGAGACTCTTGGGAGTTTATGGATAAACCTGGAGATGATACTTTATGGAATTCTTCTATAACTTAAATTTGTGTGTGTGTGTGTACACCCACACTTGTGTATACATGTGTACCCAGAGTGAGAGTACAGAAGGATAGAACACAATCTCACAATTTTAAGATAATTTTAAGATAATCACTTTTTTGAAAAGAATGTATAAGCTCTGCCTTTTCTACTTTGTGCAACGTAAGAAAAATCCTTAAAAGCCTTCATTCACTGTTGAGAAACCATGGGAGCAAATTATCTTGGAAATGTGTTTATATGTTTACAGGTGATGATTTTTAAAAGTGAGTTACTGATTGATTCTACTGAAATGATGAAACTTAAAAAATAGTGGAGAGGCTAAAAACAATATTGATATCTTTGCATAATGACTTCTGCAAGTTGCTTGCTTTCAATTTTGTGAAAAAGTAAGGAAGGTGTGTAATGCTACAAAGGTTCGATACCTGTGGTACACTTATAACAGGCAGGTGAAACCTATGAATGCCTTCAGCAATATTATGTTATTATTTGGATTTGATAATTTTGAATGTGAACAGAGAACACCAAATTGATTTAGTGGTAGAATAGATGCTCTGTTGTTGATAGAAAAGCAAAGGTAGAGCATTTGTCTATTTAAACATTTGAAATATACTCAAAAAATATTCTTGACTAGGTTTTTGTCCTTTGAGATATTGGGTCTGAATATATGAACATTTTGATTCTGAATCTCTGGTGATACTGATTTATAAAGCATTTTACTATGTGAGTTCAGGGCAGAGTGACTCTTGAGCTGTGGTTACTTCATAAATAAGCCTATTACAGGCTTTACAAGTTATTCAAATTAAGGGAAATTGTGTAGTTTTGTGTTTCTTAGCCCCAGAAAGGTGTTTGAAAGCTATCTTCCTCCCGCGGGGGATAAAGAACATATGATTTGAATATGAAACGTCCCCACAGACTCATGTGGTGTACCCTTAGTTCCACTTGGATGCTGTTTTGGGAGGTTGCAGAACATTAGGTACCCAGTCCCTGGAAGCAGTTCACTGGGGATTTATCCCAGGAGATGTTGTAGCCCTGGGCCTCTCTGTTCGTCTCTTCCTGGTTGTCATGTAACCATGGCCCAAAGTCTCTGAAACTGTAAGCTAACTTAAATCTTTTGTTTTAAGTAAGTTGTTTCAAGCACTATGCCATAGTCTGAAAGACTTAGCTCCGTGTTTCCAGGTCTGCTGTGGGACAGAGCATCGGGGCAAAGGAATCATGTAGCAAAAACTGTTGATGTGATTATGGCAGGCAGGAAGCAGTGAGGGAGCGAGCAAACAAATTAAGACAAAAACAAAGAACAGAGGAGTCAGGGCAAGATACTATTGCAGCACCCACCTTTGTAAACTATGTCCATGACTCAGCACTGTGTCTATAGCGTCTCATAATAATAGTGCCCCAGTATTAAAGTCATACGATCCCGTCAGTCATATTTTATATTCAATAATTAACCTTCTCTTCTTGCGCCCCCAAAGGCTCATGGCCATTGCATAATGTAAAACATACCTAAGTCCATCTTCAGATCTCCCAAAGTTTGAATGGTTTCAACATTGTCCAAAAGCTCACCAAAGAGGGTTCTTAACCCTGCTACACATTCCCTGGCCTCCCAGACCTCTCTTGGTGGAAGCCTTCATGACACTGTCGTTCATGTGTTCTGCACCATGACAAACCAGTGTGGTTTTAGGTGACTCCAAGCATTCCACCTGAACATTGACTGTTCGGGGCTTTGATCAACATAGCACATGCTTTTTTAAGTTTGTTTTTTTTATCTTAGATTAGAATATTTCCATTGAACATTTTATAAAATGGAAGTGTTATTCATTTTGCTGTAACTTTTTTTTTTCTGTTTGTAAATTCTTGCTTTTGGGGGGAGATTCATGAATGCTCTTTAGAATCTATTAAAATTGCAGCTTTTTGTGTATTCTATTTGTGGCAACAAAAATAATGTTTTTTTTTTTTTTACTTTAATTTTGGACTTGGAAGTGGCTTTCTAATTAAACTGATAGAGATTAAGGTCAATATAATGTTATAAAGCAAATGATGTAGAATTGCTTCTCTTCATTCTGTTAAGTTGCTTTCTTTTGCCAGTCAATGTTTCATAAATAAGTTTCCCCACTGTACAAACGTTTGAGAAATAATTTTTAAATAAAGATGTGCTTATTACTTAAAATATAAATATAGTAATAAATGAACACTCAAAATTGTAAATGATATCTGAAGTTAGGTAATGTCCACTACCAAGATAGTGGAGTGTCATAATCTGCATTTAGATTAAATTCTTGACATCAGGGTTTTATTTTATTTTAAAGTGAACTTTTTTTTTTTAAGATTTACTTATTTTTTATGTTTTCACACACACCAGAAGAGGAAATCAGATTCTATTACAGATGGTTATGAGCCACTATGTGGTTGCTGGGAATTGAACTTAGGACCTCTGGAAGAGCAGTCAGTGCTCTTAACCACTGAGCCATCACTGCAGCCCCGACATCAGTTTTATTCTATTGTTATTAAAATAATTGTATATGAACTTTATTTCCAAATGAAGACTCATTTTTATCTTAGGTAGTAGTAGCTTTAGACAGTCTTTAATTTATCAATTCAGAACCAAGCGTTTGAGTGAATAGATGAGAAGATGTGGGATAAATGATATAGAGAATATCTAGCTTCTTGATTACATTTTTCCTCTTTTTAGTTTACAAAGCAAAGTATTTTAAAATATCCTCTAGGATGAAATTGTATTTCCCCAGTAATGTTCTATTTAAAAGGATTTCAACATGAGCCTTGACTTTTGTAATGTATAACTTCATTGTGGTTGGTATAAGACATTATGACATTTTAATTAGGAAAATTGATCAAGGGAACTCCATATGATGGACTAAGCTTCCCAATGGTCTGTTTTTCATAAAATCTGAATGAAAACTACTCTAGGATTTACATGAAATATAGTTTGTTTTTCAGGTTAAAGAGTCAGGAAAGAAGTGAGTGCAATAAGGATTACAGATGAATTTGGGCCCTTATAGTGGGTGGTAGGTCAGGGCAGCCCCGTCATCATAAGTAGAAGAAAATGTTGACCTGGGCTTTGGGTTACATGGTTCTCCCCCACCCCCTTTTTTTGTTTGTTTCAGGCAAAGGGGAAGATAGTGATGTACTCAGTATAAATGCAGATGCTTATGACAGCGATATAGAAGGCCCAAGCAATGAAGAAGCTGCTGCTGCTGCTGCTGCCGCCGCCGCCGCCGCCGCCTCTGCTGCTGCTGCTGTTGCTACTGCTGTTGCTGCTTCAGAGGTCCCAGAAAATACAGTCCAGAGTGAAGCTGGTCAGATAGATGACCTGGAGAAAGATATTGAAAAAAGTGTGAATGAAATTTTGGGACTGGCAGAGTCTAGCCCAAAGGAACCCAAGGTGGCCACCCTGACTGTTCCTCCACCAGAAGATGTTCAGCCTTCTGCACAGCAACTGGAGCTTCTGGAACTTGAGATGAGAGCAAGGGCAATTAAGGCTCTCATGAAGGCTGGTGATATAAAGAAGCCAGTCTAGCTTTCTGACTTGAATTTATGTGTGTTTGAATGAAGCCATGTCATATAATTTTGTATCTGACGTTTATTTTGGGTCTCATGTGATATTTCTCATGTAAAACTTATTAGGTAAACTCATCTTAGGCTGAAATTATATATATTTTTTACTTTTATATTATAGATTATAGATGAGTGTTTAAATTCATGACAAATATGGTTGGATACCTTGTGTATTTCTTTTAGTTATGTTTGTAAACTGGTATTTTAAAAGCCAACAGGAAGCAGTCAGAATTTTTCTTTTCTTTGTTTTTAAGTTTGAGCAACAAACTCAAAAGCTTTAAGAAAGATTGGCCAAGCATGTTTCTCTTAAGGCTACCTGTATTTTTCAATAGAATATTAAATTATTGCTCCTAGATTTGTTAACAGTTTCAGAACTTTAGTTTTGTGTATATATACTTTTAAGACATGTACTGTTTGAGGATGCCTTTTGTGGATGTGGGTTTCCTAGCTAAAACTAATGAACTGTTTTGTTGTGAGACTGAGAGATCTGATTGCTTTAAAAGCTTTTTTAATAAAGAAAAAGTTCAACTTAAGGCTATTTTTTTAGCAATGTAAAGTTAATTTCATGTTTAATTCCAGCAACAAGCCATTCTGACATATGTTTGGTTTTTTGGAGGATATTTTGTTCACATTTTTTTTCTTTTATTAATTTTTTCACTTACATTCCAATCTGTCAGGAAAGGGATACTATATGATGATACAGGGTTTCATTTGATGTCATTGTTTGAAGATCTGATGTATAGTTCCATAAATTAAAATAATAAAGGCTCTTATTCTGGATATGAAGACTTGATACTTTTCCAAAACAAAAATTGACTTTAAGAACCTTTGATAAGTTGATGTTGTAATTAAGCTAATTTTTTATACTTTTTAATAAACAAATTAGCACCTTGTCACAATTATAGATATCTTTTGCTTCATTATTAGTTACACTTGTTTTATACCAAAATAAATTTTGGTTGGGTCCCTTAAAATAAATGACATTTTTTTCTAAAATAGAATTTTGGAGCTGTTTTTATATTTGATAACAAATGTTTTGGTATGTTTTATTTATAAGCCATACTCTAGTGATCTAATATGGGAAGCCTCTTTTCACACAGTTTGCAGGGATTGTCTTTGATTAGCTAACTTAATTATATGTTGATTTTGTGAAATTTTAGGTACACAGAAGACACATTTATAAACCATTGGTGTTGCAGATGTATTTATTGCTCCTGAACACGTCTTTAAATAATCCTCTCATTTTCCCTCCTCTCTGAACTTAATGAAGCACGGAAGCCTTTGTCACATGAACTAGTTCTCTTAGATCAGGAAACATGGATATGATCTCAGGAGTGCTCATTGTGAGTGCTTCAGTATGAGCAAGCATTGGATATAGTGAAATGATTTTTCTGTTCTAACGTAAATGTTAAAGTAATGAAGCAATACAGAATAACTATTACAGCTTACTAATTATAAACACAGCAGATCGCATTTGTATGATTAAATATACAAGAGTAGAAAAGGCTCCTGAGTTTCATTTACTGCTCCTAAAGCTTTGTGTGTCTGCTCTATTTGGTGTATTTCCCATAGAGGATATTTAATTGAAGTAGAAAATGTATGAGAATGAACTGGACATTTTAAAGATATTAGATGCTTGCTTAAAAAAAAACTTTCATTTTCCACGTTGAAATACTGAGAGCTTCCTGAATACAATTGACTATAAAAAGGAACTTTTGTATTAGAAATCATGTTGTAATAGAAAAATAACATGTAATTCTACTGTTACCACATAACCCCTAACTCAGAGACAGTCACTATATAGATTTTAAGCATGAAGTATACTGATAATGAAGGTGTAGGTACTATATCTTTATGTATGTAATTCTTTTGTTAAAGTTAAGGAAATCCTCGGATGACATCTAATCAGGCCAAAATATCCATAATATTTTAAAAAGGCCAAAATATCCATTTAATATCAAATAGTTCTAATGTGACTAAGAAAATTACCCAAACGTGGTGTATTCGGAGGTGGATTATTTCTCTTTGGGGACATTATCTGGCTTGTAGTCCAGGTTGGCCCCAATCTTATTCTCCTTCTGCTTCCAGTTATCCTGTCAAACCTTCAGGGATTAATGGTATGTGCCACTATGTCCCACTTTGAACCAAATCTTGAAGTTGTGTGGTAGCTGATAGGTTCTCACCATTAATGAGCAGTTAAGTGTCTGTAAAGTGCTACCAGTTCCTTAGGATCACTAGGCTGTATAGTAATAAGTTTTATGTCAAAACTTGTTTCGAGTTGAACATTACATTCCAAGCCACGATCACTTATCCGAATAAGGGAATTCTCCATAATTTGAACTGTAATACAAATACAGTAAAATATGTACTTTTTATTTTCATTTTCAAACTGGACAACACATAAATGAATCTACAATTTGGCAGTTAAAATTTCTCAGTTCAGTTTTTTTTTATTAAAAGTAGGAAAAGCTTCAGTTACTCTTCCTTGATTATGGCAGTTTGTCTTACAAGCTAAAAGATCAATGCTTTAAAATTTCATCTCTCATTACGTTTACTTTTTTTTTCACTTTACTTGTTAATTTATTGCAAGGTAATATAATTAGTTACAACTGTAAACTATAACTTGGCCGTTTTAGTCAGCCAGCAAGTTGCTACAAGTTGCGCATTCAAAATCAAACATCCTTGCAGAACAAGGATCAGAAATACCTGACTGGGCCGTGGGTTTAAGCCACCAAATGAATCTTGATCATTATAGTTTCAGTAGCCAGCCGTACAGAAAGATATTGTCACACAGACCAGTTCGCATTGAGTGAACTCGTTCTGGCTGTCTCCATCGAGACAGATACAAATCGTGTTGGCAGCTTCAGGTCTGCAGTGCGCTTGACAGTTTTTCTCCTTCCCCTGCTGTGCAGTGACGCTCTGTATCATGCGCTTTACCCAGTCTATCTTGTACTCTTGGTCTTTTTTTTGCTACATTATGTCCTGAATAGAAATATGTAGCCCATGTACCAATACTCTTTTAAAAAGTTAATTACTTTTTAATAATACAGTGTTCTGCCTGCATGTATGCTTGCATGCCAGAAGAGGGCACTGGATCTCATTGGACATGGTTGTAAGCCACCATCTGGTTGCTGGGAATTGAACTCAGGACCTTTGGAAGAACAGCCAGGGCTCTTAACCACTGAGCCATCTCTCTGTACCAATACTCTTAAAGCTGTTGCTGGTAAGTGACTTCCAAGGCCATGGTAACACCATTCCTCTGAATATCAGAGATAGTTCTGCTTCTGAATTAGTGCCTGTTGGGCCTTCATGTCAGTTGTATCCTGAATTCCTTTGATGGTCACTTGCTTTACTTCTGTGTTTTGTAAATTCTCCAATAGAGACAATGTAATTTTTAATCATATAGTCAATCCTACTGATATGGTAGACACGATCTCTGGATTCATTACATTTATTTCTTCCATTAGACAATGCAAGATAAGTGCAGTTCCAGCATGTAAGGTCTTGTCACACCAGTTTTAGGATAAAGGAACTGGAAGAATTCCTCAGGGATAAGCTCAATATGAACTTTTCTTCGTAGCTAAGAAGTGGTAGAGAGGTGATACACCTGGTCCCAAGATGCCTGTGTTCTTCAGACAGTATCACCTGGAACAGCATGGTTAGCCAAGTTGGCAGCCAACTTCCTCTTTTTACATTTTCATCTTATATTCAAGTAGTACATCATTAAAGATGGCTTACTGTTCTCAGTTACATGGGTTTGTGTGCAACTCCTGGAGTTACAGGCAGTTGTGGGTAGCTTTATGTGGGTGCTAGGAATTCAAGGGCAATATGTGCTTTACCCATCAACCACCTCTCCAGCCCTAGTACGCTTTTTGAGATGAAAAAATTCAATTAAGAATTTCATTAATTTTTGTGTGTGGGGACATACACGTGTGTGTGTGTGTGTGTGTGTGTGTGTGTGTGTGTAGAAGTGTAGAGGACAACTTTCAGGAATTACTTTTCTCCTTCCACCCTGTGGCTTCTGGGAATTGAATTAGGTGTTCAGGCTTGTAGCATTTGGTTTTGCCCACTGAACCATCTTGCTGGCCGGACATGGTTTTACTATGTAGCTATTGTGAGTTCAAGCAGGCCTTAAATTCATGGTAGTACCTTTGTTGCTTCGTCTTCCTAAGTACTGGAATTACAGGCGTGTGCCACTGGACCTGCCTGAATTCCCTTTTTAAAAATCCAGTGCTCAGTATTTCCTATTACATTATTACTTATTTACTAAGAAGCACTCGAGTATATTTACTATTTAGTAATCAAGATGCATTATTAGGTTGGGATGTAGGTCCATGGATGAAGTACCTGTCACATAAACATAAGGACTAGAGTTTGGGTCACCGAGACCCAAGTAGTTACCGTGTGTATGAGTGCCATCCACCATCCAGCGCTTGGAAATTGGAGACAATTGGTCACCAGAGCAAGCTGGCTGCGCAGACTATGTATGGGTGAGCTCTGGGCTCACATTGAGAGACCCTGCCTCCTCAGTTAGTTAGAGAACAATGGAAGGAGCTTTCCAGCATTAACCTCCAGCCTCAACATATGTGACCTTGAATATACACATACACACATGCTTTAAAAAAAATAGATGTATTGTGTATGTACATGAACATGAGGGTTAAAGAACAAAGGGTTAGATTCTTTCCTGAGCAGCTGTGTAATCTTGTCCAAATAGCCATACCATGAAGGAAATAAGTTGTTAGCCATATATATGTAATTCCTTGCAGCTACAATAGTCTGTAATTCTAATATGTAGACTATACAGTTTATGAAAGAGCTCTTAAGTTCCATTCCCTTTCTCCTGTAGTTCCAACAAAGCAGTTGTCATCCTTTGTTCCTTGCTACTCCTGGGTATGACTTTTTTCTGTACCCAATTAATGTCTCCATTGTCAGAATCTCTTGGTATGTATATTGCTCATAGTTATTCACTTTTAACCACAAATGTAGATTATTTTAACATACTATTTTATTTATGTAAGTAATTTCAAGTTAAGGTTTTTATTTAATTGAAACTTTTTTCTTATGCAATATATTCTTGTCATGGTTTCATCTCTCAGAACTCCTCCCAGATCCTTTCCACCTTCCTATCCAGCAAACTCCATACCTGTTCTTTCTCTCTCTTTAAAAAACAACAAAACCAGACAAACCAAAATTTGGAAGAAACACGTGATACACGCATGTATGTACAGAACAACTCATAAAAACACAAAATGGGAAACTACAGTGTACTGTGTTTTTTTTTCTTTCCAAAGCTTATAGTGAAAAAGAACAGTTTCTTTTTTTTTTCTTTTCTTTTTGTCTTATTTATCCCCAGCTGTCACTACTCAGAGTTGACCAGTTTCAAGTCTCTCATGGTTTTGTAGTATATATCACCAGATACATACTATATCTACTAGCTACATACATACTAGCTCTATCTCACTAGATAGCATGATTCTTATACTGTTCAATCATATTTCTGCTCTAGATTTTATCTGTTGCTCTGCTGTGGACTATAAGGATTAAACTTTAGTTTCTATACCTTTTTCCTAAACACTCATTTCCCTTCATCTTCTTCATACAGAATATCTCACTTTTCTGCTAATGTTAGCATTTGGCATTTTTTAGTTTGATTACATAGTTACTCTATAGCAGGATGATGTGATATGGTATTTCCAGTTTTTGCAGTTATTTTGGAGTTAGTATGATTGATTGCCTTACTACTTCACTTTCTGAGGTTTTACTGGATAGCAGACACTAATTTATACTCAAATTATAAGCGTGAATTAGCTTCAGAGACACGTTGAATTATTTTTCTTCTTTTCTTTCTCTTTTCTTTTTAGCATTTCTGCTGACTCACTGTTCTGTGATGACCTGGATTGGTTGGTTTTTACCTGATGTATTGGATCTCTGTTTTCTGAGCAATCTATCTTCCTCTTTGGCTTTTACCTGTTATATTGGATCTCTGTTTTCTGAGCAATCTATCTTCCACTTTGGCTTTTGCTCTCCTTTTTGATGGCACCTATTCTGGTAGCTTCCTTTGAAAGACTGCATGAACATTATAAAGCTTTGGTTCACTGATGTAACTGTGTGGCTCAGTTCTACACAAGCCTTACCAGAACTTTATATGAGGAATGAAATGTAAGTTTGGAGGCATCAGAAGCATTGTGCCAGTGCTTATTCCAAAGCTCCTGAGATTCCGTTTGTCACCTGATTTTTGAACCTTAATGTGTATTGTCTCTTTTCCTTCGGAAGCTCTTGGAGTCTGATCTTTGTCCTCTGTTTGGCAATTGCCTGATGAAGTGTCAGGAATTGGATTTTTATGCCATTCAGCTCTGGGAAGCTCTTTAAGTATTACTGGTTGGGTAAGTGTTTCCTCTCTGTTTTGGTCTTATATGTTTTTATGGGTTATCTGATTTTAATTTCATTTTATTTTGATTTTCATTTCTTCCTTCTACTTTCTCATATACATTCTCAATTTTCTCTTCCAGTATTTTCTATAATAAAGGAAAGTCACATTTTTAACTTCCTAGAGATTTTGCTGCTGTTGTCTTGTGAATATTCCCTTTATAACCTGACATGAAATATTTGTGTCTATGAGGTAGTGGTTCCAGAATGGAAATTGTGCTTTGGTTGGCTCTGCTGGTCGAGCTTAGATCTTAGCCTGACCTTCATCTTAGTAGAGCAGTCTATGATCCTCCCAGGAGCATGCCAAGACAGTCATGTGAGGTACATGTATGCAGTTATTGTGAGTACTCTTTCTTTATTCTGTGCTTCCAGTGTTTTAACTGTAATATGTTGTGGGGAATTTCTTTTCTGGTCCTGTCTTTTTCAGTGTTCTGAAGGTCTCTTGTACCTAGATAGATGTCTCCGTTTTCTTCTATGATTTTACTAAGATAGTCTCTGCATCTTCATTATGGTATTACTCTCCTTTTCTGTGCAGTACTTTGCAGGCTAGGTCTTTTCATGGTGTCCCAAAGCTCTACTGTGTCCCTTTCATATTTTTAAAAAAATGTTTATATTAGGCTTTACTGAATGTCCAATTCCTCCACATTGCCTTTATTCACTGTTTCCCACGTGGTCCATTCTGTGATGAGGCTTCCCACATATGATTTCACTTAACTGACTTTTTCATTTTCAGCATCATTTCAGTTTGGCTTTTCTTCAGCAGTTATACCTCTTTACTGAGTTCTTTTCACACCCAGGATTAGCCTCCACATTTCATTCAGTTTATTATTTTTGTCTCTTGAAGTATGTTTATATACTCGTTGAATTGTCTGAATATAGTTAAAATCATTCTTTGGAAGATTTTCCACGTAAATCTCATCAAGATTTATTACCTAACAGTAGCTCTTTGGGGGTTATAGTTTTATTTGGTGTGTGTGTGTGTGTGTGTGTGTGTGTGTGTGTGTGTGTGTGTGTCCTTTGCTTCTACCCTGGGACTTGCACATCTGAAGTACCTTGTGCAGTGTGTCTGTCTTTTGCTGTAATAATGTTTCTTCTTGCAGTGTAGGCATGCACAGTGTTCGGGAAAGGGATTACGTCGTTGTAAGCTGTTGTTCTTTTCTTGTAGTATTGAAGGCTGCATGTTGTATCCCCTGGTTTTCTCAAGAATGTCTACGACTGTGTGCACAAACAGACACCATCCAAGAGTCACTCCTTACTGTACTCTGCTGCCTCTTGTGTGCTTTCCAAGTCAATGGGCAGTTGGAGCCAGGAGATCCTGGGAAGCTGAATGTATAGTGAGGAAGGCATCCGGATCCAGAGGTGCAGGGTCGATCTGGGAGATGTGGGAAGTAGGATTCTGAAGGAGAAGGAACAGTGGCTGATAGGGCAGGAAGGAATAGGGCTAGGCAGGAATTGTAGGAATTGTAGCTAGGCAGGAAATAGGTCTTTTGATTACAAAGTAGAAAGTACTTCAGATTTAAAACCTATAACTTTATGGATTTTAAAGGACCAATATTTTTTTCTTTTTTCTTTCTTTCTTTTTTCTTTCTTTCTTTTTTTTTTTTGTTATTGTTAGTTACATTTTATTAACTCTGTATCCCAGCTGTATCCCGGTCCCTCATTCCCTCCCATTCCCACCCTCCCTCCCTCATCTCCTCCCTGCCCTTTTCCAAGTCCACTGATTGGGGAGGACCTCCTCCCCTTTCATCTCACCCTGTTTTATCAGGTATCATCAGGACTGGCTGCAAAGTTCTCCTCTGTGGCCTAGCAGGACTGCTGCTCCTTTGGGGGGTGGGGAGGTCAAAGAGCCTGCCATTAAGTTCCTGTCAGAGATAGTCCCTGTTCCCCTTACTATGGGAAACCAATTGGTTACTGAGTGACCAAGGGCTTCATCCGAGCAGAGGTTCTAGGTTATATCCATACATGGTCCTTGGTGGAGAAGGACCAATATTTTAATGTGCTATTAAAAATGTAAGAGAATAGAATTCATTGTCACTGTTAAAAGGTAAGTTGTTTTCTGTATTTATTACTCTGTTTTAGTATGTCTTCTCTGTGTAGAATATATTTTTTATCAAAGTTCAAAAAAAAAATTAAGAAGTCTTATAATAGATTTGCCCCAAAGTGAGCACTTTTAGTGTGGGATTTTTAAATAAAGTTCCATTTCTTAAGTAATATTTGTAATCACCAAAATGGTTATTAAATTTATACTGTTGCCTATAATGTTTGTCGGCCTGTTATAACACAGTTGGAAGGAAAACTAAAGACCATCCAAATGAAACACTTCTCAGGCTAAAAGGACACCTAGAAGCATCCAAAAATCTGACACACTTTTTATCTCCATCTCTTAGTGGAAAAGATAGCTAGCTTCAAAACGATTAAGTTATTGGTAAACATTGATGTAATAGCTTTTTGCAAGATTTTGTTATTAGTAAATGTGGAAGAAAATAATATATCAGTAACACTAAGATATCAAATTACACTTTGAATATGGGGACTTTTACTTATTATATAAACCTTTTTTATTTCTACAACAAATCTGCAATGTGTAAACGCGTGTTTCCTTATGAACAAACAAATTTGAGTGTTAAAATACTGTGTTTTCTTATGAAATTTCATATTTATAATTCTTTCTTGCTATTAACATTAAAATGTGTAAACTGAGTACCTATGTATTCTGCAGCCTGTTAAAGAAAGGTTTTTTGGTTTGTTTTTTTTTTTGTTTTGTTTTGTTTTGTTTTTACACTAGTTTGTCAGATTGCTGCTCTGGTAACTGGAGAAAACAAAAGATTAACTAAATACTGTGTGGTTACAAAATTGTGGAGGACAATTAACCAGCCTCCTTACTGTTATTTAATGCTTGTTCTTACTGTTAGAGTCACTTCCCACCTTAAGAATCATCCTTCCCACTCAGTCTGTAGGTGGAAAATCTTGTCTGTCTAAATTGAAAATCTGTTTTTTTAGGATATGAATTTTAAAAGTCTGTGTGGCAAAAAAACATTCTCTCTCATGTAATTTACAGGTTTCTATGTTACGTAAATGAAACTCTCTCTGCCAGTTGCGAATATATTACATGAACATTTGAGAATATAAGGTCTTTGTTTTCATGACTCCACTGATATATGAACCAATGCTAATTGTTTTTAAAAGCTTGATAGTCCTTAATGAAGGATAAACATGTTGATAGTTATTTTTGAACCCACAAAATTAACCTTTAATTAAGTATATTGTTGTGAAATTCAGGAACTTTCAAATTATAGTTTCTCTAAGAGTAAATCTGTAAATCATCAGTGTGGAGCACAGTTTCTTGCTAATTGGTTTGAAATTATTTGCCTTTATTTCTGAGCAGTTGTTAGAAAATAGAATTTTGATTGGTTCGTCTGTGTATAGAGCTTATGGAACTTTATGAACAGAAATGTAGGGTGAAGAGTTAACCACATTAGTTTGCTTTGAAGCAGCCCTTCTTGAATAACTGGTTCTTTTTTTTTTTTTTTTTTTTTGGTTGTTGTTGTTTGTTATGCTTCCCCCTTTTCCTCACCTCACTAATAACTTCTTTCTTCTACATTTTTGTAATCTTTTTACTTTGTTTTTTTTGAGAGAGTTTCTCTGTGTGGCCTCTGCTGTCCTGGAACTCATTCTGTAGATAAGGCAATCAGGGAACTCAGAGATCCACCAGAGATCCACCAGAGAGCCACCTGCCTCTGCCTCCTGAGTGCTGAGATTAAAGGCGTGTGCCACCGCTGTCTGGCTCACTTTTTTTTTTTTTTTTTTCTTAAATGGTCATTGAAAAGAAACGTAAGACAAACAAACAAACAAAACCTTTGTTGTAGTCTCAATTTGTAAATATTAGGAAATAGCTCAGGAAGAGGATGTGAGTTAGCTTCCCAAAGTCCATATTTTAATTTTAGTTGGGTGGTGTGGTGGTGCATGCCTGTAATCTCAGTGTTGATAGGCAAAGCTAGGCAGATCCCATAACCTCCAGGACTGGCCAGCTTAGCCTAGCCTAATTGGCAATCCTCAGATTTATGAGAGATCTTGTGTTTAAAGACAATGTGAATGAGCTCTGGCTTCCACATTCATGAAAATAAGTGTGCATGCATAATCACACCCACATGCGTATCTGCAAGGACCTTCATAAAAATGTTAAGAAAAAGAAAATTTAGAAAATTTAAATTAAGTTTTATTATGAAGTTTATTTAAAAACTTGTCTTATAAATTTTAGGTAGAACTTTTATAATCATAGAATGAAGCAGGATTTTAAAAACATTTCGTTGTATTATGTTTATTTGTGTGTTGGAGATCAGAAGACAGTTGGGAATCTCTTCTCTCCTTTAGCCATGTCAGTCCCGAGGATATCCCTCAGGTCAGCAGACTTGGTGGCCTTGCCTCTCCCTGCTGAGATATCTCATGGGCTTTGTCCCAGGAATTTTTTTTTAATGTATTAATATGCAAGGGCGGGTGTGTGCACATGAGTTCAGTGCCTGTAGAGGACAGAAGAAGATGTCTGATCCCTCTGGAGCTGGAGTTACAGGCAGTTGTGAACTGCTAGAAGTAGGTGTCGAGAGCCTGACTGGTCATCAGCAAGAGCTGGCTGTGCTCCTAACCACTGGGCCACCTGTCCAGCCCTCATGGGTTTTTGTTTTTGTTTTTTATTAGATGAGACCTAGTTTCAACTTTCATTATTACATTTAGTTGTTTTTTATGAGCAGACTAAACTCATTTTTAATATTCATTTTGATTGCAGATATTTATTTGAATTTGAAGAATTTAAGGCTTTTGTCGCCCCACAATCATTTCAGTGCATGTATTTAACTCATGTAGTTCTTTTTCTTGTACCAATCTTCTACAAATGGGTTTTGGTTATCCAAAGTACGTGAATATTGTTTTGTTTTGTATTATTTTGTTTGAGACACAGTTTCTCTTTGTAATAGCCTTGGCTGTCCTTGAACTCTCTTTGTAGACTAGGCTGGACTCAAGAATATCGACCAGCCCTATGGTTTTCTTATTTGTTAAATGTTTTCTTTCCAGACTGTAGCTTGCCTTTTTTGTTTTATTTCTTATCTATTGGGAAAACAGGGTCTTATATACAAACCTGTGTGTGTGCATATGTATCAATATATAATTTATTTAGTGAAAAAGTTTGCATACCATTAATTTAATTAAGATCATGATTTAGAGATAAAAAACCAATACAACTATTAAATTAGATCTAGATAGGTTCTCTTCTCTAGATTATTCTCTTTTGTCCAAGTTACAGAAATCTACAATATTACAAAGAAATTAGGAATTAAGGAAACAAAGCTTTTCTGAAAAAAAAAAAATCTTGCACTTGAAAAATGAATGAATATTGTAACTGGGTATGGTGGTGCACGCCTTTAATTCCAACACTCAGGAGGCAGAGGCTATCAGATCTCTGTATGTTTGAGATATCAAGATGTCCTACATATAATTAAGAAATTAGAAAGTCAGGCTGAAGAGATGGCGCAGCACTTCTGCTCTGAGTTCAATTCCTGACAACCACATGGTAGCTCCCAACCATATATAATGTGACCTGATGCCCTCTTTTGGCATGCAGGTGTACATGAAGATTGGACACTCATAAAAATAAAAATAAATAAATCTTTAAAAAGAAATTACAAAGTCTTAGTGTTCTAAAGTATATGCTAATTTTAGTTGCTTATTCTTCAGGTTCAGCGAATGTTGATGGTGATAAGTGTTGGCAGATATGCAGAGGAAGTACAGACAATAGGGTGAGGTGACATAGTAAGATACATGACAGAATATGATGCTGATTCTTGGAAAGAGGTAAAGGCAGGCAGCAACCCACAGGAATTATATTTACTCCAAGTATCATAACACATATCATATGGTAATTGGTGTTTCTAATGAGTCAGTCTGCAAGAAGTGGAATTCATGAGCAATTTTGGCAAATAAATTTTGTTGTAAAAATATTTTGTCGAAGGGACTATTCAACCTTCTGTTCTTGATTTCCTAGGTAAGTGTGGCATCAACTTCAGGCAGCTATTTGAAAACACACTGTTATTTACATTTCCATGTATTTGAATTTGAATTGAGTCTTGGTTGCAATCACATTTTTTTAAGTATGCTGGAGACTATGGGATTCTTTTTCACTAAAACAATAAAATGAAAGAAATGGACTGTATACTTCGGGTGTACTAAGTCTCCTGATGTCATTTAAAGCATGTGTTTACCACTGAAAGCTCCTGGAAGTCCAGAAACTAGTGAGTTGGATTTAGTGCTTTAGAGGTGTAAATTAAGACAAGCATAATGGTTCATGCCTTTAATTCTAGTATTCATGAGGCAGAGGCAGGTGAATCTCTCAAGTTCAAGGTCAGCCTAGCCTATATACTGAGCTCCAGAAAAATCAGGGACAAATAATGTGACCCTGTCTCAATCCTGATGTAATTGTTATCTTGAAGGCTTACTGCCTCCATCTGCTTACCTGGGCCTAGTCCTGGAAGCCTTTTCTCTGTACAATCTAATCTAGGCCTAAAATGTTTTCAGCCTCTGAGACTTAACTGCTGAATAATCTCACTGGTTCCAGCTCTTTCTGAACTCTGGCTGGCCGATTCAACTCAACTGTTCTGGGTCAAAATTGGCTTCAAGTTGACTGGTTCAAACTGGCTTCTCTCAGCTTCTGACTGAATTGCCCTGCTTGGCCTCAAACTACTTCTAGCAATCTGTGTTAATCTTCTGGCTTCTTCTCATTCTCTGGCTTGTTCTGTCTTCACCTGTGTCTGGCTTATTTCCTTTTCAGCCTGTCTCTGTAAATCTCTCTCGGTAAAACTGCCTCCTCTCTTTCTCTTTCTCTTTCTCTTTCTCTTTCTCTTTCTCTTTCTCT
>NW_026594418.1:1712795-1836155 GCF_907164565.1 Psammomys obesus
TCTCTTTCTCTTTCTCTTTCTCTTTCTCTTTCTCTTTCTCTTTCTCTCACTGTCTGTCTCTCTGTCTCCCTGCCTCTCTCTTTCTCTCTGTGCCTTGTTCTCTTAAGTCATCCCTCTTTCCTCTCTGTTCTCATGAGAGATGGGTGTATCCTATCTCGGATTCATTCTGTCAAATCTTTGTCATTTTGTCTTCCTCTCAATTAGACGTCATTTTCACACCTGTTTCTTCCTTCTACCAACTAACCTTAACTACATTGTGTGGCATTAAAGGTGTGAACTAAGGGCCTGTCTGTAATCCGGCCAGATCATACTGTAATCCAAGGCATATCTGTATTCTACTAAGATCATATAGACCTAGAAGGTCTTTGGATGTTACCCTTTGCTAGAGCAGCCATGCTGCTGGATTAACAAAACTGGGTTGAAGAGATGCCTCAGTGATTAAGAGCATTTGCCACTCTTGCAGAGGACCCAAGTTTAGTTCCCAGCACCTATGTGGTGCTTTACAACCAACCATAGCTTCATTTCCAAGGAATATGATGCCCTTTTCTGACCTCCTTGGGTACCAGGAACACATATGTAGGCAAACATTTGTATGCATAAAATAAATCTGAAAAAAAAAATCATTGCCCCCTTTAAAAATAACCCAAATAAATAAAGGTGTAAGTTCAATGCTGTTACATTTGGCGATAAATGACACAGTCAACGAATACTGCTTACAACCCTCTTGCTCTCCTAAATATTTTTTTATGGAAATAGTTTCTATGATAGGTCTGATATTTATAATCATATGGGTAAGATTTGTGGTTGTGTGTGTATGAATGGTTTTGGGGCCTAGTCAAAGTGAAATTTCATAATGTGTTTTTAAAGTAACAAGTATGGGCCGAATACTTTATCTGTAAGGGTTTGTCCACACAACAGTTAAGTAATCATGCTCTTCATTAGCCGTGCTGTCTCAGGCTTTCAACAAACATTCTATCAGTGCATTGTTTTAAATTTGGGTGTTTGCTGTTATCTTGAAATGGACAGTCTTATGTATGTTTTCAGAGGGGTTGTCTCTTTAAGCATTTAAATCCAACAAGTCAAAGCAACGAATGTTGCTGATGTGTGGTAACACTTCAGCAAAATATTAAAAAGCACAATGTACTTATAATATGATTTTCATGGTCTAAATTTGTCTATTTTTTTTTCTTTGTAAAGGGTGGGGTTGTAGAAAAAGAATTTTAGATTTTTATGTTTAATTGCACTAACAGCATGTGTTGACAAGTCATAAATAACAGCCACTCGGAGGGACTAAATAAATTGGTTTCCACAAGCAGTGATTCATCTTCTGTCTTTCATTGCCATCAGGCTAAGAGACAGCTTCTTTCAGCTGATAGGAAAAATATTTGATGGTTTAACAGCCCCGTTTCTATTCTTACATCTGTCTCACCTTCCGTTGCAGTTACATTTAAGATATTTAAATGCAGTAACTAAATCTCGATGTTCTCTTACTTAAAACCTTGCAAATTTATAACTGCTCGATCTGTTTTTTTTTTTTTTTTACAGTTATTTTGGCAGAGTCAAAGTGCGTTAGGCTAGCAATCTTCTCAGTGAATTTCTATGACTTTAATCTCCATTTTGTTGATATGCCATTCACATATATAAGGTTCACCCTTTAAAAGCATTTAAAAGTTCAGCCACTTTTACAGAATTAGGGTTTGTCATTATCCAAGTCTAGAAAAATCATTATAATGTGAAAACGATGCATTTTACTGATAAAGGCATTCCTTTATCCTTACTTCTCCTAGCCCCTGGCAACACTGATACACTGTTCATACTTGGATACTTCATATAAACGGAAGCCTGTAGCAAGCTTTGTGTCTGGCTTTTTAATTTTATTGTTCATCTGCCCATGTTGTCACATGTATCAATACTTCATTATATTTACCTAAATAGAGTTTATTTAAATAAACTCTAGGATTTTATTTATCACTAATTTTGAATGAGTTGATTGCAGTGTGGCTTACTTCATTTTCTCCCTATTTTTTATTTTTATTTTTTAATTTGGGCTTACTGAGATTCTTAGATTTGTCATTTTATTTCTTGTGTCACATTTAGAAGATTTGAAGCCATTATTTCTTTAAATACTCTTATTGCCCTATATTTTTCTTTGAGCACTCCAATATATGTCTGTGTATAAAACATTTTTAGTAAATCCCATAAGTGCTCTGTTCATTTAAAAATTACCCTTCAAACTCACCAACCTAAGCTGGTGTTGATCCCATTCAGTGCACCTCTCATGTTACAAATTACAGTATTTAAGAGATCTGATAGCCACCTCTGTATTTTGTCCACACTGACTTTGAACTTGTAGGTATCAGTTCTGATACCTTCTTAAAAAAGTTCTTGTCCTCTTAACTCTAGCGGCTACTCCAGTTCTGGTCTTGTTTCATTTGAATTGTTCTCCTCCTTACCTGGGGAGTTTTCTAGTTTCTTGCTGGCCTAGCAGCTTTTGATTGAATACCACTCACTCTGAATGTTCCATTGATGGGTGTGCAGCATTTTAGTTGCCTAAGTAGTAATGAACCTTTTTATGGAGGCATAACTATTGTAAAGAGTTTAATGCTTTCTCTTCATGCTTTTGAGATCTGGCAGGCAGCCCTAGGTTGAATGTGTTCCAATTCTAATTACTCGCCTGTACGGAGATACCCTCTGTGTCTTAACACACATGGTTTGAATCCTTGGACCCTCTGCTTGGCCCTGTGCCTGGCCTTGTGGGGTACACCTACTCAACCCCTACCTTTGGCCTCAGGCTGCTTCCGTGCTTTCTTCTCCTCTGCTACACTCTACTGGGAAGTCTTGCTTCTCTGGTTTTTCTGGACTTGAACTTCACTTGCTCAGTTGAGGGAGAGATCTGTGCTCTTCTCTTAGTTCCACTGTTTGCCTGATTTATTACTGGAATGATCTCCACGTAATTGTAAGCCACACTTGATTGTTCCCTTCTTCGTAGGAATCTGTCTTTTGTCTTGCCATGTCTGGTGAATTTGGAACAGTTGCTTCCTGTGCTGTTTCCAGGTTTTGGTTGTTTCTGTGCATGAGTTAATCCATTTCACTAGAAGCAGAGCTTCCTTTTTTGTTGTTAGTATTTTCACTGAGTACAGAATCCTGAGTTGCCTTCTCTTGCCCCCCTCCCCCAGTGCTAGTACTCAGATGCCTTCATAGTTTCTAAACAAAAAGCCAGTGGTGTATAAACTGTTACTCTCTTGTGTGTAATATGCCTTTTTGGACTGTCACAATATTTGCTTTTATGTTTTGTCTTCTCATATTCTGCAACTCCAGTTACTTGTGTATTAGGCCTTTTGAAAAATATCCCAAATGTCCACCGGTGGTAGAAGGAACAAGTTTGTGTATGTATTAGAATGTTAATGTAGCATTGAACGTGAGCCACATCTAAGAAGGAAAGTTTCACAGCAGTGATGTTGAGTAAAGTAAATCATACATGTGACGGGCTGCAACAGCAACACTTCCATCGGCCGAGTGATGGTTAAATTGGTATGTTTTCTTTGTAGATATTTCAAACTATTATTTATGGGTTCTTCTATACTATACTTCATGGAAGAGTTCCTCTTTTATGTTTTACTCTTTTAGGAATATTATATATTTAGTTACATTCTTAGCATATTAAAATGTAATTATTTTTCTATTTTCCACATTTAGGAAAATATTGGATTTCTTCATAGGATTCTGAATTTAGTTTCCACAAGCACATTCTTAACTGCCCTAGGGGCAGTATATATCTCTCCTGCGTTCACTTTCATATTGAAATTATTCAGGAATATTATTTGTGTTTTGTGTAAGCAGAATCTTCTAGAATCTTTCATATACAAATGATTTCAAGGCTTTGTTGAAGGTTCAGGATTATTTGGATACTGTACTTTTTAAAGAAATCACATTGTCTTTGATGCTAGTGGAACACTTAGAAGCAGAATCATTGTATGAGAGTTGTAGGCCTCATCATAGAAAAGACTGTGTAAATATCCTAAAATCCACAGACAGTGGGAGAGGGCAGATGGCCTGAGGCTGAGGCTGCACACTGACGGGAGCCATGCAGCTTTTCTCAGGATTAGCCGGATGACTGAGGTTGGACTCTAGAGTTTCCCTCCTTGTGGGTTCTCCTCTCACCTGTGAAACATAGATGCTGGGGTTTTGGGGTCCACAGTACAGCCTGTCAGTTGCTCTGCTCTCATCATTCTGCTTTTCAGATACTGTGCATGATTGGCACCGACATCTTGGATCCCTGTTTTATGGTTTAAAATAATGTTTCTGTGATGGTTTGATAATACAAAGGCAAATGCTAGATAGTTCTACCTTAAAGCATAAAAGTATAGTGAAGTCATTTAAAGGAGTGATTCTGAACCTGTGGGTCGAGATCCCTGGTGGGTAGTCACAAATCAGTTACTGTTTTTAACAGTAGCAATATTACAGTTAAGAAGTAACAATGAAATAATTTTTTGGTTGTGGGTCACCACAACATGATGAACTGTATTAAAGGGTCACAGCATTAGCAAGGTTGAGAACTACAGATTTAAGGTTTATTATTTTAATCAAATGGGCAGGTGGGCAATGAATCTGCTGCCATCTTCTCTTAAGAAATAAATAATTGAATTAAAATAATTGAAAAGTATTCAGAAGCAGGTTCTTAGTCATGAAACGCTTTCTTATTTTTGAGTCTCCCACATTACTTATTTTTTGTGTATCTTAGGCTAGCCTGGGAGATACTATATAGCTAAAGGCTGGCCTCAGACTCAGTCTCCCTGCCGGAGCCTCCTAGATGTTAGAATTGGAACATAAACACTTCTCTGATCTTGGAAACACAGAAATGTTGAAGTCCTTCTTGTCTTTCACAGGTGGCATTTCTTACTTGTGATCAGATTCTGTGGTCAGTCAGCAGTTGTTTTGGCTCTAAATGAAAGAGGTAAGATAAATTCGTAAGAATTTATTATGTATGTTTCTTGCCACTGAGTGAGCAAGACAAATATATACCCATCAGTGCTGACTGGTTGGTAATTTCTGAAACATGAAGGCACGGCTCTTCATAAATAACAAAGTAACAGAATCACACAGAATTTGGCAGAGATCAATCTCTAGATGGATGAGTTAGTCTGTAAGCAAATAGCTGCTCAACTTCTGACTTCTAAGGATGCCCTTGTTTCTAACCCAGATGCTTGGATATCAGTAGAAATGGAAGAATTTTTACCACAAAGGCTAGTAGGTCAGCAGCTGAGCACTGTATGTGAGGGCACACTGTATTGTAAGTGGGAAATAGGGAGGGGCATCCTGCTGTGTCGGGTCTAGAATGCTATAATGGAAATTAGCTATGACTGCCAGTTGAGTTTAACACTGGTGTCTTGTGATGAGAAATTGATATAGGTTTTGTTGATGACCCTCAAAACTCTGCTGTTAAAACATTTGGCATTTTTGTTATTTTATTTCAACCATATTTATAAGGTGTTAGATGATTATTAATATTCAATATTGATTTATATTTTAGTAAAGCAGCAGTTACTCCCTAACTATATACCAAACTAAATACCCAAATCACCACATAGGGAATTTATTTAGTTAGTTAGAATTTATTTAGTCAGTCAGAGCACAATGCGGCACAATAGTTACTCCATCCTAAAACTCCGAGCTAGTCTAGCTTCCTCCCATTCAGATTTCCCACATTATATTTGCTTTTTAATCATATCCTAGGTCCAGTACATTTCTCCTGATGTTTCCTGGTCCTCTTTTCACAGATCCATTCTCCACTTCCAATGCTTTCTTCTTCCCTTACTGGACCAGGGTGTCCCACCCTATTCTCTGTATTGTTCATCACTGGCTAGTTGGCTTTTATTGGAAATATAGCAATGCACAGTCATGTCTAGCTTTTTCATAGGTGGGGGGGATTCAAAATGAGACCCTCATGCTTTCACAGGAGCCCTTACCTACTGAGCTGTCTCCCTAGATTCCTCGTGTCTTACCACGGCAGTTTCCCCATCGTAGTGCTTTTTCTAGATATTTTTGTGTGTTTGGAAGAACTTTTACATTTGGATAATTTTCTTTTTTTCTTTCTTTCTTTTTTTTTTTTTTACATTTAGAAGTTTTATTGGTTGCATCTCTTCACAGGAACAAAAACTGCTATGGGAAATATTAGACAATGTGGTGGATAGCCTCGACCCAACTGTAAAGTGAGCTGGTGCAAAGTAGCTTTCTCTTTAAGCAGCGTTCCTCCTGAAAGAATTTGTACTATCAGTAAGCAGGTAGAAACATCCGCTTTTGTTATTTGGACATTTCTGTGTTTTCTAATGAAAATATCATTCAGACTATTGTAGCAGATCAGACTATGTGCACAATTGACACCTCCTGAAGTAGAAGTATCTAGGAAAGAAAAAAGAGCAAAGTTTGCCACTGAAAAGGACCTAGACACTGGAATTTGATCTTTTGTGCAGTAAGTTGAGTGTGCGAGGATAAGAAATATGAGCTTTGTGGGGAAGACGGTCTCATGCAGCCCAGGCTGCATTGAAGCTGTTACGCAGCAGGTGACCTTGAACTTCTGCTCGTCTTGCCTTCCAAGTGCTGGGACTGCAGACATTTATCATCATGCCTGGGTGAGGTAACTCTGAGTACTGGTCCCAGGCTTTATGAATGCAAGAAAAATGTGTTTCCAGTTGAGCCCCATCTCAGCCTCCTGACTGGCTTATGCACGGCTGCGAGTGTTGAGCACTGTGCAGAGGCAACTGAGATGCAGAATAGTTCAGTGTTCCAGATCCCTGTTGTGAAATCCCATGACAAAAGACCTTATTTCAAATGCCTGATTCCTAGTTCCAAATGACCCTAAACAAAGACCCTGACTGCATGTATAACAATATGAAACATAGACATTTGAATACATTTTTATACATCAAGCTGTATTGTAATAAGCATAGTAGTTGCCAAGCTTAAAAAAAAGAGCAGGAAAGAACTTATGCCCACATGGTTTCTCTAGGCAAACCAGGGAGAGGTCTCAATTTTTTTGTTTATTTTGAATCAAGAATTCTTTATTCTAGAAACTAGGGACATGGCAGTTTGCTTTATATGTGTTTTAACTGTAAAATATGACAGACCAACGTTATTATTTTACCTGGAACCTTCAGCTGGAAAAGACTGGGGATCCAGGGAAGAACAGTCTAGATTTGTTTGGGAACAAAGCTGTAGAGGCGCACCTTTCTCTCTCGGTGTGTTTCTCACCTTCCCACTTGGTTCTAGTTTGCATTTCCCTAATGATGTGTGGCACTTTTCATGTGATCGCTGGTCACTAGTGAATATATATATATTTTTATTCTGAATCTTTTTTTCCATTTTCAAATGGGCTATTTATCTTTCTGTTGTGTTGGCACAGCTCTTGACACAGTCTGGACAACAGCCCTTCGTCAAATCTTTGCTTCAGCAGTGTTTCCTCCAAGGCTTGCCGTCTCTTCAGTCATTCTTCATTTCTTCACGGTGTCTTTTGATAAGCATAAATTTTAAACTTTAATGGTTTCTATGACTTGGGCGTATATACCCCTTTGCTAAAAACCTTACAGCTTTAATGTTTAGACATAGCTCATTTATTTCTTATTTCTGTCTTACTGATTTTTTATGATTTTTGAGACTAGATCTTCTAAACAGTGTAAAATAATAGCCAGTTAAAATTCTATATAGGAACAAGTATGTTTGATGTGATCACAAGAATCCTATTAAATTCTCTTAAGGAAATGTGTAGGTGTGGAAATGTTGAGAAGCCACACTGTCTTCCATAGTTCCGTTTTGCCCTCCATCATGTAGTTTAGGAATATGAAAGGTTCTTCTTATAAAAGGCAGCTTTGATTTGCGTTAACACACGGTGATTTGGGTAAGGTTATGGACTGCGCATTTCTAGATAATGGCCAGCACTAGCACAAGGAGTCTCTTCTCACATGGAACCTCCTCATGGTCCCAGTGGTCCTCATACTTGTCCTCTCTACACTTCTAGATCTGGAATAATGTGACTGGCCACCCTCCTTCAGGCTAAGATTGCAGCCTGTGTCCCTGCGAAGCATCATGGCTGATCCTAGTTGTCAGCACAGTTGGTTTTAAAATCATGTGGAATCAGCCCTCCAGATATGACTTAGATGGGTATTTCCAGAGAGGTTGAACTGAGTGGGGAGAGCTACCCTGAAATACGAGCAGCTTACTCTATGAGCAAGGGCCCTGAAATAAAAACGGAAGAAAGGAGAAAGCAAGTTGAGCACAGCATTTCTTGTTCTGTTTCCCGTCTCATCTTAGAATGGGAAGGGGAGGACTCACAACTGAGGAGCACTTCCACTACTGTCCTTCCCACATGATAAACTACACCATCATACTGTAACTCAAAATAAACCCTCCACTGAGTCACGTTTCAGCTTTTTGTTGTTGTATTTTGCGACTTTGAGAATTCAGCCCAGGCCAACATTGAGCTGTACCCCCAGCCCTTACGTAGCTCTGTGTCGCAGCAGTGAGGAAGGTAACGGATGCGGGAGGTGTGTCTGCCGTCTGCGGCATAAGGAGAGGTACGGCACTGTTGAGTGAGCAGGCCAGTGGGCGTTCTATTCAGCAGAGGGTCGTGCTTCATTTAGACTCTCGCGTAACACTTGTTCTGAGAACAGATCTCGTGAAACCTAAGCGACTGTGGATCCACTTTTGGCAAGGCTGATCCTGTGGGAGCTAAGCAGAGCATATAACCTCAGAGCGTTGGGAGCCACACGTTGTCACAGTTCTGCCTCAGTTCTCTGCTTATTGCTTCCTTCGAAATTTGCCGCCAGACTCTAAGGTTTTCACCCTTTTATCTCTGAAAATGCTGGCACCATTTGCCCATCGTTCATGTTGTCCAGGCAACACAACCAAGTAGGGGAAGCGTCTATTTGCTGAATCAGAGAACATTCCTCCAAAAGATTAGACTGGTGCATCTGAAATGTCCTCCTCACTCAGATAAACCGTAGACTGTAACTAGTTGTTTTTTGTGCCATTTCCACTGGTGATAGTGTCCCATGTTGTGATGTCTTTCCAGAAGATTTTTTTCCCCCTAACTTAAAAAGTTTCTAATATAAAGGTTATATTATCAACAAATGCTAGTTTGAAAGAACCAAATAGGATTTTGAAGATTACCCTTCTTTAACAATGCCTTAAATTTTTATCTCCTTATCCATTCCGCATTGCTTTCTTTCTCAAGACATTATGGTTTATTGTGTCTCCAGCAGGTACCTTGCATGTGATTTACACAGCGAATGGCCCTGCTTTCAGAGCAAGTTAATGATATAATATCCCCATTTATATTCAGAGCAGTCAACACTCTCTAGCTCTCAGAATAATAAAAGCACCTGCATTTAATATACATGGAAGAATGGGAAGGCAAATAGCAGATAAGGCACAATCAGGTAAGTGTAATCAGATAAAATATCACAATATTATAGAAGATCAGCATCTGGTAATGACTTGAATTTTGAAAGACTGACAAACAGCATGGCCTAAAGCAGCCAGGCATACTCATTCCCAGCAACTCTTTCCAAAGCTGATTGCTCCTCTCATGTGTTTTCTGGCAGATTAAGCAGGTAGTTTCTTATTTTTAACTCTTCTAGAACTACAGTGTCACACAGAAAAACACCAGCAATGTTCCTTTTGAGACCATATCAGAAACAAAAACAAGTGACATACCTGAAAGGAAAATGTGTATATTCTCAGCAGTTATCTTAAATTGATCCAAATCAATTTTATTAAAAAACAAATAAATATTTCAGTCGGCAGCAGAGCTTTCATTTCTGCCTTAATCTTTGCCTGCATGAAATTGACATTTTCTTCTTCTTTTTAAACAGCAGAGAATGGTTAGGTGACCAGAACCTTTTCTTCAAGGTCATGTTCACTTTGACCATAGCCAGCTGGTAAACCTAGCTGTGCATCCTAGTACTCCATAAGCCCTAATGTATTGGATTCCAGTAGAAAACATTGCATTTGCCAGAATCACAGCTGAAAAAACCTGATTTACAGGGTGGGATGTAGCAGTTTTCTTTGGCTTCTAAGTTACTCTGTATTGGAGGCCACCGATCCTTTCATGTAAGTCCTTTCACCTTTCCAGGTGTTACTGAGGCATAGAGAAAGTGTAGGTTATGAGACATGGGAGAGCCAGATACAGAGGTGCTGCAACAAACATATGTTCAGCTGAGAGTTTGCTCTGGAGTTGGTGCCCTCAACTGCTACAAGGCCTGGTTGCCTCCGAATCTGCTGCAATTAAAAGCTATTATATGCAGGAATTGAACTGCCATATCCATCTTCTGACAAGGGCTCTGCTCACTTTTTTTCTGTTCTGAGGGTGGTAACCCCAGGCACTGGGAAAACAGTGTTAAATGAAACTTGCATAAATCTGAGTGTGGATGAGATGAAATAGCCATCTGTTGCACTTAGAACTGAGGCAGGCAAATGTAGGGAAAACTTAGCAACCTGAGATTCTGCTTGGCTTGAGCTACACAAAATCTCTTTTCTGAGAAGGCACATAGCAACCTGGCAGACAGTTGGAGATGCCGTACATAGAGGCCTCTACAGCCTCTCCCAAGTCTCCTCCATTTACAGAGGAGCTAGAGAAGCCCCAAAAGAGGGTCACTCCAGTCCTGACCTGTGAACTGTGGGGGATTTGCCCCGAGAGATGCACACGTGTCTGAGGGAACTACAGCCCTCCTTTTGGCCCTGCCTTAAAATCTACTACATAATGCTTCAGCAACTAAAAGGCAGGAGTTCATCAGACGCATCTCAGTCCTGTAATAGAAATCTCCCTCTCTTGCTGAAATATGCTTGTCGGTGTCCACATGTGTTTAGGCCTTGATTTATAACATTCTTTGTTTTTTGCTTACTATAGATGAAACTTCATAAAACCATTAACCACTTAAGAGCACAGACTTTGGGATTACCCAAATCTTTGTTCTTTGACCAGATACATTCATGTTTAACTCTAGAACAACTATATACTCTCACCTTTTAGAGTCCTCCCACAGTGAGTTCTTAGGAAAAGGAAAAACTAGAGAAATAAAATTAAAAAGATGTGATTTTTATCTGTTGGAAAATAAACACACACACACACTTCTACCTCACTCATAATCTCTATTTGCAGTGTTTCCAGGATCTTTGAGCATTCTTCAAAGACTAATGAAAAACACAAGCAGCAAAGAATTTTCTCCAGAAGCTGAGTGACAGTCATGGTTATATGTAATATGGAGGAGTAGCAAACAGACCTAAAGATGCTGGAAGAAACTGATTACTGCCAGGGGCTCCTTTTCTGCGGGTCCAGGAGAAGGAGTAGTCGGTTGCTAGGGGTTGGGTATAGGTGGCCCCTTTGGTTTTAATTGATGTCCTTTTCACATCAGACATATCCTGAAACTTCTCCAGGAACTACAGGCAATGGGCTGGTCCAGCAGGAACTAGTTTTAGGTACATGCACAGTAAGGTAAACTATGCCCTCAGAGTGACCTTTGTCATCTTATAGCTGTTCATGATTAGCATGCATGTGGTTGAAGTTACATACATCATGGTAAAGGTGTGTCGTGAACTAAGGCTTGCGTAACCCAAGCCTATCAATCCAAAACAGAAGATCACTTATACTCTGCCCCCAGCAGCCAACTGTTCCTTCCCCTAGACTCACAAAAGAAATGCTAGGCAGTGACCAGGCGCTTCTTAAGGTGCAAGCCTGCTCAGACTGCATTTTCTTGCAGCATATTTGGCCTATCCTTAAACTTTCCTTTGAAATCAAACCCCTGCTGCTTTACTTAATTTGTCTCTGATTCTTCATCTTGTTGAACAAGATCCCAAGCATCTGGAAACACCTGTTTAGACAGAGACTACCAGTAACAGGACTGCTCCATTTTCTGTGGAAACAACCTTTCTCAAAAGTGTGTCTCTCCACCTATCTGGTTTGGGTTGCCATAACAATGTGTCTTAACTAATGGAAATTATTTTCTGGCAGTAGCAAAGGCTGAAGTCTCAGATCAGGATGCCAGCATGGCCAGGCTCTGTGGAGGGTTCTATTCTTGGCTTTTAGTCAGCAGCCATCTTACTATGTGCTTCCACAACTTTCTTTGTGGGTGCCCAAAGAGAGAGAAAGTAAGATCTTTGGTGTGTTTCTTTTTCCAGTTACAATCTCACTAGGAGGGGCCAATTACTGTTACTATATCAGTGCCTATTACAAGGTTTCAACTCAAATATCACCACAATAGGGGTTATGACTTCAATGAATGAATTTGGGGGCGGGTCATCGTTTAGTTTTTTTTCACAGTGCTACCCAGTTGTATTATTTTGACAAAGTAGTAAGGTTGAAACACAACCACTGTGTTCTGAAAAAGGGAGCCGTGAAGAGCATCAGTTCAGTCCATGATGGGGCAGTACCAGTCGCCTGGGAGTGTCGGCAGCCCTGAGTGTCTCTCATCCTCATCCACACCCACCCTGGTGCCTGTAGTTACTCATCCCTGGTGCACCCACGTTAGTCTTGCAGAGGGAAATCAGAAATAAGAGAAAGTGTTTGTGTTAACAATTAAAAGGAAAAATGGCAACTTTCAGGGTGGTTATTGGTGTCATCCGTCTAGTGTATGTTTTGTTATTCTCTCTGCCATGTTATTACTTTCTGCACAGTAACATGGACCAATTAGAATTTGGAATTAAATTAACACAGAGGGGCAACTTAATCTACCCAAGAAATTTTCCATTATATTCTGATTATAATTTCTATTATATTACTACCGGTGTAAAAGGACTGAGTTTCAGAGGTTTTGAATGACTAGAATAGAAGGCATAGAGGAATTTGTGGAGAATCAGGGATTAATTATAACCCCGCTTACTAAGCGTTCTGTTTTGTATGTTTATTTCCATATAATTCATTACTGAATGCTTTGGGGAGATGGGTTGAGATTTGCATTTTACAATTGAAATAGTGAGTCTCTTCAAGGTCAGAAGATGAAATCTAGATTATCAATTTAAACATGAATTACACAATATTGGAAGTTGAAAAGGCCTCCCCCACTTTTCATTTTACTTCTTTGAGGCTTACAGGGAAGAATCAAAGAAGCCTATTGTTATTTTAAGTTGTTATTGTCTGAGTCTGGGCTGTGACAAGCAATGCTAACCATGTTTAAAAAAGATGTATCACTGCTCTGATTTATAGGAGGTGTCTTAGACAAAATGTGATGGAGACCATTTCATCTTCCTGACTGAAAACATTTCTGTTTCTGCTTGAAGCCACATTAACTAGTGTTTTGTATACAATGATGGTGATACTGCAGCCAGCCTTATTTTCTGGCACATCTCACCCCCAGAGTCATCCCCTGGAAGGCCTGGGGTGCTACAGCAAGGAGTTAACAAGCTAGCTAAGGTGTGGCCTGATCACTGGTCATCCCAGTTCTTTAGAATGGACTGAGCTATGGCACAGCCCACCTGTGCTGCAGTTGGGTGCAAAGCGTGCACCTGTATAACTGAGGACTTTGCCTCATACATACCATTTTTAGATATATGAAGCCTTAAGGTTTTGTGGTGTTAGTTTTTGCAGCAAGGTCTCGTCTACTCAGGCTGGCCTCAGACTTGGTGTGTAGCTGAGGGTGACCTTGAGCTCCTGCCTCCAGCACAGAGTGTGAGGGTTACAAGAGTGCACCACCACACCCGGTTTACGTGGTGCTAGAGATCAAACTTAGGGTTCCACGAGTGCTAGGCCAACACTCATTCAGCTAAGCCACCCCCCCGCCCTGAAGTCCTGACCTCTCAGAAATGACAAGAAAAAGAATCAATGTCTGTGGAAATATGTGCTGTGATGACTTCCCCAGAAATGCATGTAGTTTCCCCCTACTGTAGATTTGGTGACAAAAAGATACTTTTTAATTTCATTTTCAATGATATTTGAGTCCTGTACTCCGAGAGAAAGGCCTGATTTTGCACACCCCCAAATGTGTAAAGGTGGCCCCCTTCAAGTTTCAGAAATCAGAGATGGCGCAACCTTCTTGTTGTGTCAGTTTTTGCTTCTCATTTCAGGGAAGACATTGAACTTTTGACTTCAGTTTTCTCATGTGTCATGGTATCTTGGTTTTGTTTTCGGACATAGCTTAGATCTGTTTGGTCTCTCAGAATATCTGAATCAGGGTTTTTAAGAGCCAGTAATGACAGAAAGTTAATAATTCCCCAAAGCTTTGGACTGAGGCCACCGGTGTGCTAAAAACTCACTCGTGGAGGAGGAGTATGAGTGGGAACCCTTTTGAGCCCCAGGTATGGGGTGCTGCTACCATCACTGGAAGGACTTGTGTCCTAAGCAGTTGTCACTGACCCTTGCTAGCTTACCCTAGGTCACAATACAATAAAAAATAAATTAAAAATAAAAGGAGGGGAATATTCTTTTCATGCTATTTTAAATCATCTCATTTAATGACTTTAGATAAATTTCAGAAAATTTTGTTATTGTGTGATACAGCACAATTATCCAATAACATACAATATTAAAATACATACATAGACTTTTTATACATATGTATATGTATATGAAAAGTGTACATATACATATCTATTAAAGGTATGTATATTATGTATACACACATTTATGTATATATAATATATATGAAAGTTGGACATGTTCATTTTCTCCCCATCCTTCCCTTCTCTAAGGAATAAGTATGTTTCATTGGAGATGAGAAATGGCTAACTATAAAAAATGATCAGTGGAGAAAGACCATCTGAAAAGATAGTAACTTAGCTGACTAATGAGCATTACGATTAACATATTCTACACATCTATCAATACCAAGGCTCAGTATGCCTCTGCTCCTCTCCAAAATTAATAACGGCAGGTACCAGGACCCTGTTAATATTTGAATAGTCTAATAGACACAGGCAAGCACGCAGCAGAGAAGAATGTAAATCAGTGCTCAGGGGCGCCTTCCTCCGCCTGTCTGTTGGTCAGCAGTTTTCCTCAGGGTCTTCTCCAGCCTCAGCTCTAAGGGAGTATTTCTCTTCCCCCTCTCACTGCTGAGGCTAGTTGAGTCCTATTCTCTTGGTTTTTAAGTCACTCTGTATAAAGTGTATTTACTGGGTCCCGTGGATTTGCAGATGTGCTCTACCTAAGTGTACATAGGCACCTTGATGACTGAGTCTGTACTGTTTGTTTTTGTATAGCTGACACATGGTAGGCACTAATGAGACATTTGCTGAACAATGTTCTCTTTGGTTAGCATGCAGCAAAGGATTTGAAGTCAGAGGGAGCTTTTGATGTGAAAAAAGGAAGTGCTTGAATTTTCTTGTGTGTCTCAAGACACAGAAAGTTGCTTATGTTTCATAAATGTGAGCCCATGCCTTGGCTGGGTGATGAAAAGGGAATGGGACAGTCACGATGGCAGAGAACAGTGAAGTATGACCAGTGCACAGGTCCCACTATTGTAGCTACAGCTTTGTCATAGGACCTGGCCATATTTCTGGGACTTAGTCTTTTTAGACCTTTCCCCTCTCCCTTCATTCCATTAAATAGACAAGAAGAGGTAATCTTACATGAATTCCAGACCATCCAAGCTTTGAAACCCTTTTCATGGCTTAATCTTCCTCTTTTTTTTTAGCACAAAAAGCCGAAGACTGATAGCCCCTTCTAAAGGTCTCGTGCAGCCCTGTACTCTGTTTCAGCTTGGGGGTCTCTGGGTACTTTTTCTTTGCTTTTTCCCTTCATATTTATTTCTGTCTCTCTTCAGTCCTCTAGAGTTTGCCTTGTGCTGCAGAGAGCTGTGAACATAGGATGGTGTTCGTTGGTGTTCCCGTTCCTCCCCAGGGGTCCTTGCTCACCTCTCCAACGCTCCTGGTGTTCACTGTGTCACCACTCAGAATTCTCGGCCCCTCTCCTGCCACCCCTTACCAGCAACTGGTCTACCAGAACTTTGAAAGCCTTTTGCCCTAATTCCACTTCCTGTCGCTGTAAAGTCTGAGGTCTTTTCGCCACAGGATTATGTTGCCCCGTCCCTGCTCTCGTGGCCCGCTTCCACCTTTAATATGACAGTAGTGCTGAGTAGTGCTCTTCGAATGCATATCGTGTGTCTGTGCTGCTCCAGGCATTTTCTCACACCATCGCCAAGTCTTGGCACTGTTCCCAAAAAGGTGCTGCCTTAGCTTTACAGAGGAGGAAGCGTCCTCGGATGGCCTAAACAACTTGTCCAGATTGTCCAAGATCAGACCTGATGCAGTGTCCAGTGTAGCAAGATACATGGCAGCCTTTGCACTCAGTCAGTTCCTTGTTGTTTTGTTCACATCAGCATTTTGTCCCAGAGACAATATCATATTTCCATGTGACAAACACGTCGCCGCCATCTTTACACTTACCTCTTCATTGTTAAGTTATTCTATATGATTTGTTCGCGTTCACACAAACATAAACTCCTAGAATAACGTGCTTTCAGTCCTCATTCTAGCATGCTGACTCTACAGCATTTTTGTTTAGTCTTTCATATTGTCATTTGAATTATTAAGTAATTTTCATCAGATTGGTTTATCATAATTATATAGGTTTAATTTTTGTTGCTACCTCGGAGCATTTAGAATATTTTCATTTTGTGCTGAGATAAATTGTAATATATATGTGCCCTTTGAAGATAGATGGCAATATGTTGGCTTTCACAAAAAATTTTTAATTTTCAGAGGACTCCTTTGTATCCATTCCTATTCAACTAACAACCAACATTTTTCACACATTGTTTTAGCTAATCTCCCTTTATTCTTGAGAATATTAAAGAAATTTTCAAGTGTCTTATCATTAACAACTAAATACCTCTGGATCCACTTTTTAATGCTTAAAGGTCTTCTCTAAGGTCATCCAAAGCTTTGTAACTGCCATCTGAAGTCCAAGTGTAAATTTTCATGATAGCAATGGATAACTTACTACAGTTGGTTTGTGTGAATGCAGGTCCCAAGTGTGGCCCACACCCTGCAGATGGTCATTAGGTTGTTAACATGTATCATTCTGAAGGGTAAATAACACACGGAGACTCCCATGCTCCAGCCTCAGGGGTGCTGAGACTGCAGGTGTCTGCCACCCCGTTTACAAACATGTAATCCCGTCAGCTTGTTAGACAGAAAGTGGTCCTGGGCAGCGTCTTCACACTGACGGTCTCCTCCAGGTGCACTATAACGTCCCTAACCACTGTCTTTGTTTAAATTCTAGCTAAATATAATGGGTTTAATATGATTATAGCTCACTTTTTTAAATAGAGAGACTGGGTAAACTTTTTTCAAGCTAGGGTTAAGCTTAGCATTGTTCTCAGCACATTTAACTGAAGCATATGCTTTTCTTCTTTATTCCCCTAAAACAAGACACCTGGTTATAGAATAAGCGTCAGTGTTGAGGAGCCCGGACAGTGTTAAGAGGGACACAAGTAGAGGCGACTCATGATACAAGCTTTGAAGAAAGAACAGTTATGAAGTGCTTTATTTAACAGGGAACCAAATTCAAATATCAGAATTTTTCTCTTTTATCCCATGGGTCAGGCTGTGAACTGGAGACATTGAATATAACTTTGAACTGTAACTATATCGTTTCTTCTTTCTTTATCATCTGATTGCTCATTTGCTTTGTTTATTGTGTAGTATAGGTAGCATCACAGTAAGTTATTCATAGAAGCAGAGGATCTGAAATGCAGAAGAGGATGGTTACTATTAAACTTTCTTACCCAGTGTCTTAGTTTACAGTTACTTTTGGACCCTAAATATTTGCCCAACTTAAGCTTGAATGTTAACCGTTTTTCTTTATTTCTCTTAAGAAATGGCTTTGTCATCAGGGAAATGCAAATCAAAACGACCCTGAGATTTCACCTTACACCCATCAGAATGGCCAAGATCAAAACCTCAAGTGACAACACATGCTGGAGAGGTTGTGGAGAAAGGGGAACCCTCCTCCACTGCTGGTGGGAATGTAAACTGGTACAACCACTCTGGAAATCAATCTGGTGCTTTCTCAGACAACAAGGAATAGCGCTTCCTCAAGATCCAGCCATACCACTCCTAGGCATATATCCAAAAGAGGCTCAAGTACACAATAAGAACATTTGCTCAACCATGTTTGTAGCAGCTTTATTTGTAATAGCCAGAAGCTGGAAACAACCCAGATGCCCCTCAGCTGAAGAATGGATACAGAAATTGTGGTACATTTACACAATGGAATACTACTCAGCAATGAAAAACAAGGAAATCATGAAATTTGCAGGTAAATGGTGGGATCTGGAAAGGATCATCCTGAGTGAGCTGTCCCAGAAGCAGAAAGACACACACGGTATATATTCACTCATATAGACATATAATATAGGATAAGCCTACTAAAATCTGTACACCTAAAGAAACTAATCAGGAGGGAGGACTCTGTTCAATTCCCATTCCAAAAGGCAAAGAAGATGGACACCAGAGGAAGAAGAAAACAGGAAAGAAGTTAGGAGCCTCCCACAGAGGGCCTCTGAAAGGCTCTGCCCTGCAGACTATCAAAGCAGATGTTGAGACTTATGGCCAAACTTGGGCAGAATGCAGGGAATTTTATGAAAGAAGTGGGAAATAATAGTAAGAGCTGGGGAGTACAGGAAGTCCACAAGGAGAGCAGCAGAACCAAAACATTTGAGCACAGGGGTCTTTCCTGAGACTCATACTCCAACCAAGTACCATACATGGAGATAACCTAGAACCCCTGCACAAATATAGCCATGGCAGTTCAGTGTCCAAGTGGGTTCTATAGTAATGGGAACAGGGACTGCTTCTGACATGAACTGATTGGCCTGCTTTTTGATCACCTCCCTCTGAGGGGGGAGCAGCCTTACCAGGCCACAGAGGAAGACAATGCAGCCACTCCTGATGAGACCTAACAGATTAGGATCAGAAGGAAGAAAAAGAAACTCTCCCCTACCAGTGGACTTGGAGAGGGGAGTGTGTGGAGAAGGGGGAGGAAGGAACGGGTTGGGAGGGGAGGAGGGAGGGAACTAGAGGGGGGATACAAAGTAAATAAAGTATAATTAAAAATTTAAAAAAGAATAAAGGAATTGGAAAGAAAAAAAAGAAATGGCTTTGCTATATTTTCACTATTACTGAGAATGCCTCTCTCCCTTCTCCCTCCCTCTCTCCCTTCCTTCTTCCCTCCTTTTCTGCCCCCTCCCATTCACATCTCCAGATGGCTCATTAGACCTGAAAAGCAATTCTCTTTACTTTAAAATATCTGCAAGTGTTTGGATTGATACTGGTAAGTTACATCTTTTTCCAGTACTCCTTCATTGGCCTTATGGTACGTTGATAATCTCTGCTTTGATAATCCTCTAACATTTTTATGATGATTGTGTGTGCAGGAGTGATAGGACTTCAGAGAACATGTGTGTGCAGTGTTGATGTACTACTGCAAATGGGAGGAGAGGAGAGGACAGCATCATGGTGTTGGCGGGGTTTTTTGTTTGTTTGTTTGTTGTTGTTTTAAATTTGGAACAATAAAGAGAAAAGTGAAATTGAAAAGAGGATGTTGCTTAGGTTGGTACAGAAAACTACAGTGGTTTTAAAGAGCCTTTAAATGTTTTTGTTCTATATTTCTTAGTGGTAGAAAAGCCCAAGGTGCAAGCATACTGAGTTATTACACTGCCAGGCTCCTTTGTATTTTTATTTTATTCTTGGTGGAACTGAAGCCTTTGAGTTGTTGGCTTTGTTTGCTTGTTTGTTTTTCTACGTCAAATGGATACTTAGTTCCTAACCTGTTTTATCCCTTACCACCAATTCCTTTTTGGTAAATTTAGTAATTTTATAGGAATAATGAACATTTAATGTAGGAATGGTTAAACTAATTTTCATTTGCATTTCTAACCTTTCTGTCATGGACTGTATTTTCATTTTGTAATGAATCTTAGTTTAACATTGCCACAATACTATTTTTTTGTGTAAATTCTAAAAAGTCATCATTTAAGGCCTTAGAACATCATACCAGAGAATGAATTATATTGCTGTCCATTCTAAAATGCACGAAAAGGATCTGAATTATGTGATTTTTCTCTGAGTTCTCTCTGTCACTCTCAACACATACACTCACATTCGCACACAAACACACACACACACACACACACATACACATTCACACATATATTGTAGCAAGGGCAGAAATTAAATATAAGTGAATAAAGTTAGCAGTTCTTCCTAAGATCAGTCATGAACTATGATTCTCAGCCCCAGTATATGGAAACTATAAGTTCCTAAAATTGTGAATCTCTCTGAGTTGAGACATAGCACAGGCCCAGTCCTTAGAAGAGGAGATAATCTCATTTTTCTATTTGCTTATTAAGATTTTGTCCTTTTCAATATCTTCCTTTAACAAAGAGTGTTTCTGCTTTGTTTGAGGTAAGATCTTCTCTGTAACCCATGCTGGCTGGTAATTACCCAGGATGACTGTAAACTCGTGGTCCTCCTGCCTCTTCCTCCCAAATGTAATTACAGGAATAATTTTATCTGCTTCATGAACTGAGTTCTTACCTTTGTGTGAAGTTCTGCCTCTGGGAATAATTATTATGTGGTCCATGGACATATTTTATCTTTGTTATATCATATCAAAGTATATCTAATAGTCTTTCCTTGTTAATATTTGTAATTTGTAAGCTGTGGGATCCTAAGCAGTGTCGAGTTTATATTCGCTTCTTCCTATTGAGTAGCAGTTCTGGCTTTTAAGCAAACAAGAGAATACATTTTTCTCTATTTGAATGTAGTTAAAATATAAAACCTTGACTATCCAATATGAATCATAGTACTGCTTAGACTAATCTATTATTTGAGTATATCAAAAGCTACATGAATTAATCTTAATCATTTCTATTCTTTTAAAAAATATCAACAGTTAAAAATTGCATATCTTAAAAAATTGCATATCTTATTATTAAAAATGGTTTTGAGCTGAGATGTAATCTCCCAAATGAAGGAATAAAAACAAGAACAAGATAAGGCAGAGAACCATTTTTCTTCCTAAAAATTTGAAATAAATTGAGATCAAGAAATATAACACATTATTAAATAAATCAGAGGTCTTATGACATCTCTAATATTTTATGACGGGTTTTTGACTTGATTTATGTATTTAAAATAGCTAGCAAGGTATTCTTTAAATGCTAAAACATAAATTACAAATGGAAAGCCTTGATTTATGGTGATGGCGGGTAATGTGAGGGATGTGGCAAGTAATTGCTGGGTTTTGCAGTACTCCCTGGATGGGGCAACAGCCACAGTGCACGAGGGAGTGCAGCCGTAGGCTCCATTTGTTGACTTACAGGTGCAGGCTGTCCCCCAGGAAGTGACAGAGCCCTCATAGGAACTCTGACTTCTGTTTCAGATGTCTCCAGATTTTAGTGAAAGCTGCTGGGCAGGTCCTAGTCACTCCCTGTCTCCATGGCAGATCAGATGCGTGCAGATGTCTGCAGGGAGAGGATAGACCATGGAACAGATTGTCTTTGTAGGTAAATCTCAGGTCTTTGTTATTTCCCAATACATCTCATGGCCATTAAGGTATCACTGCTCCATATTTTCATGTTCCAGCCCGAGGATGTTTAGTTCATCTCGTGTCCTGTATCCATCTTCCTGATCCAATTGCACAATTGTGTGCCCTCTTCTGACCCTTCAGGTCTCACCTGCCTCACAACTGCCTCGGAGAATCCTTTCTCGATCTCCTTACCTACCCTTCTACCCATTGCCCTGTTTATTTCTTAACACTTTTAAAACAATTCTTTCTTAGTGCTTTCGCATCTCATCATTTGCGTCCACAACACATTTCCTGTGCATGGAAAATCCACTTTATTAATTACAATAGTAGTGCACTTAATGGCAAATAGTAAGCACTTTAGAAAATTATTAGGTAAATGAATAAATATCTATAAGATTGCATTTGAAAAAAAAAACACCTGAATTTTTAAAAGCATAAGAAGCATTGCTTTAAGTCAGTGGGTCTCAACCTTTCTTAATGCTGCAACCCCTTAATACAGTTCTTCATGTTGTGGTGACTCCCAACCATAAGATTATTTTCATTGCTATTCATAACTGTAGTTTTGCTGCTGTTATTAATCATATTGAAAATATCTGAATTGCACATGGACTTAGGCGACCTGTGTAAAAGGGTCAGTGAACCCCATAGGGGTCGTAGCCCACAGGTTGAGAACCACTGCTTTAAATGACCATGTCCATAAGCCCAAGAGATATCTTTACAGATGTCTGCCTGCTTTCTCATTCTAATAAGCTCCTTGTGATGGTTCAGTAAGCAGGCTGTAGGAGTCTGCACCGAGAACTCAGAATTATGGCCAAGCTCTTCTCACAGAGGAACTCAGTCTGCCTTTGTCTGCAGGTGACACTCTACAGACACACACCATTGATGCAAACCAAGAACACTGTGGCTCCCGGAACCCCGCCTGAGCCTACACCTCTTCCATTGCTGCTCAGATAATCATGTTGGCAGGTAGGCTTCTAAGTGTAAGGCTTTACAGTGACTACCTTAAGTAACACGAATTTATATTAAAAAGCAAACAAACCAGTTATAAGTATTAGAGACTTTTTGTAGCAATGAATTGTGGCTACAGTTAATAAAGACGCTGTCTTTACTGAGACAGTGTTATAGTATTGTTTTGAATTTATGTTTTAGCATTGGTCTCAGACTTCTGGGGAGCATTTTATGTTTATGTAACTTCTAGGGAAGAACACAGGGCATGTAGTTGAGAGTCTAAAGGACAATGTGGGAGAAGAATGCTTGGCACTATTGCAGCAGAGCCTTTACTGATACTAGATAGGTATTGTTTCGGAATGAGTAACATAATTATCAATGTTTAAACTGAACCATGTAAACGCCTCACACTTACAATGCAGTTTCATTCAGTTAAAACTAATTTGTTAATATTTTCTACCATTCATCTAAAATGCACTTGGAAATAATTTCTAAACTCGAAAGGAAAGTAATATTACAATGAATCTTTTGTGTCTCTTTTAGTCTTTTTTTCTAAAGACAAGTCAATCGGTCGATTATGTCACCATGCTGACATAGCAGGAGTCTGTATTGACATGTGTGTTGTCTGGAGAACACTGGCACACTTCAGGATAGGTCTCACCCCTGGGAGTTACCCCCTCCTTGGAAGAACAGCACACATATAGGAAATAAAGCTGCCGCTGTATGCTCTGTTGATTTGGTCCTGCTGTATCTACATGCTGTACAGATATGCATACACATTTATTTCTAGAACAACAGTTGCCAGTACACCAGGAGGTCTAGCCCATATACCTTTCCCTTGGTCTTATACAGTCACACGTATTCACTAAACTAAGGCATTGCCACTGGTACATAATAAAAAAAGCTACACGTCTTTTACAGATTTCATGAGCATTTAAGCAACAGGTATCTTTCTGTTCCAGGGCCTAATATTTTAGTTAGCATATATGTGTTTAATAAGGGATAAAATACAGAAGAAACATGCAAAGAATTTTATGAGTACTCAGGCATAAATACTGTTAACATTTAGTGTCTTCTGTTCCTAGCCCATGTACATTGACAAACACATCTTTAGAGAAGTCTTGACACTTATTTTTGGATATTTGTGTGTGTGTGTGTGTGTGTGTGTGTCAGGATCTAACTGTGTAGCCTACTGTGCTGGCCTAGAACTTGGGTCCTCTTGCCTCAGCCGCCCAAGCGTTGGAATTATAGGAGTGTGCTATCACATCTAGCCACCCACCTGTTTTTGTACTCTCTTCTCTCAACACATGGACTCCAGGAATGGACTTAGATCATCAAAGATAGTGGCAAATATACTTACTCACTGAGCCATCTCACCATCCCTCTGTTTTTATCATTTAGCAAATCACAAATGCCACCTTCTGTAGTTTTAGTTCAAACATTTTTATGTTTCAACATTTGAATGTTTCAACATTCAAACACTTTTATGTGTGCAGTTTTTAAAAATACGGATATTTTGGTTAACGTTACTCATTCATTGTTCATTTCAATTTTTCTTTCTTAAAAATGATACCCTGATGATTATACATGTGAGGTTTGGGTAATGTCCATATTTTTACAGATCAAAAAGAATGATCACGTGAGAACGCAGGGATTTCCCCCCCATTTGTTTTGTTTTATTTTACAACTCAAGACTAATCTATTTAAACTAAACTGACACCCGTGAGGTTGAAAATGGACCTCTCTGCTGTGGTCGACCTGTTTCCCTGAGGGAAGGAAAGCACTGTGCGGCCTTTAGCCTGAGGCAGCACAACGGGAATTGTTAGCATGCGCATAGGCCCAGGCTTCACAGAGGCAGTCCAAGTGAGCTCTCAGAAGCTTATCACAGCTGATATGTTTCGATGTGTGACTAGGGGTAGCTTTGCTTGGATATTTCCTATGATTAGCCATTTAGAGCTTTTCTATTTCTTGGTCACTAAATAGTAAGTTTTCTTACTAGACAACAGTCATAGCACCAGAAAAAAGGACCCTGATTAATCGTTCCTAACTTTCAGTACAGATAGTCTTTTTACTCCTAAGGTCCTATAGTGTTGAGACCTCTTAAGCTGTAATTAGAGGACAGTCTTGTCACACATGAGGCAGAATAGAGGCAAGGAAACATCTTGGGATGCCTGCCACCACCACCCTCATCCCATGCCCAACCTATCTCCACCTCATCCCCTACCCAAGCCACAGGCTACAGTGGCTGGACATTGCAAGCTCCCTCTTGGTATAAGGGCAACCCCACCTGGACTGGTTTAGAGAGTGGGCAAGTATGGCTTCTGGAGTTAAGCAGGCTTGACACATCTGAATTCAGTACCAACTAGGAATTCTCTGACATTTCGTAACTGAGGCTCCTTAGCCTGAGCTTTCTCAACAGTAAATGTAAGACCTCTATAGAGGAGGATCTGTCATTTGACTGACATGTAAAACAGAGGAGGACTTTGCAGCCAGTCCTGAATATACCTGATAAACCAGTATCAGATGAAAGGGGAGGAGGTCCTCCTCTATCAGTAGACTTGGAAAGGGGCAAGAAGGAGATGAGGGAGGGAGGGTGGGATTGGGAGGGAATGAGGAGGGGGATACAGCTGGTATAGAAAGTTAATAAACTGTAACTAATATTAAAAAAAAAATGTCCAGCATGGTATCTGGCATACAGTGCACAACTGGATGAAAGGTTATTCAATGACGGGATGGGTGAATGTGCTTTTTAGCTGTTTGAACACTCTACATTTTAAATAGTTCTGTGGCTTTTTGAGATAGAAGACATAATAAATATATAAGAAGTGAACTAAATATTCATTTAATTCTCCCTCTCAGGGTTGCAGACAAGATAAACAAACTCTGGCTAGAATTTATTGGATGAACAGTCAGATCCAGAAATTTAGGAGTTGGAGCAGCAAGCAGTATGATGCTACAAGCCGTGATCTCCAGGGGCCTCAGAAGTGGAGTATTATGGACCTTTCCTCTGGAATGTTGATGCCTTTATTTCTCATGACCTGTCATTGATTGCCCAGATGACAGGGCTGTGTCCTTCAACACAGACAGTGATTCTATTACTTCTCCATCAGGGGCACCTCACAGGGCGAAGGAAATGTTGGGGGACTAATGTATTTTTAAACTTTTTAAATCTGTGTATTTTATTTGTAATTTTATATAGTATAGAGAAACCAACTGTAGAAACAACAGATGTTATTAATTGATAAGCTATTACCATAAAAGAGAAACGTGGAAAATATTCATGTGTTGGGCTGGCCACCATCAGTGGCAGAATGAACTATAATGTGGAATTGTGAGCTAGAATAAAGCCTTTCTTCTTTATGTCACTATTTGTTGGTGCATTTAATCACTGTGACAGAAATGAAACTAGGACAGCAGATAATTACTTAAGTTGGGTCAATCAAACTAAAGTTTAGGACTTTTATTTGGTAAAAAGGCAGAAGACTTTCTCCTCTTATTAAATTGCAGCCCCAAAAAGTAGGAGGGTGCCAGTGCAATGGAAAAATAGAGGCAAGAGGTAGATAGAAAGTTAATTCTTGGTGTTGCTGGATCACATCTTGCTTCAAGCCTTCCTACAACTGATCTTTTGAGTTATGTAAGTCAATCTATTCTTTTTTATTATTTAACCAAACTTGAATTAGCTTTTTCCAATTACTTGTTTTTAAGTACTTTCTAACTACCCATCTGTGAAATTCTTTGTACAGGATCATAAAATAGTGATTAAATGGAATTTAGCACCCACTTCCCTCCTTTGATACTGATTTCTCATCGTGAGAGAATCTATCTTTCCCCAGCCGTGCATGTTAGGTGTTGTTTGTTTGTTTGTTTGTTTGTTTGTTTTTTAGCTTGGTTAATGTGATAGGTCTGTCATCAGGATTCTGACAGAATTAGGTTTTAAGTTTGTGGGACTGCTTGGCGCTGACCTTCAGGGTGATGAGTATCATCCCACGGGTGTACTGGGAGAAGATCTTGAAGACTTTGCTGCTCGCCTTGACTGTTCTCTCAGAATAGTTCCTTTTCCTAGTTTCATTGATTTCTCTCACAGTCAGCTCTAGTCACACCTGATCGTTAACACTTGACATCTTAGTGCTGGTCACACCCTTTGGCTCAGTGGAGGCCATGTTGGCCGACACAGTGCTTAGCATATAACATGTTGACTTTAAATGTGAGGAGCCCATGGAAGTCTGATTTTGACATTGAGCAGCAGAAGATGCCACTGGAGGCTCATATTTTTACTAGTTTTGTTTCACCCCTGTCTTAGCCAATTTGCTATTTAGATCACAGAATATTACACATCAGTTAATTTTCAGAAATAGGTGGGCCTAGTGGTGTCAGGTTGTAATCTCTGCCACACAGGGGTTTGGAGGAGGATCACAAATTCAAGGTCTGCCTGCCCTGAATCCAAGGTCAGTCTGTCAACCTAGTGAGACTTTATCTCTAAGGGAACAGTAAAAAGAAGTCTAGGGATATAGCCGCCATAGCACTAACCTAGCATGTCTTGTGTCTTAGTAACACTGAACCCAGAGCCTTATAAATGGAGAACTTGTAGCTTTTATCACTGAGCTACATCCCAGTCCTGGTCTCATCTTTTTATTAGGAGCCCACATCTGTGACAACTGACATATTCTTGCAAGAGCAACTTTAACCCACCCACAAGGACAAACTTTTCACCTCTAAAAGGTGTCGTCTCTCAGCAACTTTAACCCACCCACAAGGACAAACTTTTCCCCTCTGAAAGGTGTCGTCTCTCCGCATGGTTGCAAGGGACCCCAGATTTCTAACACATGATTGTTGGGTATATGTTCAGACCATATCAGCCACTCTTCCCATTTAACAAGGCCCTGGGTAAGAACTTTATGGCGATGTTGTGTGTCTCACCATTTTCCTCTTTATATTTTCTTTAAGAAATCTGTACATCATGCCAGGTGTGGTGGCTCATCTTTAATCCCAGCACTTAGAAGGCAGAAGCAGACAGATCTCTGTGAGTTTGAGGCCAGCCTGGTCTACATACTGAGTTCCAGGACAGCCAGAGCTACATAATGAGACCTTGTCTCAAGAAGCAAAGCAAAACAAAACAAGAAATAGATGCATCATTCCTCTTTTCTCTGCTGGCCCAGAGTAAATGTACTGAGAATAAAATTGGAATAAAATTAACAGTACAGTTGTTCTTACATGGGATGCTTATACAACAGACCTTTAAGGACTCAAGATGCTTGAAAAGCCAACCAGAGGCTTCAGTCATTCAACAAACAACAAACAAACCTGACTGTTTGTTGTTTCTAATTGTATCCTAGAAGTTTCAGGCCCCTCTGATACAGGGAGAGTTATAGATGAAATTATATTCACCTATCTTTGGGAAATTGTTCATGGACACATACTCCATCAATTGCTGCTAAGTGAGGAGCATTCTGCCCTGTCATCACCAAGATAACTTGGGATTCTAATTCACAAACATTTAAATGCAGCCACTCTAAACATGCAATGGCCTTGACTTGTGTTTTCTCATTTTCAGTGATGGGACCATTTTTTAAAAACAAAGCATGCTGTCTGTGTGAGCTGGTCCAACAGAGTGCCCTGAAAGTCCTGTATAAATTATAGGCGGATTTATGGGTATTGCTCAGGGCCATGGTAGATTGACTGGGTTAAAAGAAATTGGGATCTATTTATCCCGTAGGTCTAGCAGGTCTTAAGTATTAGGGAAAAGAGGCTCCTGAGTGAAAGCTGACTTTTTCTGATCTTATATTGCTTCCTGTATATAAAGAACCATCTCCAGAGTAGAAATAATTGATTCACATTAAAGTGACACGCTGTCTAATTGGTCACTCAGGAAACTGTTCTCAGTGTGAAGCAACTAACCTACAAAATCAGGGCAATAAGACAGCCCTCAAAGTCATCTTGATACTTCAAAGAGGAAGAAGGCATTGCCACCCCAGAGGAGCAGGCCTTGTTTACATGCTGTGTGTGTGGGTCTAAGACCAGACACTTCCATACATTTCTTGTGGCTCATGTTTCCTGGCGTTTATCGCATTGGCTGCTCCTATGCACTCATTGGGAGGAGATGACTGGAGATGAGACTTCAGAGCTTCTGTTTAGCATGACCACTTCTGGGAATATCATTGGATTTACTGAACTGTGACTTTTCATCTTTGCCGGTGAAGAACTGTCTTGTGAGCTGTGTTCGTTCTTGAATTGGGACACACATGTTAGCAGGAGCCAGTGGTAGTGTTTGCAGAGTGTTGCTGGGTAGCTCCAATTCTTAACAGAGAGCTCAGAGACCCCGGATAGTAGGAATCTGGAGTGTGTACAGCAGAGGGGAAGAGCCATCCTCTTCCCTGGTGAAGGGAATTGAGCGTGCTGGATTCCCACAGTGATGCCCCAAGGGAATCCTACAGGGTTCCGATGTACCCCCCCCCCCGCCTCCCCTTCATAAGAGTCAGCTTATGACTCTTGAGCCAGGCATACAACCACTCACACCATTTGGTCTTTGCCTAGCTTTTTAGAAGTGAAGCAAAGACAATTTCATCCCAAGGAATATAATTTCTTTTTTCTATTTTGCACTTCCCAAAGATCACTGAAACAGCTAAAATTTATATGTTGTCACTTAATAGGACATCTGAATGACAATACAAAAGGCAAGAAAAAGTGAGGAAAATGTGAAGAGTGCTATTTAGCCTAGAGTAAACACACAATAACAGAGGAAATGAATATGTGTTTATGTTTTAACCTAATATTCATTTGAAATAAAAAAAATCTTATTTTTAAGTCTTGCTTTTATTTTATGTGTATGAATATTTTGCTTCATGTATATATGTACACACTTGCATGCAGGGCCCACAGAGGCCAGAAGCGGGTGTCACATCAAATAGAACCAGAGTTACGGAGGTTGTGTGTGTGCTGGAAAACGGATCTTGAGTGAGCCGTTTCCCCAGATCCTGGGCAGAGCCTTTAACTCTGTAGTCCTAACAGAGCTCAGAGCCTACTGAGCGCTTGGGAAATCTTTCTGAAATACATGCATGATTGAACAGTTGATGTGAATCTTCTTGAATACTTACTATTTTATTATTTTTAAGATTTGTTTATTTTATTCTACGTATACAGGTGTTTTGGCTGCATGCATATTTATGCACCATGTGTGTACTTGTTGCCTGTGGGTGCCAGAAAGGGCATAGGATCCTTTGGAACTGGAGTTACAGATGGTTGTGAGCCATCATATGGATTTTGAGACTCAAACCGAGGTCTCCTGGAAGAGCAACACATGCACTTAGTCGCTGATCCGTTTCTCCAGCCCTTGAAATCTTAAAGAGTTTAGAGTAGAGAAAAACTGATTCAGGTTAGTTAGAAAGTGGACTCTTCTGTATTTCCTAAAGAGTTTTTCTAACTGTAAAAATGGCAGGTGTCTATTGAAGAAGATGAGGACAGTTACAAAGAATATTTTTTTTTTGAGGGGTATGTTTTTTCACTTTGGCTATATATAGGTTCTCACATAAACACAAGCAAATCCACTTGCTTATTGTGAATATGTAGTTTAATCATCCTGTTGCTGCTAGAACCCTAACTCTGGGATTATGAAGACTAGAAACGTATATCAAGGAAGGTATAAGAAATGAGAGGCCATAGACTTCCTGTGTAGAGGTATTCAGTGGCCTCAGGTCAGCCCAGTTCCTGTCTGCTTTTCTGCTCTACTAGGGAGAATGACCTTGAAGGGCTATGTGGAGGGGAACTGCATTCTGAGGCGAGAGAAAGGCCTTGGCCACAGCCCAGCTCCACTGCCCGGACACAGAAGAGAGCCCTCTGATGTCTCTGGAATGATTTAGTTTTATTGCCTATTGTCTCTGTCTCCAAATTGCCTTCAGGATGAATGTCCTAGCCAGAATCCATATAGAGGACACCAGCTTCCCAATGCCTTCCTAGATACGGATGCTCTTTCTCTTTATGAAACATTCTTCAAATTGACCATTAATGGCGGCTGTATTTTGCACCTTTTGAAGAGGGAATTATACTGCTTTAGAAGTTCTGCAGTCTGGCGTAGGCAGTGAATTAGATGAGGGTTACGGGCTGGAATGCTTTCCTACTGTGCATAATACTCTATTCTCATTCACATTAATTTCTCTATATCACCGACTGCACAGGCATTAAACTGTTAAATGCAAGCAATTCCCAATAGTCCAACACAAATAGAAATCTTTAATGAGTAATATTTTTTTTAAAAAAATAAAAAGCCCATGGATAAAACCCAAATGCAAAATGTGAGAACCTAATAATCAAAGTTTCTAACTTTTATAAGGGCTTGAATAAACTTCCTTTCACCCCTTAAAGTTTTAATTGAAAAGAGAAAACTGGAGAGGGGGCTAAGTGGCTTAAGTGCTTGCTTTGCAAGTACAAAGATGTATGTTCAGATCCCTAGAATCCAGCTAAAAACAAGGCACAGTCCTAGCGCTGAGGAGAAGGAGCGAGACAGATCCTGGTAGCTTGTTGAGCAGCTAGTCTACCTGAAATAATGACCTTCAGACTCCGTAAAAGACCCTGTCTCAATAAATATGGTGGAGAAGTGATTGGAAGAAGGCATCCTAGTGTCAGCCACTGGCTTCCACGCATACACCACACACATACACAAGGAGACAGAAATAAAGTTCAGATAAAAAAGACAAAACAAGTACATGCAAATGGAACAAAATGGAGTAGAAGTGAGTAACGCAGTATCTAAGGAGCATGTATGTAAAATCCTTTATCTCAGGGATTCCATGATGGGTCAGAAAAACATACTGCCTCCCTTTGGCTCTAGAAGCACTGCAACTTGGCTGCTGATGTGAAAGGAGGCTTTAATTTATGCATCACAATAACATCAATCTAATGTCTTCCTGGCCTCTCTGGTCTGTACAGTCAGCTTAGGGAGAAGAAAGATGGCTCGTCCTCATTAGCACTTTATTATGGAGCGTCTGGTTCTGTGGGGTTGCCTCCAGCAGGAGGCAACCTGCTTCTATCTTAAGTCTTAAGCTTCTGTCACATCTGGTGGAGCTAGTCACCAGCTTTCTCACTTGCTAGCTTCCCTGTGGGAGGTGGTCAAAAGAGGTTTATTCTGAGACACACCCTGAGGAGAGCAAGCTTTCCTCACGAGCAGTATGTCTGGACAAAATTGTTTCTACTTCTGTCATCACATTCCTTATCTACAAAATGGGCAGTGAGTGCCTGTCTATCATGATTTCCAGTATCTCAGCAGCAAATTATTTCAGATCAAATAAATATCTACATAGAATGGAGTCTATAAGGAAAAAAAAACCAGTAGAATGTCAATGGTTGCTGTTTGTTCTGTCTATGCTTTCTTTCTAACTTAAAAAAAAAAAAAAACAAGTATTCATAAGAAGATGGTGAATCAAGCTCACACAGACTAAAACGATAACCTTTGGCATTTTTCTTCTTTTTCTTTGCCCCATATATTTTTTTTCCCTTTGAAGGGAAAGAAGGTGAATTGGTTTCTAGTTGATGTTATAACAAATAATAATAAATGGCTTGCTGGCTTCAGACAACATTAATTCATTTCTGTATACTTATGGAGGTCAGAAAGCTTTAATTTTATGTCACTAATGTAAAAAGGTAGGATTGTCTGGTCATGTCTGGAGGTCTTCAGGGAGAATTTGTTTCTATACTGTTGGCAACGTCCAATAGCTGAGTCATACTTGGCTGTGGTTCCTTCTTGCATGTTCAAAATGCCTTGCTCCAGTGTTTTCTCCCATCACTTCCCATTCCCCCCTTATGGTTATGTTTGTAGTTCTATCAGTTGGATTTAGATACCCAACATAGTCTTCCAGTTTCCACATCAGGACCTTTAAGAACTATTTGAACAAGGTCTGCCTGGTGAGTATGGAATTTTCAGGCTCCTACAGTCCTGTCACTCAGGAGGCTGAAGCAGAAAGGTCACTTTAAATTGGGGATTTGAATACAGCAAAGAGGACAAAAAGGACAAAAAGAAAAATGTCTTGAAAATAAAATAAAATTGAGGCCGCGTTGATGACACAATTGGTAAAGTGATGGCTGTGCAAGCCTGGGGACCTGAGTTTGAATCCCAGCTGAGGCTGAGTCCCCACCCTACAGGGACTGGCTGTGACAGTTTGTGTTTTGCAGTAGTAGGGAGTAACAGGAAGACCCCAGACACTGACTTCTGGGCTGCACACACACTTGTTTCACACACACGTGCTCGTAGCACAAGTGCAGACGTGCATAAAATAAGGTACTAAAACCCATCTCCAACAGGTAATTAATGGAACCTTTGGTGGAAAGGGTGGTATTTATCCCATCCCATGGTATCCATTTGAGAGAGAAAGGATTAAAGAAACAGTGCGCAAAGGAAATCAACGACAAAGTCCCGCACGGTGAAAAAGCAGAGACTGTCTACAGATACCTGTTCAATTGAACCAGAAATAGAAAATACAAAGTATTGGGGTTTGGTGTGGTCACAGAAGCTGATGTATTCTATTGAAAACACCAAAATGACTGTACCTAGCAACGAAAAGCTATCAGGATCTCTAAAAGACCAGAAATTCAGTCTAAAGTTATTACATTTTCTTTGAAATGTCAATTTCTAATGTTTAAAGGCACAAGGAAGACCTCAAGTCAGAGACAGAGCTTTGATTCAAAGGCAGCTTATATTCTCCAGTTTGGTAAAAGGGGTGCCAAGAATAATTTTTGTAAAAAAAAAAAAAAAAAAAAAAAGCAAAAAGGTTTAAATTATTATATATTGTTGCAAAAATGTCACATTATTAAAGCAGCATCAGGAATGGATATAATCAGATCTCATCTATTATTAATGAGGTTCTGCCTTAATATGATCATTACAGGTATGTGGCTTCCACCTAGAAGCTATTGTCTAACAGAATAACAACCCGAAATAATGACTTGCCAGCGTGATATTTTTCTTCAGTGAAGGTTTATACCTATAGGGTTGCCTTTCTCTTTTCCTAAAACAACAATAATAAACTGTGGTATTTTAGACAAGAGACAGGTGTACGTTTTATTTGTAGTATAATGGTTTCTGTTTTGCATCTTTACTGTTCAGATTTGCTACACAGAAGAACAAGAATATTTTTAAAACTACCATTTACACTTGTGATAATGATTCAAAGATAGAGAATTCATACGACTCTATTATGTACTGAGAGAGAGTGTCAGCGAGAGTATCAAGATGCGATTAGTCTTACAGGTTAATTTATTAAGAAATACTCTTCTCCTAAACAAGTCTTCTAACTCTTTTCCTAAGGTATAGGTTCAGAACCGACATGGACTGGGTAGAGGAGAGAGTGAGAAAGAACAACCACACACTCCCACACACTAAAACTAGTTTAGTTTTCAATACTGTCCTTTACAGCAAGTTATTACAAATAGATGTGTTGAAGCTTGCTTCTAAAACCCTAAGTAGTCCTCAGTGCAGCTGGAATTCTGCAGAGTACAGACAAGACGAGGCACATAAGTTTCAAGAATGAAAATGAGTTCAGAAATTAAAAAAAAAAAATCTCATATATTCAAGTACCTGACAATAACAAAACCAGCAAAACTCCAAAAAGGGCACACTTGGTCAGGTACTTAGCATTGCACTAACTAGAACACATTTTACTGCTCTCTCCTCCTGTTGCTCCTTCCTTAAGGTTTACATCCTCCCAGTGTGCAGTGTGACATTTGCTGTCCTGCTTGGCTTTGAACACTCCTCTATGCTCTCTCTGAACTATTCACTGTGCTTAACCTATTGGGGGACATTTAGTGTTGATTGTGAGTTGTTGCTTTTCAGGACCTCTTCTACCCTTTGGCTACTTCAGCCCTTGGTCTTTGGGATCTCTAGGTCTGTCTCTGTCTGTCCATCTATCTACCTGTTTGCCTGCCTGCCTGCCTGCCTGTCTGTCTCTTTCTTTCTGTCTGTCTGGTAGGCTCTGAAGCCCAACTGGCTTCACACTCTTTACATAGCTGAAGATGAAGTAGAACTTCTGAGTATTTTGTATCTGTCCCTCAGGTGCTAGGATTCTGGGCATTTGCTCTTACATCTGATTATGCAATGCTGAGGGTCAAATCCAGTGCTAAATAAGTGCCTTATCAATTGAACCAACCTCCAGCCCCACTGAGTTTTTTTTTTTTTCCCCATCTTTTCCCTTTGTTGTGCTGGCTTAGGTGACTCCAGCCTTATCTCTGCTAAGGAGACACAGACCGGAATCTTTGACCCTTCACTGGTTGGCTGCATATCAACCATGCAGGCCCAGTTTCGTTCAATGGTGCCTCTCTCCAGCCTCTGTCCTCACCTGCCCTTGCTGTTCCTCCTGCTGAAGGGATAATACTCTTCTGGAAACACCTCTGTCTTACTTTGGAGATATTCTATCTCTTGCCTATGACAGTAGCTTTTTAACTTGTCTTCCTGCTTCTATACAAGACAACGTTGGTAGAAACACGATACTCTTGGTAGTGCTTCATACAGTAGTTGTCCAATGAATGCTACTTCATTATTCCCATGCTTCAATGATTTTATCTGATAAGCTGGAAGGTTTAAACCAGATAGCTTTCATATCCAGCCTTAGCCTGCAGTTATGTATCTAAGAAATAGAAGATGGAGTTTTCATTAGCATTCTGCCTGAAATATTACCACTGATAAATCTAGCTCTAGTTCCAAATAGTGATCTCGGTATTTGAAGCTCATTTTCACTCTAAAACATTCTCTCTACCTCATGGACTTGGCCACTGTCACTGTATCTAAACTCTAAAGACAGCAATGCTTAAAATATAAAAGAGGCTCTAATGACAGATTGGAAACTGGGCCCTTTTCTATGGGGTGAATTATTAAGACACCATTTCAAGAGATGGAGAGTTGACTCTGTGGATGCGATGCTTTCTGTGCAAACGTGAAGACAGATACAAAGCTATCTATGTTGGTGCAAGCCTTACAGAGACAGGTGGATCTCGGGGTCCCCTTGGCCAGCCAATCCAGCCCAAATGACAAGCTTAAGGTTTGGTGAGAGACATGTTTCAAAAATTAGACAGCAATAGCACAGGACACCTGATTTTGACCTCTGTCTTCCACATGAGCACACACAGGCAAGCAACACACACTCTTGCACATCCACACAGGTATATGCATACACACACATGCCCACACACGAGCACTACCATTTTTCTATTTACACAGCATGCTGTAAGGTCAGTTCTGCCTCCAAACAGTGTGTGTCTCCCTAGAACCTTATTTTCACCCTAAGTTGAAGGGTTTAATCACATACGCTCATGTCCAAGTCTTTTGTAGTTCTTCCTTGAAGTCACAAACCTTTATCTCCCCAGTCTCAGACTGCAGTAGTGTAATTGTGGGAGGTCCAGCCGCAGGCCCACATCTGCATTGCCCAGGCTAGGGTTTCCAGAGCCACTGCCAAGCTTGCTCCTAGGAGACACAGGGCTCTGTTGCCGGATGGCTTTGGCTTAAGAGCTCTTTGTCTCAGAACAAGCTGCACATGCCGGTGCTTCCATTCAACTGTCCTTCCTTCCTCACACTGGGCCTAACTATTCTCCTCCTCCTCTTCCTTTTCTCTTACAAGTTTGTCTCATCATGAAGTTTCCCCATGTTTAGTGACTACTACTTGGGTGAGTTGGACTAGCATGCAGTCCGCACTTGTTATGATAAGATGTTTGCTTCTGTTTTGGAGAAGAAAATGGAAAACTTGGTTTGGTTTTAGCACCGATAAAGGCTGACTGTGCTCTCTCCAAAATTTAAGCATCAAAACTGAAGGGGCAATGTGATTGTATTAAGAGTGGCTCTTTCCATCAGGTGCCAGGTGGAGCCACTTAGAGGGCAGCTGTGCTTGGCTCCCATCTGCTAGCATAGCAGAGTATTGTTGATTTTGTCAGGGGTTGGCTGTCTCTCATGGGGTGAGTCTCAGGTTAGGCCAGTCATTGGCTGAATGCTTCGCCCAGCACCTGAAAAAAACAGACACAGAGAATCACAACCAAACATTGGGTGGAGTAGTATAAGGAGTTTTATGGAAGAGTGGGGGGAAGGATAGAAGAACCCAGAAGGGACAGGACCTCCACAAGAAGACCAACAGAGACAACTTATCATGGCCCAGGAGGGCTTTGGAGAATGAAGCACCAACCAAGGACCATGCATGGATTGGATTTAGGACCCCTATAAATATGTAGCCGATGGGCAGCTTGGTCCTCTTATAGGATCCCTAGTGAGGGGAATGGGGGCTGACTCTGACATGGACTCTGATGCCTCCTTTTCAATTACTTTCCCCTGGTGGGGCTACCTTGCTAGACCACAGGGGAAGAGGATTCACTCAGTCCTGATGCGACTTGATATGCTGGGGTGGGTGGGTAGGGAGCTCCCTTTCTCTGAGGAGTAGGGGAGGGGGGTAGGAGAAACAGAGAGGAAGGGTGGGACCAGGAGGAGAGGAGGGAGGGGGCTACGACCGGGATATAAAATGAATAACTAAAAATAAAAATTTAAAAAAAGAGTGGCTTTTTTAGGAAGTAATTAGGTCATCAAGATTTCTCCTTGAAAAATAGTTGTCTTTTTTTTTTTTTTTCTTCTTGTGACAAATACCATGACCAAAAAACAACTTAGGGTATGAACGGATTTATTTGGTTTCCATGTTCAGGTTAATTCTATCATTGATGGAAGTCAGAGCAGGAACTCAAGGCAAGACTACTAGGGAACATTAACTCTAAACAGGAAGCTCACAGCCAAGGAAGTACAGCCATGGAGCTACTTGCTAGCTTGCACTCGGGCTCATGCTTGGCTTTCTTATAGTTCAGGAATACCTGTCTGGGGATAGTGCTATCCTTATTGAGCTGTCTCCTTCTGCATCAGTCAGTAATCAAGATGATCCCCTACAGACGTGTCCACGGGCCAGTCTGAACTCAAAAGTTCCTCAATGAGTGCTTTCCTTTCAGATGACTCTAGACTATGTCAAAGCTAACTAGTACTTGTAGGAAGAGCCCTTATAAAAGGGCTCACATGCCCCTTTGCCCTCTTCCTCTTGAGGACACAGCATTCTCCCCCTCCAGACAATGCAGTGCCAAATCTCTATTTTGGACCCCCAACAAACAAAAAAAGTCCTGATGCCTTGACCTTGGGCTTCTGAGCACACAGAACTGTAAGGATTCCATCTATGTCTTTATAAATTACCCAGTTTCATACAATATGAACTAAAATAAGCATGTTTCCCGTCTGCCCTGATTCTACCCTGTCACCTTTTCTTTAGAAAGTTTTACCCTAAATCACAAGAAAATCCATTGCATTGATGAAAAAAGTATTACTCATAATCTCTCATCTCTCATATAACCATTGCTTTCTGATCTTTTCTAGAATCAATGAGTAATTTTTATTCTTTTTTTTTTACAGCATCAACAGAAGTTGCTCTCGATAACGATGCAATAGATGAGCTGGCAAACATCCAAAGAGCCGGATTAGTTAATGGGTCAAAGAGATTCTCTTGCAGCCTGTCAACTCTGTACTAGCAGGGCAAAGGTGCAGAGGAGACCACACAGAAGCGACGCTCTGCTTTGATGAAGAAAAACAACCAGTGGGGGAGTCTAGCTTTAGTGCTATGATTTATTGATTATTGATTATTGATTTATTTATTAGAGACAAGGTCTCATGGTAGCCCAGGTTGGCCTCAAATGCTCTATGTAGCCAAGGATGACTTTGAACTTCTGGTCCTCCTGCCTTCATCTCCAGAGTGTAAATGCCACCACTCCTGATTCATAGAGTGCTGGGGATTGAACCCAGGGCTTTTCTCATGCCGGGAAAGCACTCTGCCCATTGAGCTTCCATCTCATCCCGGATCCGTGGTTCAGCCAAAGAAAGGACCCTATAGAAGATCTAATGTGTGTCTGGATAGGGATTTCCAGATCCCCCCTCCCCAGTAGGGCCTATAGAAGGGAGTCCAGGGACTTTCATGAAGTGGCCGCTGGAGCAGAAGACTCTAGCAGGGGTCCCAGATTACAGTGTTTTCCTTGCCTCCGTTGGCCCCGAGGGACAAGCCTCAGAATGTGTGAGAAGCTCATGTTTGTATGGAACTTCCTTTGAAGAACTGGTGGTGACATACTGAGGAGAGTAACCAAGCTTTCAGTCACGCTGTGGTCCTTTACAAACCCTTTTTAATGTGCTTTCCCCGTTTAATTTTGTGGCTGCATAAACTTTCATAGCAAATAATGAGTTGGGGCTGCAGCCCAAATGTTATGGGCTCTATGTATCAGAGAGCCCACAGAGAGCCGCCTTGCATTCTAACAGCCTGCTTCACCAGACACCGGCTGGGCTGAGCAAGCTTGTTTTAGCGAGCAGAGGGATTCCGTAGAACTCAGAGAAACCCACCGCAGAGCTCCTTGGCCTCGCTGCCACCCTTCCGTCTCCGTGGAAGTATTTTTAGCTCAAGACTTGACAGCTGTTCCTCTCGGACCAGAGCGAATTCGTCCCTCAGCTAGCATTCTGACTGAGTCTGTCTTGGTTTGAGTGCCGGAGGATGAATTCTTACCTAGGAGTTTCGTTACAACATCTACGCTGGTACTTCTGCTCATTGACTACCTATTCTCTGGCCCATCTGCTGCGGTGGCACCGTGCCTGATTCCTGGCAGAGTGAGCTCACTACAAAGAGCTGGAGGTTCAGTGCATCCTGTGTGGAGCGGTACCTGAGAAGAGAGGAAAGAGGAAGCACAGGCCCCCAGAGAAGAGGCAGAAAGACACTTTTTTTTTTTTTTTCTTGCACTGCTCTTTATCTCAGGCTCCTGGACTCTGCTGTTCTCCTCTAGGAAGACAGCCATTTAGAAACCCGAGAGAGAGAGAGAGAGAGAGAGAGAGAGAGAGAATGAGAGGTGAAATTATATGTACTTTACAGAAATTTTTTCTTTCCTTTTTCTGTTATCTGCAGATTTTAGGATACACTGATAACAAAAGAAGGGAAATACAATAAAAATGGCTATAAAATATTAGGTATGAGATGAAAGTTTATTGACAGTCTTAACCTCTGGTTGAGGAAGAATATGTAAGCCCTCTCTGAATTGCCAGGTAGTTTGCTGGGAAGTTCAACCTGGAACTTCAGAGCGCTAAAGGTTTTTGGAGTAGAAAAGGAGGTTTTGTGGCAGCTAGGGCAGAGAAATGTACAGTGCTGATCCTGAAAAAACGGCGGGAGCGGGGTAGAGTTGAAGATGCCAACAATGTCTGTGCCTCTCTCAAGGCCTCCTCTCACTCAGATGATTGAATTATACTGTGAGCCATGGGACTTTTATGAAATCCTTGGAGGTTTCCCTTGCAGAGAGAAAACAATTTCAAACACAGAGCAGGGTCTAATTCTCACAGGAGTCAGGATGATGAACCAAATTGGTTTTGTCTGGGAGGAAAAGATGAGCCTTGAAACCACACCTTAGGCCTCCTGACAGGCATTATTTTTCTTCTGTCTGCTGTAGACTTTATCTGTGGCCAGTACTGCTCTGTGGTATTACCAGCAATCTCCCATGGTACCACAGGGCATTTCTGGCCCTCTTGGAAATGTTGCATTGAGTCCCCCAGATGCTTCAGGGCACCTATTCACTTAGGATTTTATGGTTGAGGACTTAAGCCTTTTGCCTGGAGTCACCAGGTAATCTAATCGTGTATGTGCAACAAAACATCGAAATTCTGGGGAGTAAAGGAAGTCCAGTAATGTCTGGCGCTGGATTCAAATCCATGCCTCGCCCCCCAGCTCTCACTCTAATGTGCACTTGGAAGCTCACTCGTGTGGGATCCTTCATACTTCCTCCCAGGCAGGCTGTGAGGTCTTTATGGATAGGGTTTCATCTTCTGAGTCCTTGTCCCATCATGCCGAGAATAAGATGAGGCACATACTAGCAAGGCAGTTAAGGGAATGGACAATACCTATGACATAAAGAAGTGCTTGAGTAGAATGATTCTCCTCAGGTTGTGTGATTTCAAGCTATGAGGGAAGGAGGAAAGGTTGTTCTACTAATTATCTGTGTGGTTGAACAGCAGCAACAACAGCAAAAAAGGTTTAGATTTTAATCCATATGTATAGTTTGTGACTTTGTGATTGAGGGCAAGCAAATGGATCCTCAGCTTCAGCTTTCTCATGTATAAAATGACTGGATTAATACCTGTGTCACAGGGCCATGAAGTAGAAATACCCTGTAAAGAGCATTGTGGAGACAGTGAACATTAGATCCTCCCTACTGGGAGGAAGACCTCAGTCACCCTGATAAAGCTGCTCATCAGTAGAAGATAGAGCATTGCTGACGAAATGGTGCCAGCAGGCCAACTTTTGAATCACACAATTTCTACTTTTAGGAAATTGGGAAAAATACAATTGAACCCTCATTGAAAGGTACATACATAACTTGTACAACCATTCTGGAAATCAATCTGGTGCTCTCTCAGAAAATTAGGAATAGTGTTACCTCAAGATCCAGCTATGCCACTCCTAGGCATATATCCAAAATATGTTCAACTGTACAACAAGGACATTTGCTCTACCATGTTCATAGCAGCTTTATTTGTGAAAGCTAGAATCTGGAAACAACCCAGATGTCCCTCAATGGAGGAATGGATACAGACATTGTAGTACATTTACACAATGGAATACTATTCAGCTAGTAAAAACAAGGAAATCATGAAATTTGCAGGCAAATGGTGAGAACTAGAAAAAATCATCCTGAGTGAGGTATCCCAGAAGCAGAAAGACACACATATATATACTTACTTATAAGTGGATATTAGACCTATAATATAGGATAAACATACTAAAATCTGTACACCTAAAGAAGCTAAGCAAGAAGAAGGACCCTGGGTAAGATGATCAATCCTCATTCAGAAAGGCAAACGGATGGACATTGGAAGAGGGAGAAAACAGGGATCAAGACAGGAGCCTACCAGGGGAGAGGACCTCTGAAAGACTCTACCCTGCGGGGTATCGAGACAGATGCTGAGACTCATAGTCAAACTTTGGGCAGAGTTCAGGAAATCTTATGAAATAAGGGGGAGATGAAAGAGGGAACAGAAGCTTCACAAGGAGAGAAAAAAAAATCTGGGCACAGGGATCTTTTCTGAGACTGATACTCCAGCCAAGGACCACTCATGGAGATAACCTAGAGCCCCTGCACAGATGTAGCCCATGGCAGCTCAGTGTCCAGGTGGGTTCCCTAGTAAGGGGAACAGGGACTGTCTCTGACATGAACTTAGTGGCTGGCTCTTTGATCACCCCCCCCCCCCCCGGGGACCAGCCTTACCAGGCCACAGAGGAAGACAATGCAGCCAGTCCTGAAAGGCTAGGGTCAGATGGAAGGGGAAGAGGACCTCCCCTATCAGTGGTCTGGGGAGGGAGCATGGGAGGAGATGTGGGAAGAAGGGTATGATTGGGAGGGGGTGGGGGAGGGGGCTACAGCTGGAATACAAAATGAATACATTGTAATTAATAATAAAATAAATTAATTTAAAAAAGAAAGGTACATATATTATTCCCAATAGGCAAGATGAAAAAGCAACTTCAAGGTCCACTGATGGATTCAGAAATGAAATTCCATATTCATTATGGAATATATACATCCCTAAACGGAAGGAAATTCAAACACAGGCTACCATGTGAACGAAACTTTGAGGCCGTTATTCTGTATAAAATTAACTAGTCACAGGCCACAAGTACTGTATGAGTCTATCTGACTGAGAGAAGTACAGTCACTGAACTTTTACAAAGAGAGAGTGAAATGGAGCTTGTCAAGGAAGGGAGATTCAGAGATACTAACTAGTTTCAGTTGTTCAAGATGAAGATGTTCTGGAGACCAGCTGAGCAACAGCGTAAATGTACCTCATTATACAGAAGTGTGTACTTGGAAACGTATAGGTGTTACATTTTGTGTTATCTCTATTGTATCACAATTAAAAACAAAAAGAGCTGGGCCTAGTGGCATAGGCCTGCAATATCAACTATGTGGGAGGCAGAGGCAAGAGTATTTCATGTTCAATGCCTGCCTGGATTGCAGATTGAATTCAAAACCTATCGGGGCACCTTAAAGGGACTCTGGCTTATAAAAATGATAGTGTCGTAGTTTAGTGGTACAGCACACAGCTTAGTGGTGATACACCAGGCTTAATTCCCAGCATAATAACAAACAAGCAAACAAACAAATGTCTCTGTTGCAACTTTTATTTTATGTCAGATGCACATTAAGCCTCATTTATTTTCTATCTGCCCTGAAAACCTGAAGCTATTCATTGCTTTGGAGACAAAACTTCATTTCTGCTGCAACAGGTGGGAAGTAGCTTTGTAATTCTCAGACTAGCAGCCTTTCTTTGCTAATGTCTTTCTAATTATCATGTAGACTTAGCATCCAACCATAATTATTATCAGTTAATTAGTCCTTAAAATGTATCTTTGATAACACCTTTGGCATTTAATTATGTAACTGGAAATGTATGAATGTCATTAAGGGGACATACGACTACAGTAAAGTGTAATTAGATCTCATTTTTGTTTCTTGATATCCTATTGATTATGATAATAGTTTTGCAGTTTTTACAGCTTCTTTGGAAATAGTCACATGAAATTGATAGTCTAAGTAAGAAACACATGTTTTAATGAATGTTTTAAAGGGATATTATAAAAAGAGAAATTAGGGGGAAAGCAAAAGTGCCTGGTTGTTTCTGATGCCATTTAACAAAAGTTCACAATAAATTGCTTGTTTTCGAGTTCTTTTTTTTTTTTTATAAACCTAAAACAAATTAAGAACTTACATTATAAAAAATTAATTCATGCTGTTAGGAAACAGAAAAAAACAACCACCAAACTATTTTTTTTTTTGTTACTGTGAAAGAACCAAATATGTTTCCCCAAAAGTTGTGCACATTTTTAATGCCTTGGCATCTGTTCAGGAAATGCACAGAAAATCGGTGTTAAATAGGAATCCCTTTTTAGAATAATACAGTTAGCTTCATTTCTTTGTAGAAGAATAAATGATCAGCTTGAAGGCAGTTTATCTAGCAGTGTTAGCTGTTAACTCTAAGTCTCTCCAGGACAAAGCTCTGTCCCTCTTGCATCTTCATATCATCTACAGTGCCTAAGAATGAGGTCCATTGGTGCTTAGTGAATATTCATTGTCTGGTCAGCTATCGAGCTCGGTGGAAATGAATGTTCATGTGGACCATGAAACATAGCTTGAGAAACCAAGCCAAGATTCTGGCCTGCGGAGGAAGCTGAGGCATTTCGTACTCAGCAGGGGCTGGAGAATGGGGCAACAATGATACCAGAGAAGGAGGAATCTCTGTCAGCAAGACTTGGTGAAAAATTAAGCTCCACGAAGCATACTTCCATTTCGAATTTATATGGCTAGTTTAAGATGGATAGATGAATTGATTCATGGAGTTTAAATTCCATGTACTGATTTGTAATAAAAAATGTGATAAATTAGCTGGAATTTGGGTACTATTTGAAATGTAATACAGACGAGCAAGCTCATTGCTCAAAGCCACAAGGAATGAAAGAAATCATTGTGTAAAATCAGTGAAGTATGAGGCATCTATCATTAGCCGTAAATTTTGGTAAACACAATTCTCATTTTTCAATTGAGATCAAATGAGGAGATATTAAATTTTATTTTGGTACTGAAGCTCTGCTAGTCACAGAACGACAATTGCCTTGTCCTGCTGCACAGAAGCCCAGTGGTTACATCTAATTTAAGAAACTGAATGCATAAACATTTTTCCATCTTTCTAACAATGTCTTTCTTATCAAATATAGACAGCTTTGCTGGAGTACCTGACCGCACTAACTTCCGCTTTCCTGAGATGAGTAGCTCTTGTGAGAGACCAGTATATATACATCTGCTTTAAGAGTTGTGGTGTGGGGAACCCAAAGGTGATCTGGAGGAGATACCTATTATCTGTTATTCCATTGGTCATCTGGTTTCACTCAGAGGATCTGCTTGGCTAGGTGCGTGTTCTTTCTTTCCTCCCTGCTCTCCACGTTCATCATGCCAGAAGCTAAACTCTCCATTAAAGAGGAGGTCTTCCCTGATAGAGAAAGATCATTCCTTGTTCCAGGGCTCAACAATAGCTGCACTTCTTTATCAAAACCTCAGAACAGGACTCTTGCTAAAATGCTCAATCCCTATCCAGAAAGGCAAAGAGGCTGGACATCAGAAAAAGGAGAAAAGAGGGAACGGGTCAGGAGCCTGACACAGAGGACCTCTGAAAAGCTCTGCCCTGCAGACTATCAATGTAGATGCTGAGACTTATGGGCAACCTTTGGGCAGAGTGCAGAGAATCTTAGGAAAGAAGTGGGAAACAGTAAGATTTGGAGAGGACAGGAACTCCACAAGGAGAGCAACAGAACTAAATTTCTGAGCACAGGGGTCTTTCCTGAGACTGCTATTCCAACCAAGGACTATGCATGGAGATAACCTAAGACCCCTGTACAGATGTAACCCATGGCAGTTCAGTATCCAAGTGGGTTCCATTGTAATAGGAACAGGGACTGTCTCTGACATGAACTGATTGGCCTGCTCTTTAATTACCTCCCCCTGAGGAGAAAGCAGCATTACCAGGCCACAGAAGAAGACAATGCAGCCACTCCTGATGAGACCTAATTGACTAGGATCAGAAGGAAGGAAAGGAAGTCCTCCCCTATCAGTGGACTTGGGGAGGGGCATGCATGCAGAAGGTGGAGGAAGGGAGGGATTGGCACGGGAGGAGGGAGAGAACCACAGGGGAGATACAAAGTGAATAAGGTGTAATTAATAAAAAACAATAACAACAACAACAACAAAAAACTCCTCAGAACAAGGTCTCAAAGGGCTGCTTTGGCAACCATGCCCTTATGTAAAACAGAGCAATCAATAAAGAGAAAGAGAAAGCATTTGTAAAGCATGACTCATTAATTAAATAGCACCTATTTTTCCTCTTTTGCCTGTAGCTGAGATGTAAACTGTGTTGCCCCTGAAAAGAGAAACCATAACTTGTGAAACAAAACAAAACAAAAACAACAAAAACTCAACAACATAAAAACAGAAGAAAACCCAGAAAGAGCAAAGTGTAGTCACAGAAGCTGTGACAGAACTTCCTTGTGAAGGAGTGGTTACATTTATTTTGGGGAAGAAAATTATTTGAAGGTGCCTGGATGAGAGACCAGAAACCAGGGTCCTATCACATTTCTTTTATGGACTGAATAATCTTGAATGAGTCATTTAAATTTAAAGTTTAAAAAAGATGAATTACTTGAAAGAAGAAAAAGAGAGAAGTTGGGAAGAGATATCAGGGGTGAACAAGGGTGATGATATATATTTAGGGCATGCCACAATTAAACACCATTCTTTAAATGCTAACCAAAAAAAATTAATAAAAAAAGAGAGGTTGAATTAAGCTCTCATATTCCTTCAAAAACTGTGCTAATTGTGGTGGAGTGGGCAGGAATTGGTATTGGAATATCTGATTTGGAATCAGATATAAAGAGCCATCTCTAAATTTGAATCCCAACTCTTGGAGTCTGTTTTGTTTTGTTTTTTTTTTTTTTTAATTTTTTTGTTAAGTAGTACAAAGACCTTTATTTTGACAGTTATTAAGGAAAACAGAATATCAGCATATGAAGATATCTCATGGTGTGATACTCTTCCTTCCATGTCTCCCTTGCCTTAGTCTCAGCCACTTTGTAAATCAAAGATGGCAGCTCAGACTATTTAGCCACAAATACATTGGTGAGTGTTGCCTAATAGTGAAGTCCCTTCTTTAGGCCTTGCTGACCTGGTGCCCTCTGATGAAGCTTATGTGGGGCTTCATCATCTTCCTTCTCTGTTTCCAGGTTCCTTCTACAAAGTTTAGGCACTGTCTGCAAAAGGACACATGTTACTGAGCGAGTAAAGGGGCATTCGGATGTGTGCATGGTGTGTGTGTGTGTGTGTGTGTGTGTGTGTGTGCGTGCGTGCTCAGAACTATTCAGATAATTTTAAATTAAATATTTGTTTCTTGGCAGAAGAGAAACACTTAGCAGAGAGTAGAAATAGGTTTAGAATTATTTGGGTTGGTTAAAATCTAATCCCTTCCCCCATTTCCTATTTCTGTCAAATGTATCCTGTTTAAAACAGTTGCTTCATTTCTACAGAGGGGTGAGTTAACACTTTCTCCCTCACAGTGTTACTGCAGGGATGGAGATGTATTTGCCACACACTTAGCATAATGATTGGCACAAAGTAAGTTCTTTTCTTTGGGGGTTTGTTTTAGAAAGGGTTTTGCCAAGTATCTCTGTGTGGTTTAGAACATGCAGCTATCCTCCTGCCTCAGTTTCCTGAGTGCTGGGATTATAGGTGTGTACTGCTAACTAAGGCAAAATGTTTTAAAAGCAGAGAAGAAAGGTAATTTTAGGCAAAACACTGTTTTTGTTTGTTTGTTTGTTTTGTTTTTAGATAAAGCAAGCTACACAGAAAATTAGGTAATTTGTCTAAACTGCTTTACCAAAGGGGAAATGAGCCCTTTGTTTCCTGCTACTCAGGTCCCGGACTTCCTGTTGTAGTCTTTCAGAAGTACATAAGAACCACTGCAATATGGTGCGATACACTGTATTTATTAAATAAATTGTATTTTGACTATTTTTAACATCTATAATGTTAGCATCTGGGAATCATAAAGAAAATTGTCTTGGATGATATTTAATAAGCAAGGAAGAAGCAAAAGAATTAGATTGCTATTATTTTTCTCCTACTGAATCTTGATACTGTCTCCTGTGTTTGTGGTATCAAATGATATTTAATGGCCATTGTATCCACTCTAGGTCTGAGTGAGATGTTGATGAAAATTAAGCGTGTTTCTCCTCAAACTGGGCATTTGAATATTTGCATACATTTTTTGGGTGGAGGAAAAGTTACAATCCAGAGACCACTTACGTCTACAAGAGGGTATCAGGAAGACTTCACGTTTCAATACAAAGGAATCCACTGCTGAGAAATGTTCACAGGCCATGTGGCACAACGAGCTTCGTCTTTAACCTTTTGCTGATTTATGTGATTAGGCCACTGAAGGAAGTGGCTTCAAGAGCATGATTAGAACACTTTGAGGAAATAATTTCTGTCTTCAAGTACCTTGTCTGCACTTGAGGTGGGGGGAGGGTTGGGAATGTTTGTCCTTTCTCATTACAGGAAAAGCCAGGAAATGAAGAAATATTGACTTTTAAACATTGTCCTACATGAAAAGGAAAGATCACGAGACAGCAGGGCTACTTCTTAGATGAATGCTGGGACAAGAATGGCCCAGTTCAGCATTTCTGGAGAGAAATCTACCTGCTTATCAGGATTTCCCCTTTATGCCCTTTGAAGTTGAGAAAAAAATTAATTTTTATTAATTGCAAACTTATTAAAACAACAATACATGGCCACCATCTACTAGGAACTGATATTATTTTAGAAAGATACTTTAATACCAGAAAAGTAGGAAAGAAATAATATTATATCAACTGTTACACATATCTCTAAGAGAAGTCAATTGTTTTTCTCAGTCCTTGATTTTCTCATTCCAAGAGATGAAATTAAGTCATGGACTAAGTTTAAAATTTATTATTAGAATAATTCTAACAGGTGGCATTTGCTAAACGGCATTGCCTCTTCATTTGGACCCACAAGGTAGCTTAAAGCAGGAAGACAGTATGTTATCTCTGCCTTCATTGTGTCTGTCTCCTTCACCACGTGTACTCCAGGAGTGATCCTAACCCAGTGGTCCTAAGTGATCTCTCCCTACGAGGGAAAACATGCTTCTCTTTTGTGGGTTCTTAGTCTTGTTAATAAAATAATTTAGAAATGAACTTGGACGTTTAAGGAGAATTGCGTTGATGTTTGCAAGGAAAACAGCAGGGAAGACAATCTGCAAATTTCCGTAATTTCCTAGAGAAGGTTGGTAGGGAAGAGAGAAAGTCATGTCTTTTGGGTGAGGATACAAACAAAGCTGGCATGTTGAGCAATGGAGGTTGGCATGCATCTGTAGAAAGTGGAGAAGGGTTATCAGAGAAACAGTGAGAGACAAAATTAAGACCATCAGAATTGACGGCATCACTACTAAGATAATGATAGATAGAACCCAATCCAACCATGAAAATCCAGTGATTCAGTTCCGACACTGGTGGGTACCTGACTGACAGGGGGTTTGGACTGTATTTCCTATGTGGCTTCCAGGCAAGAAGCAAGACTGTCCCCAATGAGGATACCTTTCTGTGATGGCAAGGTCATGTAGGGGAGCAGCAGGAGTCCTCTGATAGAGGCTCAAGTGTTCCCATCAATTGATGACAGCCATAGCAACTTAAGGCCACTGCACAAAGCCAGAACTCAAGGTAATGATCCACTAGACCGAAGTCTGATCCTGATTGCTTACTTATGCATTCCATTCACTTCTGCTCTAATTCTTTTTCTATTGAGACTAAGGCTTGGGGTCAGTGCTCCAAAGCAAACTTGAGGTCCCTGCCTCCCTCAGCTGTCCCTTTTTCCTTTCATTCACTGATTACGATTTCTTTCCCTACTTTTCACTAGCACTCAGCTCTTTAACTGGAGTATTGAGTGGGTGGCTTTGCTTAGCCTGTTGGGACTAGATGAACCTGGGCTTTTGAGCTAAAACTGGTGGCCCATCCTGTTCTAATCCAGTTTTGATTAATTTTAGGCCCTCCCAATGTAGCTTCACTGTTGCCTAGTGCCTCAGACTATGTTCAGAGGCTCTGAAATTAACTCTTAGAAAGAGTCAGTGGAACTAGCAGGTATTGTGAATCACACCACCTCATCACTGGCAATAACTATTGCAGAGAGGAGTTTTTGAAAACGCAGTGAGATGTGCAGATCTGAAGATTCTGAGTATCACTGAACTCTTTGTGTCCTTTGTCATTTTCTTCAGAGCAAGAGGCTCTTGTGGCCCCTACTTCTTGGTGCTTCATACCTCAAGAACACACTTCTAGAGGGAGGAGGTTGTCTTGACCTATATGAGTCCACTGGCTGGCTGAACAATGATCAACATTTAAAATGTATGCAAAAAAGATTCCTAATTAAAGTCCAATAATGTAAGACTTTGAGCCTATTCACTATCTTTGGAAATAAATCATAGATGCCTGCTGCTCATAAAGAAAAAAAAATGTGGCGAATGACCAACTCTCCCACTCCCTTTTTATCAACCGGAAAAGTAATTCTCCATGACGAGGATCTGCCAATAGTGCATGTTGAAAAGTCAAATGTCTCCTCATAGCCATAATTGTTTTGCAAATCATCATGATTATAGAGAGAGTAAAAGTCCGTGGAGTTCGCAGTCTAGGTGAATTTGCAAGCGTGGACCAATTTATGAAAAGGTGGACTATGATGTTGATCTGAGGGTCATCTAGGATGTTCAGAACATCTAGGATGTTCTTTTTGCCTTTCTCCTTTTGCTTTACTAACTCTGTGGAAGAGGTCGTACGAGACAAAAAGGGGAAGACACAGACCTGGTGGCAGTGTTATGTGCTTGTAGTACCAATTTCAGAATCAATCAATTAATCAAAAGGAGATGAGAAGATTTAGATGTTCAGGAATTAGATGCTACTTGCAAATCAAAGAGTCAATATATTTGCTGACACACATACACTCAAACACATGTACACATGAGAGACACACACAAACACACACACACATTCAGAGGAGGGTGGAGCAAGTTTCAGTGAAAGCAAAAGGGCAGGGACAACTGACATTTCCTGCTTGATGGATGCTAGATTCTTGTATACATATCATTAGTTTGTATGTTTGTGTGTGTGTGTCCACGGTCATCAAAACCAAGGGTCTTGTGTATGCTTGGTATTTTGCTGCCATTCAGCTACATTGTTAGCCCTTTCTTACTGACCTATGCAATAGCCCACTGAAGTAGGTTGCATTAATTTACTGGTAAAAACAATTCAAGGTAGAGGTTGGTATACATGATTCTTAACATTTTGTGGTTAATCTTCAATTGTAAGTCTATCTGATTTGAAAATTCATGGTCTTTGTAACTTCCAAGATGCCCCTCAAAATTACTACCCTAGAAAGTGAACTCTCAAGATCTAGAATCTCAGCCCTCTGGTGGTATAGTTTGGCTAATAGTTTCTCTTTAAAAGGCTTGTATGCTGAAGGCTTGGTCCCAGCTGGTGGTATTATTGACTAATGCCTGGCCCATGAGACCATTCGTTTCATTCTGTTGATGGATTCATAACTGAATGGACTATTAGGCGGGGCCTAGTTGGAGGAAGCAGGTCACTGGGAAACTACATGACAAGCTGGGTTTGTCATGCTCCTAGTCCCTGTCTCTTCTCTATCTGCTTTTTGGCTGCCATGAGGTGAGCTACTCTACCATGTCCTCCTGTCATGATGCTTCTTCACTATAGAGTCTGATAGTCATAAACTAAGCAAGTGAAACCATGAACGAAATTAACTCTTTCCTCCTTTAAGCTGAATGTGTTTCCTTAGGTATTTTGCCACAGTGATTATTAAAAAACAAAACAAAACAAGAGCAAAAACCAAAATACCACACAAGCAAAACACCAACAAAAACCCTTAGACACAGAGACAATGTGGTTACAATGTCTGTCTTTTGGGTAAGCAGCTGCAAGCAAGACCAGGATACCATAGGCGTGGGGCACAATGCAAAAGGATTTATGTCTCCAACAGAATTCGGTGAAGCTCTTCAGTGTGGATTATCTATCTCTTGGTCTGCGTCATGCATGTTAACTGGGTAACTTAATGTACGCTTGTTCTTTGTTTTTCTTATTCCACATGGGGCAGGGTCTTAACTATGTGACCCAGGCTGGCCTGAATTCATAACCTTCTGCTTCAGCTTCTTGACTACTGGGATTCCAGAAAGACAAGACGTCATATGTCAGGCTAATGTTTCCTTAAAACAAAAAAGCAAGAACCAAAAAAAAAAAAAAAAAAAAAAAAAAAAAAAAAAAAAAAAAAAAAAAAGAAAGAAAGAAAGAAAGAAAGAAAGAAAGAAAAGAAAACCATAGTAGGCAAATAAATTTAGCTTCACCTTTGGGAAATCATTCATTTGATGATGACATTTAAGAAATTCATGTTATTTCCTTCAAGGTTCTCTTTGTAAACAGAAAAGTGATTATGAGCATCCTAGTACTATTAACTGTTCTCTAACTTCAACATCCATGGGCTCTGGTGGCCATGGTTTAATTTTGTACTTTGATGAGATAAATGATTTTGGTCCCCACATAAAGAATGAGATATGAAGTATTTGTCTTTCTGTGCCTGAGTTATTTTTCTTGACCTCATATTCTCCTGTTCCATCCATGTTACAACAAATGATGGGATTTCATATTCTCTCTCTGCCCCCTCTGTCTCTGTCTGTCTCTGTCTCTTCCTTTGTCTGTCTCTGTCTCTCTCTCTCTCCTATGTATTTTTTCAGTACTGGAAATTAAACCCAGAGCCTTACACATGCTAGGTTAGCATTCTACCAATAAGCTACAGCTTATAAGCCTCAGCCCTTGTTCTTTTTTGGCAGATGAATAGCATACTATTGCGCATATGTACTACATTTTAAACTAGTAAGTTGTTTGTGTGTGTGTGTATGCAGGTGTTTGTGACTGTCTGAGCATTTGCATTTGTGTGGAGGGCAGAGGACAACCTTGGGTGCTGTTCCTCAGGCACCACCACCTTGTCTTGGAGACAGGGTCTCTCACTATGACCCAGGGCTTACCAACTGGGCTGAGAAGGAGAGCCAGACGCCATGGCATCTACTTGTCTCCTCTGCCAGGGCTGAGATTATAAGAGTGTGCCACTTTATTTACTCTATCCACGTGGATGCCGGAGGTGTCCTCATTTTTGTTGCGGTAAGCACGTTACCGACAGTGCCGCCATCTCGGCTTCCACATTTTCTGTCTCTGTTCATTCACGGACAGGCGTCTGGGTTTTTGCTCTGTCTATAGTGAACTCTGCTACAGTCAGAAGGCAGGCGTCTTTAAGGTCTACTGATGACTCTGTATATGGTTTCGTATTACAAGTCAAGGCCCACTCCATCTGAGGACACAGAGGCACACGCACCTGCGCACACAGACATGACCAAACTCTCCATCAGCTGTAGCCATGCTTCTGAGCAACCTGACAGAGATTTTGTTTCCTGTTTCTCCAGCTTCTACCGTAGTTACAAGTCCTCCCATGAAGGCCATATTTTATGTGAAAATTGCCCACTATATGGTTTCTGACTTACTCATCTTTTACTACTTTCCTGCATCTTTTTTTGTGTATTTATTAATCATTTCATTATCCAGAGACAAACAAGGAAGAAAGGTCTGATTCTTGCTGTGGGCTTATGCCGTGCACTTAACATTACAAGAAAAAGTCGTAAGACCCAGAGAGTTGGAGGGCTGGCAGGATGTACGGAATATATGGAGGGAATCTTTGCTTTATCATTAGTTTCTTCTTGTATTAAAAAAAAAAAATCACATCTGTACTATTTGTTAGTTTCTTTCACAAAGCTGGGACTTGAACTCGGGGCCTTGGCCCAGTGTGCTCTATCACTAGGCCACCATCTCAGCTCCACTGCTGCTCTCTCTCTCTTAGCTTAATTAGCACATGACTAAAGAAAACTTTGTTTTGCAAAAATGAGTGATTCCAGACTGGATTTAGGTTTCCCGCCTTTGATTTAATGATCTGCTATTTGGCACTTGGCTGATTATAATAGATTAGGAAATGGGTCTCCAAAGAAGACCCGTGTTCTTATCACTCGGAGCTGTGAATGTTGCCTTATAGAGAAAAGGTATCTTTACAACAAGATTACAGATTTTGAGACGAGATTATCCTGGAGTCTTAGAGTGGGTCCTAACTGGTATATGTATATCCTTTTAAGGTGTCTTGGACACAAAGAAAAAAGAGGGCTTGGAAAAAAACCACACACACACACACACACACACACACACACACACACACACACGCACGCAGACGAGTCTAAAACTACAGGAAATGGCAGTACCATAAATTGGAAGAACCCAGGTCTCTCCACAACTGTGTGGAAGAAAGGGACCCATTGATTGCAAACACCTGTGTGTGGGTGGCATGGCAGTAAATGGAGATTTATTTCTCTCTACTGCAGTAAATCATTAATTTGAGCCTACTGTTAACAGTAGCCAGCACCTTACTAACTAAACACCATTTACAAGCTTCTCAGGCTTTCAAGGAGCATAAAGGTCACAAGGTTCCTTTTCCAGACTTTAGATCTTGTTTGAGGAAGAGTCCACTCAGAAGTTGTTGACGCATATACTCAACAATTTTATTCTTAAACTTTTTGGAAGCAAATGAGCACAAAGTCCATAAAGGCCATTTTCAGTGAGTCACTTTTCTGATCCCAGTTGCATTCTAATTAATATCGTGGAGCATTAACAAACTAAGTAAGGAGCAATTATTAGCTATCAGATTCTGGGTCTGAGAGAGAAATGATAGTACATTGTGCATAATTTTTGCATCATTAAAAATTAAATCCCATAAGCATAATGACTCAAACATCAGACTCTGACAGTATCTGCAGATGATAAACTGTGGGATGTAAGAAAACAATTTACTAGGTAATGGTGTAATATTTCTTAGTTAGACAGAATTTCTTAAAAAAAAGGCAGCAATATATTACATCTCAAATTGTTTTTAGAGATGGCAGAACAACAATTATTTAATGTTGTTTCCTTTCATAGTCAAGACAGCACACATACAGAATGGGCTGCTGTACAGAGAACTTTTATAAATTCTCTATTTTGTAGAAGGCGATTTAACGAGAAGAGCATGGCTTTCATCGTCAAGTAGATACATGTTTTGACTATGAGGCCCATGACCTTTGTAACGGTGTGAATTTGCATAAGTTTCTTAATCTCACACATCATTTTTAATTTTGTCACCTTACCCTCTTGTCTAGAGCTTTTGTGCAGATGAAATGAGCGGATACAGAGCGCGTGGGATTGCACCCGGCACAGAGCAGACAGTAAATGGCAGGTCTCCTCTGCCTTTCTCTGCCACACTGAGCTAAAGGGGTATCTCAAGTCAGGCCTGCTGCTGACTGTGTCTAGGTTGAACTACAACAGAGATCAGCCCTGCCTGTTGACCTCTCACAGGAGCTCCTGAGGCTGCATCTAGTTAGTGGAGCCGCCACAGTCCCTCTGCGGAGGGGCTAAGAAAGGAGTTTCTCAAGTCTCTGCCTCTTGGTTTGCTTTTTCTTTGCATTTGTTCCTTCAGGCTTTCAAGGAAATAAGATGGAGCTTATCCAGAAGCTGGAAACAGCCCAGATGCCTCTCAGTGGAGGAATGGATACAGACACTGTGGTACATCTACACAGTGGAATATTACTCAGCGATAAAAAACAAGGTAATCATGAAATTTGCAGGCAAATAGTGGGAACTGGAAAAGATCATCCTGAGTGCACTATCCCAGAAGCAGAAAGACACACAGGGTATATACTCACTCATACGTGGATACTAGACATATAATATAGGATAAACATACTAAAATCTGTACACCTAAGGAAGCTAATCAGGAAGGAGGACTCTGGGTAAGATGCTCAATCCCCATTCAGAAAGGCAAAGAGGATGGACATCAGAGAAGGGAGAAAACAGGGAACAGGACAGGAGCCTGATACAGAGGACCTCTGAAAGGCTCTACCCTGCAGGGTATTGAGACAGATGCTGAGACTCATAGCCAAACTTTGGGTAGAGTGCAGGGGATCTTATGACTGAAGTGGGAGATAGTAAGACCTGTAGAAGACAGGAGCTCCACAAGGACAGCAACAGATCCAAAAAGTCTGGGCACACGGGTCTTTTCTGAGACTGATATTCCAGCCAAGGACCACTCATGGAGATGGCCTGGAACCCCTGCACAGAGGTAGCCCATGGCAGTTCAGTCTCCAAATGGGCTCCCTAGTAAGGGGAACAGGGACTGTCTCTGACAGGAACTGATTGGCCTGCTCTTTGATCACCTGCCCCTGAGGGGGGAGCAGCCTTACCAGGCCACAGAGGAAGACAATGCAGCTACTCCTGATGAGACCTGATAGACTAGGATCAGAGGGACAGGGAAGAGTACCTCCCTTATCAGTGGACTGGGGAGGGGCATGGGTGAGGAAGAGGGAGAGAAGGTCGGATTGGGAGGGGAGGAAGGAGAGAGCTACAGGGAGGATACAAAGTGAATAAAACTGTAATTAATAAATATAAAAATAATTTTAAAAAGATGTAGCTTATATCCAAACTCATGAACAGTATTAAGACATATACTCATGAGCCGTAGTACTGCCATGCCAATTCCTGGCCACAGAAAAGCCCAAGAGACTCTGGATTGTGACTTCTAACTGGTGGCAATACCATTTCGAGGTGCAGCATTTTAAATTATATGTGTATGTATATGTGCCAGAAAAAGGTGTTGGATCCCCTGGGCTATAGTTATAGGCAGTTGTGAGCTGTCCAGAGTGTGTGCTGGGAACCAAACTCAGGCTCTCTAGAAGACCAACAAGCTGTCTTAGCTGTGGAATCATCTCTCCAGCCCCTTATTATTATTATTTTAAATTTATGTGCATTGTTGTTTTTCCTGTATGTATGCCTATGTGAGGGTGACAGATACCCTGGAACTGAAGTTACAGACAGTTGTGAGCTGCCATGTGGGTGGTGGCAAACTGAATCTGGGTCCTCTGGAGGAGCAGACTGTGCTCTAACCACTGAGCAATTTCTCCAGTCCCGTTATTTATTTAATTATTTATCTATCTATCTATCTATCTATCTATCTATCTATCTATCTATCTATCTATCTATCTATCTACCTATCTATCTATTTATGGTTTTGTTTCTGTTTTTGTTTTTCATGACAGAATTTCTCTGTGTAGCCTTGGCTATTCTGGAATTGCTTTCTAGACCAGGCTAGCCTCAAACTCACAAAGATCCGCCTGCTTGTGCTTCCCAAGTACTGGGATTACAGGTGTGTGCCACCCTGCCTAGCTTTTTGTTTTGTTTTGTTTTTGCTTCTTTCGCCTCTTATTTATTTAAAAATAATATTGTTATTAATTCTTTGAGAATATTTAAGATGTATTTTGATCATTTTCACCCCTGAACTCCTCTCATATTCATTTTTCCCTATCCATTCAATTTTGAGTTTTTTTCTCTTTCTCCCTTTTCTCTATGTTTTTTCCCTATTGAGTCCAGTTTCTATTGTCCAAATAGTCTTATTGTGGCTTTTTCCCTTGAGTATGGTCAATCTACCTGTGTTCATGCCATTAGAGGAAGAAATTTTTCCTTCTCCCCATAGCTCCCTCATTAGCAGAAGGATTTGGTGCCTATATCCTCCCCGTAGGCTGGGATTTTGAGTGGCTTCAGCTTTCCTAAGTCTTGTCCATGTTTTTATAATCTCTGAGTTCTGTGAACGGGGAAACTGCTCTGTTGTGTCCTTTCAGTCATCCTCCATCTCTGTCTGGCTCTTAGAATCTTTCTTCCCTCCTTTCCTTAAAGTTCTGCCGAACCTTGGGGTGGTGTGTGTGTGTGTGTGTGTGTGTGTGTGTGTGTGTGTGTGATATGTGTATACCATTTAGGGTTGAGTACTTCTCAATCTCTTATTCTCTGCATGTTGACCGGTTGCATGAGTCTCTATATGAACTGTTAGCTACTTCAGGAAGAAGGCTTCTCCGAGGAGGGCCGAGAGATGCACTGATCTGTGAGTACAGCCATATGCTATTAAGGGTCATTTTCGTACCGCTTCCGGTGATCGGATAGTGAGTTCTCCCGCAGGGTCTATGAGCTGTCTAGCTTCAGGTTCTTGCCGCTGTTAACAGTGTCACGAATGGGTTCCATCTCATTGTGTGGGCCTTAGATATGATTAGAAAGTGGCTGTTTACTCCCACGACATTCATGCTTCTATCGCGCTGGTGGGCATACCTAGCACATGGTATGTTGAAATGGAAGTCTCATGCTTGCAAATATTTAGCATCTTAGTTTTCTTTCATTTACTGATTGCCTCTCAATCAGTATGCTTATGTGTATTGGGATCATGTGGTACCTGAGGAATTTATGTTTCTATTTATACTTTATGAGATGGAAAGAAAAAGAGAAAAAAAATCATACCAGATAGATTAGAAAAGATGAGACACAATGAATCTGTCTCCTCCAGACACTTAAGGTTTAAAGGAAGTTTCAGAGTTATCCAAAGAAGAAACAAAATAATGAGGAAGAAATTTCGCTTGATAATGAGGATCTGAACTTCTTCCCAGTTCTGGCATTCTTGGCTTGTCAACTGACCAGCTTGAATTATCTCTTTGGGCTTGGGTTTTATGTTCTATAACACGGTTGTGAAGAAAGACGTTACCTAGATGTTTTTACTTGTCTTGTTTGTGTCTTGCAACCAGTAAGGTCAACACCTAATTCATCAAGTGCCTGGGAAAATTACTGCTGGAGATTTAAAAATAGGTTTCTATTACTTTGAAGAAGGAGGACCGTGAGTGAAAAGCCAGAAACAGAAGATGATGTAATGTCTTGTTAGGAGTAGTGATGTAGAACATGAAGAGTGAACGGTGCAACTTCAAGCTCAGTGTTACCTAACCGCAGTGATCACACAACTGTTCAAAGAGGAATCAGGAGGAAAAGTGTCCATTTGTAACAGCTTCTGTCTGGTCCACAACCTTTGCAGTAATAGATAGAGAAATAAGTAAATTGATTTAAAGAATCAGCCCAATTCAACAGCTACTTTACATATACATGCTTGCACACAAGTATAGAGGCGGTGACTGGCTATTGATAACTTAATAGGATCATCAGACAATAGTGTAGAAAAAAAAAAAAAGAAAGTAGAGTGCTTTTAGACCGGGAGAGGGTGAGACAGAAGGACATTGCCTTCTACCTTCAAACATCTGACATCTTTTTGTGTCTTTGAAGTTTTGTTTTTTATTATAATATTAATGGAGGGAACAGAACAGAAAGGGGAAGATAGTACACATTTATTCGTTTTTTGTCTCAGAATGAGAAAATTGTAGCTTTCAAAAGGCGAAACCCCAGGAATTTGGAAAGGGTGAAAAAAAAAAAACAGATTGATGTTGGGATAAATGGAGATTTCATTCCTTGCTTTACTACATGAATATTTATCAAGGGTCTATTGTGAGTCTAGTCCTAAATCTTCACAAAGCAAAAGTGAATGGGCAAGGATAGCAAGGTGTTTATAACATATCTGATTTGATGTGGAATTTCATTAGCAATATGTGGAATTTCCAGGGAGCAAGAAAATGAAAGAGTAGAGTGGGGTGATGATGAGGCTGCCTGGGAACAAGGTGACGGAAATGACAGCTCCAGAAACCACGTGGGAAAATAGTAAAATGTTTTGGAATGTTTTAAAGAAAAATATTATTTGGTAAAGTCATGAGAAGAGAGGTTGTTGAAGCAAAGGGAAAGACCGTGGTGAACAGGAAACACACCAACTGGGTAAAAGGCGTCATTGTAACGACGACGGGGACTGCAATTACGGTGCCATGGCGGAGTCAGCACTGTGCCGGGGTCACTATGCTATCAAAGGTGGGAAAGAAGAGATGCATTTATTCTCAGTAAAGAAAGAGTATAACTCTTTTTTTCTGCCGTAAACGGAAGAAACTGAACCTATAGAAAAGGAAAAGGAAAGGATCCCTGACTGTGCTGTGACTTGATTGAGATTATGTTATTAATTTACATAATTTCAGAATATTATACTCGCTTTGCACAAACATATATGAGAACTCAGAAATTTTACGTACTACTTGGCCAAGGCTGGTAAGTTGTAAGACTAGGATTCTGACCTAACTATGTGCTTTGCCAGTGAAAATGGATTAAGCAGATGCGAAACCACAGCAATTAATTTTAAAGCAGTGATGTTGAAAATAAGGGCCTCGTGCTGCGAACTCGTGCTACCTTGAGTTTGATCCTCAGCAACCAGGCCGGAAAACGTGTAAAAAGTGCCAAAAGGCGAATGCGTCTCAAGGGTCCCCAGAAGTAGCAATTGTAGAAAGAAGCCACTGACTTTGAGATTGAGGTAGTAGGTGAAGGAGATTTGAATTAAATCTACACCCTCTGTAAGGCGGTGCTGGCCGTGCTTGTGTTTGTGGGAGCTGGAGTTGAGGAAACTGCAAACTAGAAATAACCGCCGCTACCAGGATGGGTTTCTCTTGCCAGAGGCAAGAAACTTCACAAGGGTGATTGATGCTCTAAGAACGGAAAGAGAGAACCCCAAAACCCATTCGTCTTCTCCTTACCTCTGTTTTCCTTCAGCGCCCCCTATTGGCGAAAGCAGCTGACAAAGGAGGAAGGCGGATCAGAAGTTCAACCCTTGAACAACAAAACCAGGAAAGAAAAGTGGGTCTGTGGGCTACATCTAAGCCGCGGTTTTAGGTCCTCTCCATGCATTGTCCTTGGTTGGGGTATCATTCTCCTCAGGGGCCCCAGGGCTTTTTGTTATTGTTGTTGCTCTGTTGGTCTCCTGTTGGAGCTCCTGTCCCCTCCAGGTCTTTCTATCTCCCCCTTCCTTCATAAGATTCCCTGCACTCTGCCCAAAGTTTAGCTAAGAATCTCAGCCTCTGCTTGGATACCTTGGGCCGTCTGTGGTAGGCTCCTGTCCTGTGGGGTTCCTAGTTAGAGGAGCAGGGGCTGTCTCTGTAATGAATTCAGTGACAGGCTCTTTGATCATCTCCCCCTCGTGGGTGCAGCTTTGCCAGGCCACAGAGGAAGATAATGCAGCCAGCCCTGATGAGACCTGATAGACTAGGGTCAGATAGAAGGGGAGGAGGACCTCCCATATCAGTGGACTAGGGGAGGGGCATAGGGGAAGATGGAGGGTGGGATTAGGAGGAGATGATGGAGGGGGCTACAGCCGGGATACAAATTGAATAAATTGTTATAAATAATACTAATACTAATACTAACAATAATAATAATAAAAAGAAAAAAAAAGAAGAAGAAAAAAAGAAAAGTGGGTCTGTAGTAGAGGGACAGCTTGATAACTACCACAAAAAGAAGGGTCAGGACTACAGGTTCACCATGCCTGTCCCCTGAAGAGTATTGTGCCTAATAGAAGTAGTGACAGATTTTAATACTGGTTTTGGAGAAATTGACACAGGCAGCCAAGTTTCACTAATCTCTGTGAATTAATGTAAAACTCGAAACTACATTAGAAAGAAGCATAGCTCTACCCATTTAAGTATATACAGAACCACTTTAATTGGATGTTAAATAAAAATGAATATTAATTGCCCCGTGCAATGAGGTAGAAAAAAAGACAATTAATTGTTTAGCTACTGAACACTCCATGTTGGGACATAAAGACAATTAACTTAAAGGCATTGCTCTGAACATATACTTTTGTTTTTCATTCTCCACAAATATTTCTCTTTTCCAAAAGCAAAAGAGAACAGAACAAAGAACACCCTTCCCATAAGAACAACACTTGTGAAAAAGCTAAATAAAAATAAAGGAAAAAACATCCCCAAACCCACAGGAATGGCAATTCCTGGTTAACTGTAAAAAAAAATGGAGAATGTAATTGAGACAGATGACCAGATTTAGGAAAAATAAACCTCACCATTAAAATCTAATTAAATATTTGCATTTCAGCATTAAGTTTCTTCTCAAAAGTTTTAGGAGCAGCAGGGTGACAGTGAAGATTATTGACTATAATTTGCCCAAGTTTTTTTTTTTTTTTTAAGCCAAATTAGTTTTGTGCAATATACGGAAGGGTGACTCTGCCACATTTACCCAGCGGCTGCTTTATTATTCTTTTAAAGTGAATCATTTATAACTGTTCTCTCAGGTCTTTTATCAGCCACTTATCTCCTTCAACTGGACTTGTGACGCCAAGGGATAAAATGAATTGCTGGCTAATATTGTGGGAATTAATCAGACCACAACAGCGGGAGAGTAATGACTTACTTAGAGAGATATTTGCATTTGGCAGTGAAATCAAAACAAAAATATAAGGACATTTAATCTTTGGCTTCACCACGAATACTGGAACATGTTGACAGTTCAAAGAGATAAAAGTAAATACAAACATTGTCTTTTAATTTTGGGTGATTACCTAATCAGAAGCACACATTCTGAGATGGAAGCTCTTATTTGTTACAATACGTATGTTTTATCCTATAATACCGTTGGATGAAACTGGCCCAGGTTCTTGAGGTTTTTCTTCCTGCTCTTAGAGACTTGAGAATCCATGAAACAAATTTTTGCCCTTCACCTCACTTTCCGCCTCTTAACCCTTAGCCCCACAATGACTTAGAAGAAATGGTAGAAGTACCCAGACAATGGTAGAAAATACTCCTGTTGCTGCTTTGTTAAAACAGTTTCAAACTGTTTCCTCTTTTCTCAGCGTCTGCATTCATCAAAAATTAACATGAGGGTTTTGGTTGCTACATAAATAGCCAAAACACATTGTAAAAATAATGTAAGGAATCATTTCCTCTTTTGATTTCAGTGACTCAAAAGCACTGAGAGTATTTCCTGTGACTGAAAGCCACATTTTTCCATTTTCATGTCTGCAGTTAGCATGTTAATGACTCCATTATTGTTTAGTTCTTCTCATCTATAGAAAGACAGGTGTTCTCAGTAGTCATGGTTTCTGGCTTTTCTTGGGAACATACCCATGTAGACAAAAAGTGGGTGAGTCATATGCTCACCAAATTCAGATTTTTCCCTTCTCTGGGGCTGTGTTGTGTTGTGTAAAACACACAGACTATAAGACACTCACATTTAAGTTCCATTGCTTCTCCTTAAATGCTGCTTCCTGGGCATGCTATATTATTTCTGGAAACTTAACTATTCTTGTGAGTAAAAGGAGGACAAATATTACATTCTGGGAGCCGTTGTGAAGCATGGCATTTGTAAACTAGGTGTGGGCGTCACTTATCTAATGAATGGTAGCTATGGTTGCTCCTCTGATGATGAGAATATCACTCTCTGTTTTCTGTGCTTCCACAGTGTCTTCTATATAGCAAAAAATGAAGCCTATGCACTTAGCTGCAGCTGTCTTGGTGTTGGAGCTGTGAGAACTTTAACCTCCAAGTCTGTGCTTACATAGCATAGCTGTAACCAAGGACAGAGACCTCCTTTGAGGCATCTCGTGCATGTTGTATATTCTCCATTTCTAGAACAATTTGCAGGCTCTTTTTGAGGATGTAGATTTCATCAGGGTTAGGGGCTGTGTTTTACTAAAGTTTGTATTGTTTTTTTGTAAGATTTATTTTTATTTGTGTGTGTGTGCATATGAGTACAGTTGCCTACGAAGGTTAGAAGTTGATGTCAGATCCCCTCAAGGTTGTGATCTGCCTGACAGTGATGCTGGGAACTGAATTCTGGTCTTCTGGAAGGGCAGAATGTGCTAATCCATCTCTCCAGTCCTTATTTATATTGCCGTAAAAATATTGTTTAAGCTAGCATATAGTAGGTGGTTAGTAAAGACTAAAATAATCGTACAAAGGGTGAATATTAGTTTTCTTTTTTTTTTTTGATGTGATTAAAAAAACAACAATACTCCTTTCAAAGCTACTTAGGAGGGAAGAGGGTTTATTTTAGCTTACAATTCAAGATGACAATCAGGGAGGGAAGTTAGGGTAGAAGCAGGAACCTGGCGCAGAAACTGCACAGTGCAGCGATGGAGAACTTCCAGTGTGCTGAGCCCTCCCACATCTGTTAGTAACCAACACGGTGCCTCCAGAAGTGCTCACAGGCCTCTGGTGGGCACAGTTCTTCAGACTGAGGCTCCCTCTTTTTAGGTGACTCGAAGCTTTGTCAAGCTGACAAAAAAAACGTGTCTAGGACCAGAGGGGGATGATATATATTATATATTATATTCTATATATTATATGTATAATATAATACATAGAATACAAAATATATAATATATAAAATATAATTATAATACATAATATATAACATATAATTATATATATATATATATATATATATATATATATATATATATATATATATTTCAATCCAAAACTCCTGGATGACATTGTTAATCCTTTCCCAAGAACCCCCTGATTTGACTTTGCTGTTTTGCCAATGATCTTTTCCTTTGACCTTTTGTCAGAATTTGATTCAGAATAGAATCTAGGAATGGAAAATAGATTTTTCTCTCAGGAAACAACTATGCAAAGAATAAAGTTCCATTGGATAGTCTAAAAAATAAATAAAATAAAAAGAACATGCTCAGTTATGGTTATCACACAGGCCTGGGATCAGGAGAAACAATGCCATGAGTTTTCAGTATTCCTGCTCTAGTTTTCTTTCACAAATTAAAATTTAAACCTTCTTTGGATATTTTCCTTGATGTTCAAAAGCTTGGACAGGAAGAGTGGGAGAAGGTTGAAAGGGTCAGGATCTGATTCTCACTCTTCCCATTAATATAACTCACCTGCCACTGTAGCAAAAATGGCTCTCTCTACATGGAGAGACAATATGGGCCCTGAGAAATCCCTCTTAGAGCCATATGCAAGGCAAATAAATGTCTTGCCTATAAAATCAGTGTCTAGCCACATCATAGTAGGTACCAAATTTTAAAGTTGTCTGGCTGAGAGTAAGAAATACACAGGAATCTCCTTCACTTTTGGTGAGCTGTGGGCTTAATGTGAAACTCTTGTTCAAAATCCTTAATGATGCCAGGGGTGGGGTTGGTTATTCTCTGCTACTTCAACAAAAATCCTGAAACTGTGTAGTTTGTCAAATAAGTTTATTTTTCTTATCTCTGGAGGTGGGTTTAGTTTAGTCCAAGGTGTTGTCTTCTAGATAGGGCAGGCCTTTTCCATGCTGTGTTCCTCAGTCCTTTGCTATGTCTTGCTATGTCTTAAACATGATGGAACATCACCTAGTGAGGGAGATTAAGAGAAATCCAACTTGCAGACTCAAGCCCTCTTACTCTTGGTTATTAATCTATTTGTAAAGGTGGAGACCTGTGACTTAAATGTCTCCCATTAGGCCATACAGCTTAGCAATACTGCCTTGAGAATTTAGTTTTCAACACATGCCTTTCAAGGAACACCTTCAGACTGAAGCAGAAGGTTGTCTTTCCAAGCTTCCACCTTCTTTTCATATCATACACAGGCCCAGTGATGGGGGAAAAAAAGGAAGCTTTTGTTCTGGTATAAGTCAATGGAGTATGTTGTAATTATTGGACATAGGTTAATCTTCTGCAATTAAGACAATAGTGTTGATTGCAAAAATTTCAACAGTGCAACCAAGTATGAGGAGTAACTCAAGCTGGTTACACAACTGAGAACGGCAAGGCATGATGCCTGACACACATCCTTCCAGGGGCCTCTCTATAGATTGACTGGTAGGAAAGCAAGTTTAATGACCTGCTCTGCTCAACTGAACAAGACAACATCTATGAAGGCACCTCTCATACGGTCTAATCTTATTTTTCTGTTATCTAATCATGTTCTGAGTCCACTTCTGACTCCTCCTCGTTCCACCCCATCAATGGGTCATTTAAAATAAGCCCCAGTTGTCATATTTGTTTTAGTTTATCAGAGCTACTGCAACAGATTGACACAAGCTAAGTGGCTCAAACAACCAAGAATTTATGACCACAAAGCCAAAGGTGTGAACTCAAAGTGTTGACAGGAATGGCTTCTTCCAGAAACTCCAAGGACAGGTCTTTTCCATGCCTTGCTCCTTTGCTTCTTGTAACAGCAAAAAAAAAAAAAAAAAAAAAAAAAAAGTGTGGCTCATGGATGCATTATTCCTCTCTCTGCTTCTGTCAAATGGCTTTCTCTTTCTGTGTATGTCATGTGTTCCTCTGTATCACTACCTTAAAAACAAACACAGCCTCCTCCTCATATTTTAAAGAGAAATAATCCTGCCTACCTGTACTTCAGAACCTGTGTTCTGTTGTCTGAATATTCCAGTTTTGGATAGTCTTGTGTTGAAGATAGTACTGGTAATTTCCAGATTTCTAGTGAGAAGCATTTATCTTTTAATTTCTCTGCCAGACAGCTGGGTCATAGTGATTCAAGTTTCCGATCTGCTATGCATTGCCAAACTGTCTTCTGGATTCTAGAAGGACTAATTTATGCACTCAAACAGCGTATGAGTACGCACTCAACAAACCCAGATTTTGTTAGTTTTTTTTCCTGGTTTACCAATTTGCTAGGTGAGAAACATTTTTTTTTTAAATTATAATTTGGTCAAGATGATTTAGAAAATGTAATAGTGATGGAAATCAGAAAGAAGAGCAGTTAAGGAATGCTTGAATGCTGGAGCTCACAAGTGATTCAGAAAACATCATTTCCTCGAACACCACTTGTATCAAGAAGTTCAGGGGAAAAGCACCAGAGGAATGCTATTAATCTTCTATATGTAGGGTATATACATTACACTGTGGGATGCTTATGGTAGAAAATGAATGCCCTGCAGATCAAGAAAATAACCTCTTTAAGTTTCTGTGGACAATTGTAACAAAATGTTCAATCTAAAGGAATTATTGCCCATTGGAGGTCACTGCTTTAACCAAGGGGTAATACTTTTTCCACTTGCATATTTCACAGCCAGGTTCTATACTGGGCTTTTGCTCATTTAGAAAAAAAGAAAGAAAGAAACACAATGCCATTTTAGATATTCTCCTCTTTCATTTGCCATCAGTCAGACCTATCAGGTTGGCTAACAGAATTACGTGGGACACAGCCAATTCCTTGCTGAAAGATCAAATGGCTTTGGAGGACGCGAATGATCCAAAACAGTAGTTTAAGACTTCAGAAAGTCAGTCTTTGTCCCATATTTTACCATCTTCCCTTAGTAGCTTTGATGTAGAAACATCAAAGTTTTGTTTTGTAATTATCAAAGTAGTGCATGTTTATTTACAATATTTACTTCATAAAGTACTACATATAGTAAATTGTGAATGCCCATTCATGTCACTGGAAGAACAATTTGGAGTATATTTTTCAAGGTTGTCTGTGAAGCATTATATGAAAACATTATTAATATTTAAAAAAATATGAAATTGGGTTTATATTCTCCTGAAATTTCATTAAAAAATCCCTTACTCGTACACATTGCAAATTTTCATCATGGCAGTATAGATATATTTCACTTTAATAGCTGCAGCGTACACCCCTGGAAAATATATCATGTTTCGTAGTTTCCCCTATTGATTTGGGTTGTTGCTGATTTTTCACTTCTGAAAAAAAAAAAAAAAAAAAGCTTCACAGTTTCATGTATGATACCTAATTCTGAAAGCATTTTCAGAAAACAGAAATGATCAGTTACTTCAATGATCAGTTGCTGAGTCAAGGGGTAAACTTGTGGGACCCCTTCTAATCGGCCTCTTCCCCTAAGGAGGGGTCCTCAGGATCTGTTCCCACGCACAGTGCACTGAGTCCTAAAGTCTGTGGGTACTTTGAATTTTGTTTTGGTGAATTCAACAATGTCTTTGATTACATGAAACCAAGATTTCTTGAGGTCCCCAAACATTTCAATCCCAGGATACACACATAATTTTAAGATACCTAAAAAGAGAAGGGTAGTTTCTCTTCCTGAGGATTGTAGGGCCAAATAATGCTATACATCAAATGCAGAGAGAAGACAGAGCAGTGTAATGAGGGATGCATTCAAGATATCTCCGGGGTCCAGAAATATATTTTGTATTTTGTATATTAGGTAACATCTGAGTAAGGATAAGGCTGAAATCTATCTCCCACAAAATATCCCATGATGCACTTTCAAAGCCCCAGTAAGATTAGACTAGATGTGTACCTTTGATGAAAAAAAAGAGTAAAAATTTAGTGCTTCAAATAGGAAAAAAACCTCCTTTTATCTGATAATATAGTTTAAAATTTTCAATGATTCAAGGAAACAAGAATCACTGGTAATTTTCTGCATCCTTTCAAATCTTCCTGTGCTCACATACACTTACAGAGAGATACACATGTAATTTTATTTGCATACTCCCCTGAAATTCTCTTTCTTCATTTCAAAATAAAGGCTATTTTTAATCGAGAGATTTCTTACCTGGTGTCTTTGAAATAGGTATATACTGTTTCAGTATGTGAGCTTGTGTCCACGTTAACTCAGCTTCAAAGGATACTTTGCTGATTTTCAACTTTTTTGTATTGCAAGCTCCTGAAATGGATCTCTGTATGTACTGTCTCAGAATTTTGGAATTTTGTTGTATATTTATTTAGAAGGGCTTAAAAATATTTATTTTTACTTACTTATATTTATAACATATATGTGTGTGCATGTACATACATGTGTACAATTGTCTGTGGAGGCCAGAGATGTAAGAACTTTCCTGGCTGGAGTTAAATATGGATGTGAGCCACCTGACATGGGTGCTGGAAATTGAACTCTTCAAGCACTCTTAACCATTGAACTCTAGCCCTGGCACTGGAGGAAATTTCTAGAAAGAGAATTGTCGAACTAAGCCAGAGCATTCACCTTGCCAGACTGTGCTAAAAAGAACTGTGCCAGTTGCACCCACTCTTGTGGTCTATGAGAATTCTAGAAATTACTTTGAAATCAGAAGAATTCAGTACAGATCCTGGGCTAGTTACCTTCTACATCTTACAAAGTTACCATGTCACACAAAGCTGGTTTTAACTCCCTAATGTCTGAAATCCATTAGCAATGCCTACTTGAATTACATAGGTGGACCGATATTCATAATATTTATGAATAAGAGACTAGGTGAGTGCATGGCATATAGCAAGAGTGTCTATATGATAGTTCTTGGGTCTGTAGAAGGCCTAGAGCATTAAGAATATGGAAAGCAACCAAGGACCATGTATGGTTATAACCTAGAACCCCTGCTCAGATGTGGCCCATGGCAGCTCAGTATCCAAGTAGGTTCCCTAGTAAGGGGAACAGGGACTGTTTCTGACATGAACTCAATGGCTGGCTCTTTGACCGCCCCCTCCCCACCGAGGGAGAAGCAGTCTTGCTAGGCCATAGAGGAAGACATTGCAGCCAGTCCTGATGAGACCTGATAAGCTAGGGTCAAATGGAAGGAGAGGAGGACCTCCCCTATCAATGGACTTAGAGAGGGGAGGTGAGGAGATGAGGGAGGGGAGGTGGGATTGGGAGGGAATGAAGAAGGGGGCTACAGATGGGATACAAAGTAAATAAACTGTAATTAATATAAAAATAAAAATTTAATAAAAAAAGTATATGGAAAGCTTTGATACCTCCATCAGTCTTTCAGAGGCCCTCTGTGGTATTCTCCTGTCCTGTTCCCTGTTTTATCCCTCTTCCAATGTCCATCTCGTTTGTGTTTCTGAGTGAGGATTGAGCATCTTACCCAGGGTCCTCCTTTTTGCTTAGCTTCTTTAGTCGTACAGATTTTAGTATGTTTATCCTATCTTATAGGTCTAATATCCACTTATGAGTGAGTCTATACTATGTGTGTCTCTCTGCTTCTTGGTTACCTCATTCAAGATGATCTTTTCTAGTTCCCAACAATTTCCTGCAAATTTCATGATTTCTTTGTTTTTAATAGCTGAGCAGTATTCTGTTGTGTAAATGTACCACAATGTCTGGATCCAGTCCTCCACTGAGGGACATCTGGGCTGTTTCCAGCTTCTGAGTATTATGAATAGAGCTGTTACAAACATGGTTGAGCAAACCTACTGATTGAGGTATCAAAGCAGAAGCTGAGATTCTTAGCCAAACTTTGGGCAGAGTGCAGGGAATCTTATGAAAGAAGGGGGAGATAGAAAGACCTGGAGGGGCCAGGAGCTCCAAAAGCAGACCAACAGAGCCAAAAACAAAAACAAAACAAAACAAACAAACAAACAAACAAACAAAACTGAGCCTTAGGGGCCCTGCACAGATTGATACCCCAACCAAGGACAATGCATGGAGAGGACCTAAAACCCCTGCTCAGATGTAGCCCATAGATTCAGTCTCCAAGTGGGTTCCATAATAAGAGGAGCAAGGAGCAAGGTGGACTAGAGGAGGGATATAGGAGGAGATGAGGGAGGGAGGGTGGGATTGGGAGGAGATGAGGGAGGGGGACATAGCCAGGATTCAAGTTGAATACATTGTAATAAATGATAATAATAAAAATTAAAAAAAAAAGAATACGGAAAGCACACATTTTTTCCTCATTGTGAAGCGTTTCTGGCCTCTGGTTTATTTGGTGAGTGATCATGTGTACAGAGGACTTTAGAAGGATGTGCACACCGAGCCCTGGCCATACGTGGCTCTGCAGACTCTCTCCAACACTTACCCCTTTCCACCCGTTTCTCAGATTTACTGTATCGGAGAAAACACCCCACGTGCCTGAATGACCATGTTCGAGAAGGCATTTTCTTTTCACAACGCAAAGGGTGTTGGTGATCTATCATCTGGGGCTGTCTCATGAAGTCCTCGCTCGCTTGCAGTGAGATAAATTGGATCTGTGTAGTAACACATTAAAGACAGGGACATCTGCACGGCTTTCCCTGGTGCTTTATAACCGGTCGCTTCCTCTAAAATCTGCATCTGTTATACAGCTCCTAAGTAAATGATGCACATTCTGCTTAAAGACAGGACAGACTGTAAGGACTAAATTTTATTTTTTTCTGACCATTAGTGCCTGTCATCAAGCAGATTGTGGAAACGTGCACATTTTTGAGCTGGTAAACAGGCATTCAGTACGCATCCCCACAGGGAGAACATTTAATTCCCTTAAAAAATGTGTGCATATATTTATTTGTTAATGTACATATCTATTCCCTTATTTAGGAAGTATTTTGTGATTCACAATGGGGAATATGAGTTTACATATTGTTACATAATTTACAGAAATGATTTATAAAGCTATCTTTTTTTTTTTTCCAAGAGTGTTATAATCTTAATAATAGTTGAAGCTGGGTGATGGGGACGTGTGGGAGAGCTGCCGTATTCTCTCTGCCTTGTGCATGTTTAGAACTTGGCTAAATACAAATTAGACTGAGAAGATTATGTTTTCACGGGCACAGATACACTCAGAGTCACTGTGCTCTGTAGCACAGCTATAAAACTCCACATTAGATTGAGAAGAGATCCTAAGTGCTCAGTGTAAAATCAAATGACTGAGCACAACCATTGTTCTCTTAGCCTTTGATCAGAGTCAAGTGTTTTTGTGGTATGATGGTCTAACTGCGCTGTGGAGAGTGAGGGTGATTTACTTTGGACTGTAAATGTCCATCATAAGGTTTTATCTTAATCCCATTCTGGGCTCCCATCTTCTGATTGAGTTTTCAGTCTATGGATCATCTGTGCTTTCTTTTTCTTGTATTAAGGGACATTTAGCTTTTCAAGTGATGCAATCCAAACTTAGAACATAAGAATTACCATTCACTCTGGTTTTGAATTTCAGTTCTGTGTAATTTTGAGAAATATATGATTTCTCTGAAAAAAAAAAATCAGTTTTTTTCCCCCCATAAACAGAACTGATGTGAAAGAATCCTTCCAGGGTTCTGGCAAAGATTAAAATAGAGTGAATAAGATATTCTTTACAAACTGGAACGTCTTTATAGCTGGAGTGTGCTATAATTGTGTTCTTAGAGAGCTTCTAAGAATAAGAAAAACTTAGAATATACACAGGTCAGGATAATATTTTCCATCTCTGGGAAGTAGAGGGAAAGAGTTGACAACATTTTTCATACCAAGTAGTAGTTTTCAAATGTTAGCATGCCCCTGGGAACTTGCTAAGATTTCTGACTGCAGACCAATTCCCCAGGAAGCTGATTCTGAGAGTTTAGGGTGAGGGCACAGATTTGCATTTTTTAAATGAACGTCCCTTGTGATTCTGATATAGATAACTCAAAGATTACAATTTGGAGAACATAGCTTCTAAGGTATAAAATGTTATCTTTTTGAGATTTTTTTTTTCTTTCTAGTTTGAAAGAAGATTCTGGAAGAAGGAAATATGTAATCCAAAGGAATAAATCATCCAGAAGAAAACGTCAAATATAGCACATAGGAAAGAATTTTGAATACAAACTCCCTAAGGTTCTTCAAATGGCATCCCATAATCACAACTAAACTTAAATAAGGACATGCCTGTAAAAACTTGTCTCCCTGGCTTACACTAATGGCTCCCCAGGTGATTCTGTGGCTACATGGATGTAGTCTTAAGGGAGCATTACTGTGGAGACTTTATTTGTGTTTTCTGAATTACTTTGAGTACAATTATTGTTTTGTCAGGAAACCATAGCTTTTCCTTTAGGTAATTGACTTTAGAGGGGTTTGTTGCATTGTTAAATGCGATTTTTATTTAGACTTAGGCCCCAAACATTTCCTGTGGGGAATACATCTTTAGCTTTGTAATGGAAAAATAGGTTTTGATTAAAAGAAAATTGCTTTATAGTCAATTTTTTACAAGAATTGGGACAATTGCATCAGATGAGATTGCCCTGTGTGACTACTTTCCAAATGTTATTTACTTTTTTTTATAATATAATATCATTCAGTGTTTTCTTTATTTTCTTAAGTTTGCCTTCCCCATTCAAACTGTTGCAGTCTGATTTCCTAATTATGCAATACTTAGACCAAATAATATGAAGGATAAAGAAGTGTTTTGGAAGATATAAAATTATAAACATTTAAGAGGTTTTTCAATACTGCAGAATTCTGTTTCTTGTTGTACCCTGCAAGCCACCCCTAGATTCTCTGAGTGTGTGCATGAAGGATATTGTGTAGGCATGTGTGTGCGCACACACACACACGTCATTCTTTATGTAGAGAACTATGCAAAAATCCCATCTCCTACTGTGTAGGATGAAGTAAGCAGGTTAGAATATCATCTTAACTTTCCCTTTGTCTTCTACATTTTTATAGGTAGTAGACAGAGCCTAAAGTAGAGATAGGTATTTTAATGGAGCAAAACCTACCTTACTTATTTTCTTTAGTACTAATTTTTGGTGATGGATGAGTTATTTTAATTTATATGATAGATTTCAGTGATGACCTCCTTTCAAGGTACCCAAAAGAATGATATAAGGACCTTATTTCCTTTCCATTGATGTTTTCAATCAGGGTGTGATCAGAAGATGACTTTATCTCAGATGGCTCAGATTAAGGGACTCTAATGACATATTCCTTTCAAACACTGAGCCAATGTTTGAAACATTGAGCCACCAAGACACAGAAACATGAAGAATTGTTACCACTGATAGAGAAGGCAAGAAAAAGAGTAGTGCTGTGTTAGTTCAGTAACAGCTAAATCCATGAAGGAAGAGTTCATGTCTGGCTGAAATTGTCATAGTGGAAGGACAAAGAAGTAGATAATGGGCTGGCAAGAAGAAGGAATGAATGAGCCAACTTATTTTTCCATGGGCTCCAGTTGGTGTGTCCAACATCAACCAGTTGGCAAGAAAGCCCAGAGGATGGGTCAACAAAGATCAATGTCCTGGGATAGATATTACAGTAAAGCAGCTGAAGATGAGGGGAGGGGAAGCAAACACAGCTTTGACTAAAGATCATGTCTCCTCATGTTCTCATTCTTCCACCTGCTTCTTTTCAGGTAAAATCATTTTATAATGCAACACCTAGGACTCTGACTGATTTTGACTGAAATTCATGAGCATGGTGATTGATTGACCTGAGAAATATTAGCTGATCAAATTTTTCGCATGAATAAATTGGAATTTGAAAAGATGAAATGACATGAAAATATTTTATGTGTGTGTTTTCCTTTGAGTTGCTACAAGAATAATTTGAGTAACATATTTTTAGGCAAGGTGTATTAGTAATATAATGATGCTTATCGCATTTTATTATTAGTTATGAACATTTGAATGAAGGTTGTTCAAAGTGGATTTCCCATGTAGCTTTTTGATCCCAGGTGTTCTTTTGTTTTTGTTTTTTTGACATTCTGATTTTGATGTATTTCTATTGAAGCATATTTTTTTTATCAGGACTCTTTTGCTTTTATTAGAAGAAGTACCATTAAAACTGCTTAGTTTTATGTTAGACTGGAGACTCATGTTCTTGCTGAACTCTGTGTCTATATAGTGAGTGAGTGAGGGAATGAAAAATGGGTAAAATTTACATCAATAACTAACAAACATGATACAACAACTCCAAGAAAGCAGTGGTGGTATGCAGACACTGATGGCAAGCAAGAGCTTTCTCACTGAACTTAAAATCTCTTTAACAAGAAGGAAACCGTATTAACTGACCTGGTATTGGAAAACTAGCCAACTAGTCAGTGCTAGTGAAGTCATGGTTATTGGAGGAGAGTCTATAATCACTAATTTACTAAAACAGCCTAATCCCCAATAATAAGCACGTTTGTCCTTACACCTACAGATAAGGATAGTCTTCAATCCTCATCAAGGAAATTTTTTTTCAACAGATAAAAAATCACCACAGAAAGCCACAACCAATCAAAATGCTGAGTTGTGGAGGCCAGTCCCAATGGAGACAGCTGTAAATCACCCACACCTAAGGCTCAGGGAACATTGTGGAAAAGGGGATGGAAAGATTACAAGAGCAGGAGGATCAGGAGGTTTGCTGTGAGGCTGTGTCTCCTACTAATGGCAGAAGCTCTGCCCATAAAGTCTCATCAACATGACTGCTTAAGTGTGGGCTGAGCAAGAACAATATCAGTGGAAAAGCCCACGAGGCCTCAACCCTACATGAACAACACTAAGCAACTGAGGAAAGCTGGGATTGGGAGAGGTGGTCTTCCCTAGAGAAGAGCACACCAATTAGTTGTCCATCGTCAAATGGTCAGCCCTGAAGACATACATACAAATAACCTTTTTTGGAATGAGCATATTATACTTAAACCATGTATATGTGTGTATATATGTATATATATATATAGTGTATATATATATGTATATATAGATATATACAACACATGCATATATATGTATATATATACATTATACACACATATATACAATAACAATTAGTAAAATAAGAGGTCATGAATTCAAAGAAGAGTGAGAAGGGGTCATATAGGAGGGCTTGGAGGGAAGAAAGGAAGAAAGAAATGTTATAATTATATCATAATCTCAAAAATAACATTAAGAAATAAGAAAAAGATATAAAGAATGGGTGTCACTAAAATACATATGAACTGGCAAGGCTGCTCCCCCCTCAGGGGTGGTGGTGGTGGTCAAAGAGTTCATGTCAGAGACAGTCCCTATTCCCTTACTAGGGAACCAACTTGGATACTGAGCTGCCATGGAGGGGTTCTAGGTTATCTCCATGAATGGTCCTTGGTTGGAGTATCAGTCTCACAAAAGACATCTGGGCCAAGATATTTTGGTTCTGTTGCTCTCCTTGTGGAGCTCCTGTGCCCTCCAGGTCTTACTATCTCCCCCTTCTTTCATATGATTCCCTGCACTCTGCCCAAAGTTTGGTTATGAGTCTCAGCATCTGCTTTGATACACTGCTAGGAAGAGTCTTTCAGAGGCCCTCTGTGGTAGGCTCCTGTCCTGTTTCCTGTTTTCTCCTTCTTCCAACGTCTAGTTTGTCTTTCTGAATGAGGCTTGATCATCTTACCTGGGGTCCTCCTTCTTGCTTAGCTTCTTTAGGTGTACAGATTTTAGTATGTTTATCCTATATTATAGGTCTAATATCCACTTATAAGTGAGTATATCCCATGTGTGTCTTTCTGCTTCTGGGATACCTCACTCAGGATGATCTTTTCTAGGTCCTGCCATTTGCCTGCAAATTTCATGATTTCCTTGTTTTCAATTGTTGAGTAGTATTCCATTGTGTAAAAGTACCACAATTTCTGTATCCATTCCTCTATTGAGGGACATCTGGGTTGTTTCTAGCTTCCAGCTATTACAAATAAAGCTGCTGTGAACATGGTTGAATGAATGTCCTTGTTGTGTACTTGAGGATCTTTCAGCTATATGCCTAGGAGTGGTATAGCTGGATCTTGAGGAAGCAGCATTCCTAACTCTCTGAGAAAGCGCGAGATTGATTTCCAAAATGGTTGCATAAGTTTACATTCCCACCAACAATGGAGGAGGGTTCCTCTTTCTCCACATCCTCTCCAGCATGTGTTGTCACTTGAGTTTTTGATCTTAACCATTCTGATGGGTATAAGGTGAAATCTCAGGATATTTTGATTTGCATTTCAAAATGATGACTAAGGATGTTGAGCATTTCTTTAAGTGTTTCTCTGCCATTCGATATTCCTCTACAGAGAATTCTCTGTTTAGCTCTGTAGGAGCACAATACAGCCAGTTCTGGCTAGGGTCAGATAGAATGGGAGGAGGACCTCCCCTATCAGTGAACTTGGAGAGGGGGATGGGATGGAGAAGAGGAAAGGAGGGTGGGATTGGGAGGAAATGAGGGAGTGGGCTACAGCTGAGATGCAAAGTGAATAAACTGTAATTAATAAAAAAAATAAAAATTTAATTAAAAACATACAAACAAATATTGATGTCAAAATCATAGGGGGAGATATGCTAAAACAAAAAATGGAAACAAAGTATCTTGTTCATTTGCCTATTTTGTTCTACCCCTAATTGTGAACAGTCTGGCAAAAATTGAATGTGGATTTGCTATTGAAATACAAGTCAATTAGCTACCAAGTAACCAAGTTGCACTATGGCCGCTTGTCTCAGTTAAACAATTCAGCTTAAAGGAGGAGGGAAACAGGAGTCAGTGCTGGCATTTGATGTAACTGGGGTCCTGTGGTGACTGTGGACCTCTGGTGGGCTTCGTGGTCAGGATGACAGATGAGTTGGTGCTGATGAAGCATACAGAGAACATGAGTACCAATGATCGCCGTAGTCTGCAGCTGCTATCGGTAGTTGAATTGGTATTACTAGTGAGAAATCTGATGTGCCTGTGCTGGTAGAAGTATTGGAAAACCTAACGGTAAAGCCGGTTGGGTTGAGAGGGTTGCTGGCACTCTCTGGAAATAAGGATGGTAAATGCTGCTAGTGGCTGGGAAGATACTAGTAATTCCGAAGGTATTGATAGGGGTTGTGCAAAGAGATGATGTCGGCTGGCCTTTACACTTCTTTAACTTGTCTGCGGTTGAAAACAAATAATGAAGCCCAGTGAGTTTACTTGCAAGGAGATTCATCACACTAAACACTCACTTTGCAGATGCTCTCCAAGCATTCCCTTAATTACAGATATTAGCATCATGCTGAGCCAAAAAGCACCACTCCTGTCAATTTAACACAGTGCACAAGTTCTTTCAATAAATATTACTCAGCTCCAATTATCGAAAACTTTTGGAATAAAATTGATGTCTCCTTTTCAAGACAATGAACTTGAGAGCTGATTTTTAAAATGGTGATAATTTGGTTCTTTGGAGGTTATCTTCTATCTCTGTTTTCAAGACACCTGGAATTATACCATCTGAGACTTGGTATCTGTCTCCAGCCCTTCACTGCCAAGCAAAGTAATCTCATTTGTAATCAACCTGCTTGCTACTCCAGAAGTTAGCATAAATATGTATCATTTGAAAGACTGAATTCACAGGCCTGACCATCTAGTATAGATGTATTATATGATCCTTTTTTTTTCCCTCCTTGACTGAATATGTAAAATTATAGGGAAATTCTGAGAGTGACAGTTTCTATTTTCATTGTTTAAAGTTAGTTCTTGCTTTTTCCCTAGCGACAGGGGACTCATTTATCAGCTCTGAGAAGTAAGTTAGATTATGAAGACCAGCACAGACATGACTCAAAAAACTTATGTGGCTTAAACAACTGAAGTGTGACTTCCACTTTAATAGGGCGTGGCACTTTACACGTGTAGAAGTATATACAGCTAAATACTGTTTTTTATTTATTGAATATTTGTAGCAGAAACCTTATATGCATAGTTTTCAGGAACATTCTCTTCACTTTAAATATAAATAGAACAAATCTTAGGAAGTCTTACTACTATGCAGCTCAGGTGGCTTTTGAATTCAGGTGCCTGATGAAGTATAGCATTTTACTTCAGTATTTATGAAATTAATAAAACTTGTTTCACCATATTTGGGCCTTTTGGTAACTTAATTTTGCTTACTACCAAAATTACCAAGCTTTATGGACATTTACATGTGTTTTTCCTAATATAATCATTTTATTTTTCCATTTCACTGTACTCATTTAGTTATTTATGGACATGCTCATTGTACATAGTTTTGGGTTTCATAGAGACATTTTAATACAAGTATTTTATGTATTTTGCCTATAGTCACATATAGAATATGTTCTAGAATCTAGACAAAGTCCAGAATCTAAAAGTGAGAGAAAGTGTGTGGTGTTTGTCAGTTAGTATGATGTACTCCGCTTAATCCATTTTTTTTTCTGCAAACAGCATAATTTCATTTCTTTTTATGGCTGAATATAACTCCATTGAGTATACATACCACATTTGCTTTATTCACTCATCTGTTGATAGACACCTAGATGGCTTCTACATCTCTGCTATGAATGATAATGCAACGAACATAGATGTACAAATATTTTTTTGGTATGATGCTCCAGGGTCCTTCAGGTACGTACCCAGGAGTTTTATAGCTGAGCCATATAGTAGTTACATGACCATTTTCATTTTTCAGAAGGGCCCTGACATGATTTTCCTATTGGATGGATCTACTTGTACCCTCACTGTCAGTGTATCAACCCCATTTCCTCTAGCATTTGTAGTTACGTGTTTTCTTTATGATAGCTTTCCTGTTGGCCTGAGAAAGATGATCTCAAGGTTCTGTTTACATGGGTCTTTTCTTTTCTTCTTTTTGCATTTTCTTGAAGGCCAAGGATGGTGAACATTTTGCATATGCTTATTAGACATTTATTTCATCTTTTGAGAACTGCCTGTTTTTTAAATTTTATTTTATTTTTATTAATTACAGTTTATTCACTTTATATCCCAGCTGTAGTCCCCTCTCATCCCCTCCCAATCCCATCTTCCCTCCCTCTTCTTCACCTTTGCTCCTCCCCCAGTCCAATGATAGAGGAGGTCCTCCTCCCCTTCCATCTGACTCTAGCCTATCAGGTCTCATCAGGACAGGCTGCATTATCTTCTTCTGTGGACTGGTAAGATTGCTCTCCCTCAGGTGGAGGTGATTAAAGAGCCAGCCCCCTGAGTTCATGTCAGAGACAGTCCTTGTTCCACTTACTAGAGAACCCTCTTGGAGACTGAGCTGCCATGGGCTACATCTGTGCAGGGGTTCTAGGTTATATCCATGAATGGTCCTTGGTTGGAGTATCAGTCTCACAAAAGACACCTGGGCCCAGAATTTTTTTGGTTCTGTTGCTCTCCTTGTGGAGCTCCTGTCCCCTCCAGGTCTTTCTATCTTCCCCTTCTTTCATATGATTCCCTGCACTCTGCCCAAAGTTTGGCTGAGTCTCAGCATATGTTTTGATAGCCTGCTGGGTAGTCTTTTAGAGGCCCTCTGTGGTAGGCTCCTGTCCTGTTCCCTGTTTTCTCCTTCTTTTGATGTCTGCCCTTTTGCCTTCTGAATGAAGATTGAGCATCTTACTCAGGGTTCTCCTTGATTAGATTCTTTAGGTTACAGATTTTAGTATGATTATCCCATCTTATATGTCTAATATTCACTTATAAGTGAGTATATACCATGTGTGTCTTTCTGCTTCTGGGATGATCTTTTCTAGTTCCCACCATTTGCCTGCAAATTTCATGATTTCCTTCTTTTTAATTGCTAAGTAGTATTCCATTGTGTAAAAGTACCACAATTTCTATATCCATTTCCCCATTGAGGGACATCTGGGTTGTTTCCAGCTTCCGGCTATTACAAATAAAGCTGCTACAAACATGGTTGAACAAATGTCCTTGTTGTATACTTGAGCCATACCACTCCTATATGCCTAGGAGTGGTATAGCTGGATCTTGAGGAAGCGCTATTTTTAACTGCCTGAGAAAGCGCCAGATTGATATCCAAAGTGGTTGTACAGTTTACATTCCCACCAGCAATGGAGGAGGGTTCCCCTTTCTCCACATCCTCTCCAGCATGTGTTGTCACTTGAGGTTTTGATCTTAGCCATTCTGATAGGTATCAGGTGAAATCTCAAGATAGTTTTGATTTACATTTCCCTGATGACCTTGAGTATTTCTTTATGTGTTTCTCTGCCATTCAATGTTCCTCTATTGAGAATTCTGTTTAGCTCTGTACCCCAATTTTTTAATTGGATTACTTGATTTGTTGCTGTTTAACTTCTTGAGTTCTTTATATATTCTGGATATTATCCCTCTGTCAGATATAGGGTTGGGGAAGATACTTTCCCAGTCATTTTGTTCTGATGACAGTGTCTTTTGCTTTACAGAAGCTTTTCCGTTTCATGAGGTCCCATTTATTGATTGTTGATCTTAGAGCCTGTGCTATTGGTGACAGAACTGCCTGTTTTATTAGCCTCAATATTGATTGAGTAGTTTTGTTCCTTTGAATTTAGCTTAAGTTCTTTATATTTTCTAGATCGTATAGATTTTGATGTATAGATTTTCTTAGTTACCTTTCTATTGTTATGACCAAAATGACCAAGAAATATTATATATATAAATAATATAATATAATATAATATAATATAATATAATATAATATAATATATATATTATATATATGTGCACTTAATTGAGGGCTTGCTTACAGTTTCAGAGGGTTAGTGCATCATGGTGGGAAGCATGGCAGCAGGCAAGCAGGTGGACAGGCAGGGGGCTGGAGCAGCAGCTGAGGGCTTACATATGATCCAAAAGCACCAGGCTGAGGGAAAGGGAGAGAGAGAGGGAAAGAGAGAAAGAGAACACCAATTGAATGGGCATGAGCTTTTGAAACCACAAAGCCTGTCCCCAGTGATACACCTTACTTAAGGAGGTCACACCTCATAATCCTTTCCCAACAGTCCTACTGAAGATTAAGCATTCAAATGTATGAGCCTATGGGAGCCATTCTCATTCAGATCATCACATGATCTCACAAATTTGTCTTCCGGTTCCTGGCTGTCTCTTTACTCAGATAAGCTACTTTCTTTGTTGTCTTTGTTGTGGGAAAGCCCTGAAATTTCGTGCACTCCCATTTGTCATTTTTTGTTTATTTTATTTATTGTCCTTTTCTATCGGTCCTTGCTTATGTCCAGATCTTGAGGTGTTTTTTGTTTGTTTGTTTGTTTTTCTGTTTTTCTCTAGGAGTTTCAGAGTTTCAAGTTTTACGTTATGGTCTTTTATCCAGTTTAAACTCACTGTAGTACAGAGTTAGAGATTTCAATCTAGTTTTTTTTTCTTTTATATATGCATATTCAATTTCCCCAGCAACATTTGCTGAAGATTCTGACTTTACTCCAATGTATTCTTTTGCCATCTTTATAAAAAATGAGAAAGCTGTAGCTGTATGGCTTTTTATCTGGGTCCTTATTATATTCCATTGATCTATGTGATCATGTTGTCTTGTTACTGTGTCTTGAGAGCAGATCTTGAAATAAAATGAAGTATGGTAATACTTCATTCTTTTTTTTTTCCTAAGTATTGTTTTGGTTATTCAGGATCTTTGTGCTTCCAGATAAATTTTATGATTTACCTTTTCTATTTATTTGAAGATTGCCACTGAAATTGTGATAGAGATTGCATGGAATCTGTACATCTGGGTTAGGTAATACAACCATTTTCACAATATTAATTCTGCTAATCCATGATCATGGGAGACCTTTCCACCTTCTACTGACCTCAGTTTTGAACCTATATTCTTAACCATAATGGGATACTTCTTGATCTATTTCTGCTGGTGTGGAGTTTAGTTCAATTTTCTCCTTTACTTATAAAACCAAATATAAGAAGTCTTCTAAAAACTTATAGATTTATTGCAGGAGAACAAAGATTGTGGTAGAGAAGAAATAGGAAACATTTGGAAATTATATTTCTCCTGACTTCAAAATTTCTTCTTCTTCTTTTTTTTTTTTTAAATAAGGAGATTGAAGAGATTTAGAAGTCCCAGATACTAGACCTTATTGTTCAGCTTTTTATTCATGCGATCATGACTTAGTCTCTTAATGCCTGAAGGCTTGAGGGTTAGGATTCATTTTCCTTCTCTTACAACTAGGGAAAGAAATGCTCCTCACCATGAGTGGTCCTTCGTTGGAGTATCAGTCTCAGAAAAGACCTCTGGGCCCAGATATTTTTTGGTTCTGTTGCTCTTCTTGTGGAACTCCTGTTCTCTTTAAGTCTTTCTATTCCCCCCTCTTTCATAAGATTCCCTGCACTCTCCCCAAAGTTTGGCTATGAGTCTCAGCATCTACTTTAATATCCTGCTGGATAGAGTCCTTCAGAGGCCCTCTGTAGTAGGCTCCTGTCCTGTTCCCTGTTTTCTCCCTCTTCCAATGTCAATTCCATTTGCCTTTCTGAATAAGAATTGATCATCTCACCCAAGGTCCTCCTTCTTAGGAGAGGGGCATGGGAGGAGAAGAGGGAGGGAGGGCAGAATTGGGAGGAGGAGAGGGAGCAGGCTGCAGCTGTGATACAAAGAGAATAAATTGCAATAAGTAAATAAAAGATGAAAAGGAAACACACACACACACACACACACACACACACACACACACACATACACACAGAAATACTCTCTCAACAATGCCCAGAGGTTTAGCTCCTTGGTGACTCTAAATCCTGCAGTTGTATGATCGAGATTATCAATCACAATGAATGTGACCAGAACAAAGGCTTATTTCTAAGGATGTAGAGGGAGGATGCTGTCTGAAGGCAGGAAGAGGCTTTCTCCAGATCCCCCTGGTGGCTCCTGATCCTAGGCTTGATTTTTCTGACTGTGGAGAAAGGAGAAAGGAGAAAGTAAATTTCTGTTGTATAAATTTCTTGGCCCATGGTATTTTATTATGTAAGTTTGGAGAGACTTTAACAATAGCTGCTATGGAGAAGAACGTCTGTCTAAAGGGAACACAGAAACCCTCACTTTTGGTTCTGTGGTTTGGATCACTGGCTACTAGGTTTTCCCTTAATATAGTTCTCCTGGCTTTGCTATTTTCTTCCAAGGGAATTCTCCTACTGGTTAACATCTAAACATACTAAGCAAAAGAGAGGACCCTAACTAAAATGTTCAATCCCCATCCTGAAAGGCAAAGAGGATGGACATCAGAAGAAAAAGAAAACAGGAAACAACCTAGGAACCTGCTACAGAGGGTCTCTGAAAGCCAGAAGAAGAAAACAGGAAACAACCTCGGAACCTTCCACAGAGGGCCTCTGAAAGCCTCTGCCATGCAGACTGTGAAAGCAGATGCTGAGCCTGATGGCCAACTCTCGGGCAGAGTGAATGGAATTTTATGTAAGAAGTGGGAAATAGTAAGAGCTGGAGAGGACAGGAACTCCACAAGGAGAGCAACAGAACAAGAAAATTTGAACACAGGGAACTTCCCAGAGACTCATACTCGAACCAAGGACTATTCATGGAGATAACCTAGAACCCTGACAATGCAGCCACTTCTGATGAGAACTGATAGACTAAGATCAGAAAGGAGAGGAGAACCTCCCCTATCAGTGGACTTGGGGAGGGGCATGCATGCAGAAAGGAAGGGGGAGGGTGGGACTGGGAGGGGAGGAGGGAGGGGCTTATGGGGGGATACAAAATGAATAAAGTGTAATTAATAAAAGTTAAATAAAAAAAAGAGAATTCTGGTATTCTCCTCTGAGAATAACTCTCAGAGTCAGGCACATTTGTGTGATCAATGTTTCCAGAGCTGTGGGAAGTTTTCAAGAAAGACTTGGATTTGGATCCCTGCTCCTCGTTGAAGGTGTCTATTTGGATTGGCAAATTCAAAGCACAAGTGACCAATTTTTCTTTTAGCTGTGTGAAGATTAATAACTAAAGTGATCAAGATGATTGACATGGTCTTTTATTTCAGCAAGAGTGGTAACGTGAGGGAGAACTGTTAACGGAGGATAAAAGAAGGAACAGTGTATTTTCTAATATATTAATTTTGGATAGTATGAGGGAAATGAAGTTAGCTGTGGTTGAGAGGTTTTAAAATTGTTTTTATTTAAGAAAAGTATTTGTTTTTCCACCCCACACTAGTTTTAAACTTTATATTCCACTTTGTTTGATAAAGCATTGATCCTTCTCTGCAATCATGGTAGGAAATTAATTTGTAGTCTTAATTGCAATGTATTAATGTTATGATGGGCAAATTGCCTCTGATATGGCTGTTATTAAGATTGCCATTAAAACTGTATAGTAAAACCTCATTAGTGACATCTTCATCCTTGGGAGATCAGGTGAATCGTTTCTTATACCTCGGCAGATACCTTCTATCTAGGTCACGGGAAAGTATGAGATTGACTTACACTTCTAATACACCGCTGCCTCTCCTTGCAAGCACCGTACAAACACAAGTATGTTAAAATAAGAACAGAAATGCAGCAGATGCTCAGGATAGAGTAACAGAAAAGGTGGCAGGCTAAACTTTAAAGGCTGGAATGAATTTCTGTAATGATGTTACTGATGCACTATTAGTTCAGGACACGGGGTGTTCTCAGTATCTTACCCAGCAATTAGAGAGTCCAGGGAGCTCAACACCTTATTTATTTATTTATTTAACATGTGTTCTGGGGATGGAACTTAGATCCTCATGGTTTCAAAGCAAACACTTTACCAACTGAGTTAATGCTCTTGGCTAGGAACAACAACTATGCTAGGCTTTGACATCGTATAGTAAAGCAGAAGCGTGTGTCCCAGATTGTAGACCCCAAGAGGCATAATAGTTTTACCCTTTCAACCTTTTGTCTCTTGATTTGGGATCATTATCTAATGAGGAGGATAGCCACTGGGAGTGAACACAGGTGTCCTTGCCCATAATAATACTGACTTCTACATGTGTGTGCATGGTCAACTTGGGCTTCTTATTCTAGAACAAAAATTTGTTCAGGCAAGCCTTAAGATCAGGGAAAATACTGATTTAGCAGTTTGGTGAGGGTTGTTTATCCAAACAAAGAGAGCAGAAGCTGTGTTCTCCATTTCTAGCAGTTCTGAGATTAAGTTCCTCCAGCTGTAAGTCACTAGTTTAAATTAACTCTTTTGCTGCAATGTTTCCATTGGGAGTACAGGAAGTATAAATGGAATATAATAAGAAAATAGGAAAATGAGTACAACTCATTACAACTGATGCAGTCTTTAAGAATATGATCTAAGTCTGGAAAGGTAAGTTAGACTGAGATTGAGGAATGACTTCCGTGTAACAGAGATGAATATTCAATGTAGGTGCTAACCTATGAAAAGACTGTAATGAAAAGAAAACTTGGAAAGGAGAAAATGAGTCTCCATGGACATCGGTAGAAGTTTAGAGTGGCTGATGAGATATCAAAGGAGATTCCAGATGTTTTCTGAGCAGCCTTCTTTTGGTTTAGAATGAAACTCAAAGTGTACTCTCATGGACTCTCGGATGATCAGAGGCTCAAAACTCCCTGCCAAATCTCTCAAAGTGAAGTTTGCCAAATAGTCAGGAAGAGCAGCTGTTTTCTCCCATGAGTATGCTAGCCACTGCACAGACGCCATCTGTGGATAATGAGGTAGTTCCAGTAAGGACTTTACCCACATGATTACCCTGGATGTTGTTTGGTCTTGGGTGTGATTATGATTTTTCAAATTTTAGCAGATCCATGGGAAATAAGTGCTTATAAATATAATAGTTCATTAGAGAAAAATCCAAGCCGTAGTGGAAAGCAAATGTCAGTGGTGAATGAAGTTTGCATTAAGTTTCAAGAGAAGCCTGAGATTGGCCACCTCATGGAAGGAAAGCTTTCTATATTTCAAAGACTAGATGCTTAGATCCTCTGAGAAGCCCCACCTTTTTGCCTGTCAGCTTCTACATGTTGTCCTTTTTTATGCCATACTGGATCCCATATATGATCTCCATATCAAAACAAACAAACAAACAAACAAACAAACAAAAATCGCCTGCTGAGGGGAGGGAGCCAAGCGTGAACATAACGTGTGAATGAGGAGGACTCAAGTCGATCGTATACACATATAAAATGTCATATTGAAGTTAACCGTCTTTACAACTATTTTATGCTAAAAAAAATTCCACCTACGTAGGTCAGACTCTCTTCTGTCAGCATCTTTTCTGTGGCTTCTGGGCAACCTAGCAGGTCACACCTTCCTGGAAGAAGCCAGGGCCATGCACTATTCACCACCCCTCCACTTATCTGGGGAGTTTTACTGGGAGCACTGATCACTTCAATGTTTTAAACCCTAAATGGGAGTCTGGAGATGATCTGTGACTTTAATGACTTCCTTTAGGCCCTGTATTTAAGAGGCTTTCTTTTGTGTTACTGAGGACTGAACCTAATGCCTTTCCCATGCTGGGAAAGTGCTCTACCATTGAGCTGAAGCCCCAGTTCTGGGCTCCTCTATTTACACCAAACTTTTCCTGCTCTGTTTATTAAAAAAAAAAATTATATTAAGTCTTGAGGTCTAAGCCTAATGACTGAAGACATGTGACTTTTTTTTTTTGTCACTGATGCCTGAACACACATAACCTCAGAGCCTATGAGAAAGAAGGTAAGAGTAGGCATTTTCAGCTTCTTAACTCAGTGTTATTTATGCTACTTTGATCTCCTTCTTACTTCTATTGGAAATACGATGCTATATGTATGATATATGATAGGATATTTATGACATATATATGTTACGACTTATCCAGCAGTAGTTTTTCTGACATAAGTATTAAACAAGTCCAACTCTCTAAGGATAAGAAATCTTAGGGATGAAGCTTTAACACCTGAATTAAATAGTCCCAAAACACTGATCTGTCATTCTTTTTTTTTTTTTTTTTTCTTTTTTTTTTTTTTTTTTGACAATGAGCAGACTTCAGTGAGCTCCTGGACTTTACTTTTCTTTCTTCTGCAGAGAGGTTCCAAGTATTTGCTCACTCCAGTCGGCAGCAATGATACCAACTTTGATGACAGGAGGGATATGTTTTCTGACAGTGGAAGGTCTGCCGATGTGCTGGTGGTTACCACATCCAAAGGGATGCTCCACAGAATTCATGGGTGCTCGTGCATGTGGTCAGCGGTCCCTTTTTGTCTTGCCCTTGTGGTACACGCTGCCAGCCCTTTAAGATAGGTTTGTCAGTTTTGTTACAACAGCTCTGTTGGCCAAGAAAATGACGTTCTTGGACCCTGAAGGCAGCTTTACTTGGGTCTTCTTGGTCTCTGGGTTGTGGGACATTATTGGCAAGAGGATCAAGCCAGCTTGTCTCTGTCCTCAGGCTTCTCATCTAGACAAACCATGATAACACCCATGCATGGTGCCCCCCCAGGGAAAACACTGAAGATATCGAGGGGAACCTTCTTGATGCTGTACATGGATTCCTTTTGTGGTGATGAATAGCTCAGTCTGCTTCTTAAATCAGTAGGGATCACAAAAGACCACATTCCCAGGGCGAGTGCCACGGCCAGGGTCCTGAATGATTCCTTTCCTCTATATTGCCCTTGATGAAGTAGTGAGGAATCTGCGCTCAGACATATCATTGGCATCTTTCAGACCACACAGCCCACGCAGAAAGAGGATCTATATTAAGGTTTGAGGGTATTTATAGTGATAGTCCTGTATACTGACAATAGCTTAGAGCCACAGACTCTAAGCCATTCTCACACAGAATGTGGGAATCAAACCACATTCAATTCATAGATTTGACACCAATGACCTCTGTTGCGTTTTTATGTGCTAGGAGTACATTGGGGTTTTAGAGAAGACTTAGCAGAAAGGCTGCCAAGCCTGACAGCCTGAGTTTGATCCCTGCAACTCACCTGGTGGGAGGAGTAAACGGATTCCCACAAGTTGTCCTTTGACCTTCATGTGCATGCTGGCACAGATACACAGCCATAGACAGATAAAACACATACACACTCACAACAAAGAGCTAAAAAGACAATAACTGAAAACCATCTTCAAAAGCGTATCAGTATTTTCTCAGTGGCAGACATCTTCTCCAGGGAAACACTTTCACATACAATTGCTGCTGGGGAGAGAGATTCAGTCCACGCATACTATTGGTTGTCCCCTGCTCCTTTTTTTTTTTTTTTTTCCTTAGATGAATTCGAAGGCAAAAGTGTGACCAGGGAAAGGGAAAGTGAGGCTGTGCTGACAAAAATCCCCAACTTGCTAGAGTCATAAGGGATCCTCGCTCTTCAGTTATGCCCGGCTGAAGACAGAACATTTTCTCCTATGATGTATATGTCACTTTCCATTAATTCTGCGAGGCCTGTCCTTTTAGAAAGCACAGTAAACAGTGTAGCGTGTTGGATTAGATCTCTACCGTGAATAAATTTATTTTCTAGCAAGTGTAAAAAAATGAGCAAGGCCAAAAGCCCCCAGAGCAGAAAATGTCACAGTGATTGCTAATACATTACTGCACAGAGAAAGGGCTAATAAAACCCCTATTAGGATGTCATACCTGCTTACGACTGAATTCTCCAGAAAGTTTATTTGATATGTCTAAGCCAATTATCAAAGTCTTAGTGATAAGAAGCAGCTCGCTGGGCCTGAATGTGTCAGAATAGAATGACTAAATTGTGGGAATTCATGGGCTTCTGCTTTGAATAATTAACTTGGCTCTTTGTAGAATGCATACACTTTGGAAACTAATTTTCTCTTTTCATGAAGCGTTCTGTCCTTGTGCTGCCTTTGAAAAGTAAACTGTTTAGCTGTGAGGTTACTCCCTTCTCATTATATTGGTTTGTGCTTCTTCCCTGTCTGTGGCCCTGCCTTTCCTCTCGCTCTTTGTCTTGGTAGCGTCATCCCAACAGGGCTTCTAGGGGTATGTGCTCAAATGAGTATGTGATATGCAGTGATGACATTTCCTCTAAGTGGAATTTAATTTTTTTTTTTTTTTTTTTGCAGTGACATTATCATGCTTTGCCTTTTCTTGCGTTTTGCTAGTACTAAAACACCAACTTTATTTTTAAAGGCATTTGAAGGCATTTTATCCCTTTCAGAGGAGCAGAAGTGTTGGTCACATAAATAATTCTGTAGATAAAAGCCAGAACGGATCTTAGTTGATTTGCAATTTCAGAGTCATGATTTGGATCAGAGTGGGTAGCTATTTTTTTTTTTCAAATAATGAGGCAAATCAAATGACCTTTTCTGCCCTATACATTTCTTTGCTGAAGTGGTCCAAACAGAGCCTTTGTTTTAGAGTAGGTACATGCATTTTCCCTGTCCCTTGGCTGAGCAATGCCATTCTGTGGGTCGGTATGTGGAGAGGACCCTTGTTCTCTCTTTAGCTCCAGGGCAGAGCTCACAGTAGACATGCATGTATTGTGCATTGAGACTTCACCTCTATCTCGTCAAACCAGACTTTGCCTCTTTGGGAGAAGACTGGTCTGCTACTCAGAGAAAGAATCACTGAGGTGGGAGGTGGGTGGATGGATGAAACGGAGCAGGGAGGGGGAGGAAGCATGTATAGAAACTGTCAGGGCGATGGGCATTTGGCTTGTTACATGATCTAGGAATTGATGTTTCTTTCAGAAAGCAGCTTTGTTAGACACATACTGTTGCTACCAGGTGGCTGTACACCTGGAGAAACCTCCTGAAGATGAATGAAAATAAGAACGTTATTGAAAGTAATTCAACGCAGTTTGTAGTCTCAAGTTATATTTATGGGCTTTTATTCCTGTATGATAGAAAAAGTGCTTTCCAGCTTGGATTCTAAGAAACGTGTAAGAACACCAGTTGTCCCCCAGAGGAATGAATTACTCTGCATTTTGGCCCTCACAGAGGGCTTCTGGTAAACCTTATAGGAAGATTTACATCTTGGCTTCAAGTAAATTGCAAAATCAAGTTCTACAATCAAGCTTTCTTTCACATTCGCCCAGTCAAGCCTGTGAAACTGGCTTAGCTCAGTGGACTTTGTGATGAGGTGAACATGAGTCTGTAGAGATGTAGTTACTTGTAATCCGTTTCTAAATAGAAGGGTACCCAAGTATTTGTGTGGGGAAATCATGTCAATTACTACCACCTCTTCTTCTAAGTCTATTTCAAAATGTCCTGTGTAGGGCTGGGGAGATGGTTTAGATAGTTAAGCACTTGCCTCTCAAGTATAAGGCTCCAAGTTCAATTCTTACAATCCACATAAAAACAACAGGCATTGGCCAGTGAAACAGTTGGCAAAAGCACTTGCTATTCTGATGATAACATTCTGGTCTGAGTTTGGACCCTTGGCACCATCATAGAATGAAAGAAAAACCACTGACTCAGTTGTCTCCTGACCTCCACACGTACGGCACACAGATGCCCCTTTCTCTGTGTTTAAATAAAAGAAGATTTAAAAATGTCAACTGTGGCAGCATGTGCTGGGTGGCAGACACAGAATGCTTTCTTGGGTAGCAGGTCCAGTCTAATAATGAGCTCAAGGACAATGAGGCACCCTGTTTCAAAGAAGGTAGACATGATGATGTTGGAGGTTGCCTACATTAATGTGCATACATGTGTGGGCACACCCTACGTGAACCCACATGAGTGAATACAGGCACATTTGTGTGTATATATGTGTGTATATAATAAAAATGGTATGAACTTTGAAGGGCTTCTGTAGAGATGACTTCCAGCCTGCTTTGTTCTCTTTATTCACACGTTTTACTGTGGCCAGTGGATTATTAAATATACAACCAAAGGAAGCAAACAGAAAAAGGTCAAGAGCAGAGGTTACTGGGTTCTTAATCAATAATAACCATGCAAACCACCAGAGTGATTCTTTAGGAGGGTAAAAATAAGAGCAAATGCTTGAGAATAGAATTATTTCTCCCCATTTAAAAATATGCCTTTAGGAGGGAGCTGGTGACGATCAGAAAAAGCAAACAAATACTAAGACTTCACAACTCCAAAAATGATTAAGAAGCACTGCTCTGAGAACTGAGGTTCTAAAGAAAGCATCCCACATCTGTACAAGTGTCTCTTATACATATGCTAATCAGCTCCTCTGGTAATTTTAGCTTTTGGTTTGTTTTCTTCCTGTCATTCTTTTATGTTCTTATTGGCTAGACTCCATATGCACATCCGTGGCGCCGGGTGGCGGTGGTGGGGCACAATTGCTTGCTGTGTAAGTTTGGGAGGCTATGGTAAGAATATGCACTAGGCCTTTGCATGGAGATATTTTCCTTCAGGAGGCAGAGCTCGGTGAGCACTTTTGAATAATAAAGGTTTCGGATGAATAGAGGAAATCAAGGACTACCGTATAGATTTATATCTCCAGTCGTATTAAAACATTTAAATACTTCTGACCGTAATGACCTGGTGATTCCATTTCATCTCTTAATGGATTGTGTGAAAATGAAATACTTAAAGTACAGCATTGTGGCAGATTTACAAGAATCACTTATTCTTGCTCTCTTTGCACCTGGAGAGAGAGAAACGCTTCTCAACTGTGGCCTCTACTCAGGACTATTAGACCAGGTCTAAAGGAGCTATCAGGGGCCAGGAGTGTCTCGGACTGCAAATGAGCACAGCCAAGCAAATCCCTCTGAGAACAGGACCATTACAATCAGCGTTGGATTTGCAAGGCAAGTGAATCCGTTCACAGGCAGAGTCCCGGCCTTTGTGCCTCACAGACTCAGCACTTCTGTCTGCCAGAGGTCTTCCTAAGCCTTGCCTCCCCGGGATGCCAGACCCTCTCTTCCCGGTTTCACCACTTACTTTATTGCCTCCCTTAGGCAGTGAGCATCGTATTAATTCATCTGACTTGCTCTTTCCATCTTCCTCAGTTCCTCCTGTCTCATTCTCGGTTCTGTTTCATCCCTACTCAGTTTATTGTTTCCTATACTCCCTCAGCTTCCTGCCTGAGTCTCCTGGTCCTGTTTCCCACAGTCAGAAATGCTCAGCAGCCAGAGGGTAAGGGTGGCTGTTGATGCAGATGATGTCAGGCTGGAAAGACGGGTGGAGACTCTGGAGATTGCACAGCACAGTGGGGAAAATGGCCGGAAGCCACCACCTATTGCTTTTGGACTTCTTTGCCCACTTTTGCTTTCACAAACAATTCTAAGCATGGTTATTTTCTTTAGGTAATGTTCCTCAAAAGACCAGAGTGCTCTGGCCATAAATGGTGATTATTATCTTAAGACATTCCGTTATCTAGGTCTTGACTCTACTTTAAAAAAGAAGGTTTTATGTCTCCCCATCTGTACTGAATGACTTTCCTTCCTGAGGGTCAGCGTTAAAGCATCTGCCTAAAGTAGCTGTCTTGGTGAAAAATCACTTCAGGGCAGTTGCTGTTGCTGTATAAGACCCTCGCAGGGTTTGATAAAGTGGAATTTACTTGGAGGAAGAGAGCATTCTCAGGGATCCTGGGAGATGAGGGTTATCACTTCTGAGAGGCGTTCCTCTCCCGCCTGAGAAATGCTGACTAGAGTTCTTTCAATTTCAAGACTTCAAATATATCCTTAGAAACATAAATTTGGCATGTTAGACACCAAAATTTCATAAATGTCCAGCTCTGCCATTTTATACGTAGTTTTACTTAAAAAAAAAAAAAAACAGAACAAACTGTCTTAATTTGGGTCGATGAGATGTCTCAGTGGTTGAAAGCACTTGCTGAGCAGGCCTGATGACCTGATCCCCAGAGCCTGTATAAAGTGAAAGGAGAAAGCCCGTTTCCTCCAACCTCTGCACATATGTGAAACATACTCATGTCTCCTCCCTCATCATACACAGACACTAATAAGAAGTTAAAAAGAAAACTAAAAACCGTCTTAATGAACATTACTATTATTATTTTAAGTTAGAGCCTAAACTAATAAAAGCCTCAATTGGAATTTCCATGTGGCAGTTTGTGTTACTGAGATAGGTCTTATTTTGTTCATTTCTATATTCTGGAAGCCAAACACTAATTTGTCTGAAAGCTGGGAAAGGTTAGAGTGCGTTTGTTTTCACAGGCGCCACAAACTAAACTAACCAGGTCTCACTCCAGGACTTCTCCAGGGTTTATGGTTGCATAGATTACTGATGAGCCCCCTAACCCTTAGAAAAAAATTGATAATAGGAACTTCGATATATTTTTCACTTGAGTTGTGGTAAAAAAAAGAAAGAAAGAAAGAAAAGAAAAAGCATTAGATGTATAAGTTCAGGTGCTACCTTGGTCTTCTCTGATGCTGCAATTACAGTGTGAGTAATTTCTAATGAAAGCAACGTTATTTCTTAGAGTTCTGCAGACGGGCCAGTCCAAGGTCGTGGGGCTGTGTCCGGTGAGAACCTCTTCACCCTCGGAAGTTCAAAAGCAGGGCTGAAAATTACACAGAAAGACAGAATACGATCCTCCCTTCCAATTTCTCTTTCTCCTTTTATAAAGTCGCTAATACCAATAAAGCCATGACATTGTAGGCTAGCCTAAAACTTTTAAAAAAAATCACTATATAATGTTTGATCCCACTATATTCACCTCCTCTAATACTAATCACCTACCAAAGTACCATTAATAAATGACTGAAAATTAAGTATCTAGGACACAAATTCTTGAAGGCAAACCCAAACTGCCGCATGCACATAACCAAGTCTTCTAAAATGCTTTTTAGAACAGATCAGAAAAATGAGAAATTGCCACAAAAATATTTTCAGAGTTTGACTCTTGTCGTTTTTAGTTTAACATATGTTGTCCTTTTAAAATGGTTTGTTCTATCACAATTTCTTCCTATTCTGGAGACGTAGTCCTTTGTGGAACTGTGACTTAGCCACAGCTTAAAAAAAAAATCTATGTACATTGGTCACTGTTTCTATTTTTTTTGTCATTGTTTCTTTAAAAACTGATTTGTAAAAACTGTCTAAAAAAAACAAATGCCTTTAGCCTTAATATCATTTGGAATGCAACCTTATTATAACATAAAGCTGCCTTGGTAATTGTAACATGTGAATTGTATTATGTATGTTCACATGTTGGAAAATGTAATTTTGACTTATGGTCTAGCTGACTACCCACTGTAAGGGATTGAACTGGGTCAGGCTATTTTAAGATGACAAATCTGAGTATTGAAATTACGATGGGGTCATTTTATTTTAACCGCACAGTTTTTTTATTTACTCTTTGAGAATCTCATACACTGTATTGTGATCATATTTTTTCCTCCTTCTCCAACTCTCCCATCTCCTCCCCTTCCTTATCCATCCATCCCTATGTTCTTTCTCTTTCTTAAAAAACTAAACAAATGAGCAAAAAAACCCATGGAGTCTAGTTTGTATTGGTCTATGGCCCTGGAGTGTGGCTGATATACCCAATGTCACTCCACTGAACAAAGCTGATTGTTTTCTTTCCCAGCAGCTATGAGTTGCCAGTAGGTCCTTGGTTAGAGCTGGGACTTTGTGCACACTTTCCATTTCCTTGCTGAAAATTTAATTGGCTTGAACTTGTGCAAGTGCTGTCAGGTCTCTGTGAGTTCATATGTACATCTACCTTTCTGTGCTGTTTTGTTAAGGTCATTCACCATTTCTGGCTTTTAGAATGCTTGCACCACCTCTTCTGTATTGATCCCCAAGTCTTAAGGAGAGGGATGTGATACAGACATCCATTTCATTTAGTGCTCAGCATTCCTAAGTCTCTTATTTTCTCAGTTGTGGTTTTCTGTGTAAATTACCATCTAGTGCAAGAAGCTTCTCTGATGAAGACTAAACAGTGTCCTGATCTACGGTCAGAGCAATATGGTTTTATGTGTCATTTTGGTGCTATGTTTATTTACTAGAATCAGAGTGGTAGGTTTTCTCCTAAGGCTCATGACCTATCTAGAAATTAATTAATGCAACAGGAAATAGTTTAATATGTTTAACAACACATAGAGTGCTTCAGCAATCCAAGGAAACCCCTACATAATGCTACTACATAGGTTTGGTCCACTCCTGGAAACCTTGAAAAGGAGGTTTCACCTTACTGCAGAAAATCAGAGCATGAGCCTTGGGCACTAATTTTGATTATTGCAGATTCATCTTTTTTCCTTTTTTTTTTTTTAACTTTGTACATTTATGATGTAAATTGTGTTAGGGGAACATATTGACTAGCAGCCAGGGCCTCTGAGAGCTTCAGGGTGTTATCATCTGCAAAGCAGACTTAGCAGTCAGCCTTTTGGTGGGAGCTGTCAGTAAAAAACTAGGTTCACAGTCTCGATTTTTGTGCTCTGTTTAAAATAAACCCCAGACTTGTATAATTACTATGTGGAACTTTCTTCCCGTATGTAATGAAATCCAGCCTTAGCTGCTCTCTTCCTGAGATCTTGGGGAGAGCGGCAAACTCTCAGCTCCTTTGCTTGTCTTTCTCAGTCACTGTTTCCATTCCTTCTGTCTGCTTGTTCTTTTAAAGAAACATGATGTTCTCGTTATGTAATTAAAGTTGGATTATGTGGGCTGTGAAAAGAGTGGCTTCTCCTTAGAGATAGGTTTTTGTCCGCATATCACTGCTCCTCAACTTTCCATATTACCTGCTTTGTGACATTTAGATGGTAGTTGCAGTGACCTGATGAAAGTTTACAACCGAAGGAAAGACTGGACATCAGACAAGACTATGACAAGGAAATAATGGATTCATAGGTGGGGTTCCATGTACTACTGATGCAAATCAAATGGGCGATTCCAGAGGCCATTTTAAAATTACAAAATGAAACAAGAACAGAATCACTCTGAGAGCTGGTGTGTGCACCGGGTGAAGGCTCACGGGTGTGAAGGGCCGAGCACAGCTGCAGCAGGGTGGCTCTGTCACCACCTCCTGCTTTTTAATAACCTCTCCAGTACCCAGAAGCTTTGGAAAGCCAGAGGCTGTTTGTTTATTTAAAGAAGCTCATTATATAAGGATTCCTCACATATCCCTTAGCAAATCCCAGACAATCTTGCTTAGAGCCTTACAAAATTTATTTTTCCCTTTACATCTGCAAACAGACCTACTAGATCAGTTCTCCTCTTTTTCCTTTAGCCTGGGCATCTACTGCCAGTCCAAATCTTCACTCCGTAGCTATCTGCCACAGTGTGTCCTCTTAGCACTGCGTTTTAATAAAGCGGCTCTGTTTAGATAACTCACTAGGGTTTGGGAGGGCAAGGCAGGTGAGAACCTTTACCTTATGTTCCCACCTGATGTGAGGTCCTGGTGCAGGTGACAATGACCAGAAACTCTCAGATGCTTAACACAGATTGACTCACTGAGAGGCAGGAATGTCTAGAATGATCCTGTGCTGTGTCGCCCTTGTAACCACTCATGAGCAAGTGTATCGCCTTCATCTGGGTTATATATATATATTAATGAATGACACCAAGGCCTTCTAAACGTGTAGCAAATCCTGTCTTCATTGATGTTATGACTTTGCATCTATTTATATAATTATTTGTTTACTGTATATATCTTTCACCCTCGGGATCACTTGAGACTCTTGAAAAAAAGCAGAGCTTCATCCCTGGAACTTTTGAATTAATTGGCTTGGGACTAGAGGTGTGTCAGGATTGCCAAGGCTCCCTGGGGAGTTTCAACATTAAAGCTAGACTGAGACTTGTTTCTGGGCAGTGTCTACTGCATTTGAGGAATGACTGTATCTTCTGCTCATTAATTTATTTCTGTACATAATTCAGAGCATAGTGCTCAGCTGGTACTCAATAAACTGTTGAATTAATTAATAAGAGTTTGAAAGAGAGGCAGCTTTAAACATTTACGGACAGCGTCATGAAAAGAGGTTAAAGGAACTGGGCTTTTTCTGAAGACATTCCCATCACGTTTTTGTGCTCAGGCCCATGTGGCTGCCAGCATGGCCACTTTGATCATGTGTCTCATTTGATAATCCGGCCCTGACCTGAGACACCTAGATTCTGGGAGTTTAGAATTGCTGTCCACACTGGATCCCTCAGAGATGGATGGCCTGATGGCCTCAAACTTAAAACTCGTAGAAAAACTGTTTTTGAAGGTCTACAGCTCCCTCTTTTTAAAAAGGCTTGATCAGAAGAAAAAAAATGTAAAGCTTAGAGGTTTTGTATGAAAAATTGCTTGGCTTAGGTGAGCATTGGCAGGGGGATGGGTAGAGGGAGTGGAAGGGGACAAGTGATATCTTGTGTAAATGAGAGAAAAAATACTTGCACAGTAGTAGATCAATAGGTAATTGGAATATGAGGAAAAATAAGCAAGAGAAAAATTCAAGACACAGTTTATGTGATTTACCAAGAAATGGAAATATTTTAAAAAGAAAAAGCTGAGGTTTTATTTCCTTACAATATCACTTGGAAAGGATTGAACTAAGGTGAAATACAGTGTATCTGGAAAGATATGACTGAAGTAGCGACTCTTGAGCTGAATGTGGGCTGTGATGGCCCTCCCCCTCACTTTCCAGTTTTGCTGAGTGACCTTGGAGTTTTTTCCTTCCTCCTGGCAGCTCTTGGCTTGTCTTCATATGGAACTGTGAACTCAGCATCACACCCTGGCCCTGTCAATGGCTCTGGGGACCAGAGGGCAAACATGTGGACAGCTTGGGGATAGGAGGCCACTTCCAGATGCTTCTTGCTGCTAAGAGTTACCGAGGACACCAGTGTGAAAAGAATTTCAGCACCAAGCAGTGCCTCTGCCTTTTGCAGATGGCCGCTTAAGGGGTGGGGGTGAGCTCTTTTACCTGTTTCATCTCCCCCAGAAAGGTAGGATAAAATTTAACCATGAAGTTGTTCTCTGATGTTGATCATGGAACATTCTCATAAGTGAAGTGAGAACTCTTTTGTAGTTTCTCTTATTTAGTTACCCAAAGGTGAGTGTCAGATACAGCCAATCCACTGGGTATAAGAACTATGTAAGAAATATTTCCATGGAAAGAGGTTTTCATTTTAAAAAATGTAAGACATTTGATCGCGTATCTTACTTGATAGAAATTGTTTAGTGGCTTTCTTTCTATATACTTTATTGGTTTGTGTGTGTGTGTGTGGGAGTCTTCCAAATACTGCCTATTTGTGGAGGTCAGGAGTTGGTTCTTGCCTTTCACTGTTTGAGGTAGGGTGTCTTTCTGCAGTTCTTGCATTGTGTGCTGGGCTAGATGGCCTGTGTGCCTCTGGGTGATTCTCCAGTCTCTCCCTCCCAGCTCACTCCAGGAGTGCTGGGATTACAGATGCGTGTCCTCACATCTGGCTGTTTATGGGAGTTCTAGAGATTGAAGTAAGTTTTGTTGGGCTTGAATAGAGAGCACTTTAACCTGCTGAGCCATTTTCCTGGCCTCTCAGTGGCTTCCTTTCATGGTGGACAAAGCCCTCAAATGTTAGCAGGGATGATACTGAAACAGCCTCAAGGTACCAAAATGGATACGGTACAGAGCTGGAAGGTAGATTTACAACCTTCTCAAGAATCTACTCTTTAGTTGCTGGTGGGAAGGATGGTTTTGGGAAGCCCATCCTAGCTGATATATTAGTTAAGGTGCAGATTTCTCCGTTATCTAACCTCAGCCCATTTCTCTGGCTTTTCTGGCTTCTCATCCTAGCTGACAGTTTCTAGCCTTGTTGAACTCACTGCAAGTCCCTGAAGTCCCTGGTGCTTTCCTGTCTTCTGTCTTTGTCCCCTCCCCGGAATTTTCCCTCATTGCAGTTCTGGAAAGCCTGTTCTTCTTCCTTTATGACTGCGCAGCTGCTCCTTTTTCACACTCTTTGGTATGCCCCGATGATAGCCCCATGACACTGCAACATCACGCACTTATTTATAGGTCTAGCTCTTCACATTCTCGCCCCACACCTACTAGGCTCTTGACGAACCGCTGGAGAGAGCAAGCATTCTCTTATAGGGATATTTCATGCAGTTGAGGAAATCCTTCCTTCACCACAATCCTCCTCGGTATTATCCTACTGAATGTCACTAAGTGTTTTAATCTTTCTCCAGTGGGCTTTTTGTCCTCTTCCCAATCGCCTTTGTTCTGTCTTTTAAAACTTGATTTAATTTTTTCTTCATTATTTAAAAAGTAGTGTTTGATTCTGGACACAGAGCACAGTCAAGGTATAAGATGATGAACAGAATATTGCAAGGCTTATTAAAGGATGGAGGCCATGTTCCTTCCAACATATTTAATACAAAAATTTCTGCAATTGACCTGAGTGCCCCTCTCTGAGGACTAGCTTGCATGGTACCAGAAAGTACCATGCAAGCTTCCAAGGCAGGGAGAAAACCAACAGTCCTTCCTAGCTATGATGCCTATGAACCACATCAAGGACCAACATAGCACCATAACCTTTTGGGTGTGATAGTGGCACACATACCTTGACAAAAACAACTGCTCTCTAATTGGCCTTAAGACTCACTCCTGGAACACCTAGCTAATCCGTGTTAGTGGAGCCATGGTTATTAGAGGAGAAGGCACAACCGCCAATTTACTAACCCAGCATAATCCTTAACAGTTCTCTCTCTCTTTCTCTCATAGCTCTTTTAATTAGCAAACATTAAGTGAGCTAAAGCCTGATCTTTGTTGCCATTGCTCTTTGTTTGTGACAGGACCTCACTATAAAGTGCAAGCTGTCTTACTGTCTTAGTCTCCTCTGCGCTGGGATTAATAGACAATATCACAGCTTGCTTGGAAAGTCTTCATATTTTAAACGAAGGTGGCAATCATTTCTAAATGATGCTCCAAACGGATACCCAAAGATTTTTTTTTAAAAGCTTTTCCGAGGGCTTGAGTGGTAGGGAATTTGTAGACTGGAAATAGGCAGCTTCGGCCCTCCTCCTCCCAGGGAGCAAGCTTGGCTTTATGTAGTTGACTCTCACCTGTGTGTTTTCTTACAGACAGAATGTTTGAAGCTAAAGTTAGAAAATTCCCTTCCAGCCTGGAAATCAGTGATTTTGAATGTCAAACACAACGGTAATTTGATTTCTACCATTATTTTGTGAATACCGCATTAACAATTTAGAGAAATTGCATTACAAGTTGCTTCATCCAATGATGTAATAATCAAATAAAATGCCTTCTAATCCTATTTATTCAGCTTCCCTCTGTTGTTCTTAGTCTGCTTTGAGAGCACTGTCAAATTGAATTTGCCATCCTCCGTGTTTGCCAAAGTTTATTATTTCAATTTACAGCGGCAGAGATGTTATAGCCCTGGTCTTTCATGTTCTCTGCTGTGTTAGCTGTGATATTGTGCCAATCTGCACAACAGAGTAATTAAGGCACAACCGGCCCCCTTTGCTTCAGGAAAGCAAGAAACCATCTCTCTGACATCCGGCAAGGATCCCGTGTCGTCGCCTCTGGGCAGACCCAAGACCAAGGGATTTATTCTTTTTTACTTATTCAATAGTACTTTAAGAACCCTCAACAAAACGCTATTAAATTATTTCCCCAAAGTCACAAGTAGACTAATCTCAAGGCCTGCATAGGCAACGTTTGAGAAAAGATGCTCTGAAAAGAGGGGGAACGAAGAGTCTCTAAAAGCATTTTAGCTCATTAGCCAGAGAGCTAGCAGGGCCAGGCTGGGTCCAGATAAGGTCTGCAGCCGGCTCTGAGGCTGGCTCAGTGGATTATCTGCTGCATCTCGATAGTGAAGGAGACTGGGCGCAGCTTGCCCTTCTATGGTCCAACTTTGTGCCCCAATTCTCATTCGCAGAGTGAGAAAAGCAAACAGGGAGAAAGGGCCTCTTTATTAAGACTAAACACGACAGTGGCAGTATCTGATTGTTGTAAACATTGTAGCAATGCAAAATATCGATAGTAAAATTTCTTGTTTCTTAGTTCTGATTCTCTGAGTCCCCTTCTATATAATGCGTATGTGCCTGTACATAATGCACACACATGGAATGCAGATACAATTTTAAATTTAATTGTATGTTTTTGATATTTTCATAAGTGTGTATAGATTTGCCTCATCTTTTAAAGATAAGAACCAGGGGGATTTTGTTAGAAAGGTCAGCAGGAAGGTTTCTGCGACTACCTGTCAGCAGCAACTTTGGCCTCTCACCAATGACCTCGGAAGAGTTCGGTTTTTAAAGGCAGCCTCAAGAGTTAGGCAGCCATGGTTCCTTTTCACTGAGGCGCAGGCCCCTGTTGTAGAAAAGAAGCGAAACAGAAATCAAGTTGGTTTTCCGTCCGGCAAATAAAGCAATTTCACTTTGGGAAATGAGGCTCTCCGTGTGTAACTGGGATCAGTGTCCCCTTGGACTCGGCAGAGCGGACCCTCCTTCCACAGGCCTTTTCTCCAGCCGGCTAAACACAGCCAGGATAAGTGAGCCATCAGTGCAACAGGCCTGGCTGATTTGATGATACACCAGACTAGCAGGAAAGTTCTTCAACTAATTCACTTACGATAAGGGGATGGCTTCTCAAAGGCAGAGCGGGGAAAGATCCCGCGCCTTCTCGGTAAGCCTGTCCAAATTGTCTGCAGATCACTCGGGGATGAAATTGAGTCGAACACTGCAGCATGTATTACTAAGAGCCGACTAGCCAGTAAATATTTAAAGGGTCTAAGCTAAGCTTCTCCATCATTTACCTGCACTTTGTTTGGATGACAGAAGTGGCGGAGTGCGCTGCGAAGTAAGATTAGGTGCTTGAAATGCGGCTCTGGAGATTAAATGCGTATTTCCTGAGGCGCCCTTCATTATTGGGGGAATGGTAGACGACAGAGTTCCTGAAGGGTTTTCCACTTGGCTGCATGATTAAGTGTTCAGGGAAGTATATAATTGGTAATATACTTTTAAAAAATATTCCTGTGTAAATAATTTCCTTATTTAAACTTCACAATGTATGATGTTTAAACACTTGTCAAGCAGTAACTCACTGGTAGCAGAAAATTATTAAAACCTACCAGCAGGATTAAGGATGTCAAGGCTGAAGTTGACTGATCTCTATGCTTCTCTTGAAGAGGGAATCTTACCACTGAGATGTGTAATTTGTGAGAAAGGACCACGGTTCCAGTAATTTGAACAACTGTGTGGGAAACTCCAAACCTCTGTCAATTTGTTGTGTTTTAATTTTGAAAACAGTGTACGAACTGCATTGAAATTCTCAGTCCACATGTACACATACGTATGTAGTGTGAGTTTTTGAAAGTTTAAAAATGGAAATATATGTCTTGACTGTACTTTATGAGATCTGTCATGGGTTTAAGCATATTGCCCAGGTACCAAGCAATACCAGTGTCATTTATGTAAATAGTAACAGCCAAAACACTATCCATCCATCTTTGTGTGGGGACTAGAGGGTGGAAGGCATTTACTAGGAGATCAGTATTTGCCATCACATTTGTCAAGGGTTATAAATTCAGGCCTAATTTATAAGAGTTTAAGGCCTTTCACCCAAATATAAAAAGTGACCCATTAAATTTAATGAGTCTTCTTTATCGGGACTCATCTTGTAAATATGCCATGTGATTAAATGCAATGAAAGGGAGATGTAGGCAGTATTTAAACCGCAGCTGAGAGTGTGTCATGAGGGATAAAAGCTCTGGAGTTTGCAGAGAACTCCAGAGACCAAGAATTATATGGTAGACCAAGAGCAACTGGATTTGCAAGTGGCAACCATAAAAACACCAAAATCACACGTAGAGCAGTAAATTACTGTCACAGCGGCTGAAACTGGGGCTCCTTGGAGGGCTTTTATGGCCTGAGCATGAAAGAGTCAGTCCAGTTTGTCACGTCATTCACCTAAGGAATCATCCTTTAGGAAGGTAGATCCACCTTAAGCCATGCTCATGAGAGAGGAGAAATAATTATCCCTTTCAAAAGATCAGATACTTTTCATTCCCAGAATTCTCACCCTGGTGCAGTCATTTACAGAGTTGTAGTCATTCTGCTTTATAAGTTTCTCAGCTTTATCATACTCAAAAAAGCCCTTTTCCTTTTCTTTTTCCTGTATCTTCTCTATGCATGCTTTCCTAATTCTTTGGATCTTACTGTCTCTAAACCTCCATTCTATACCTTACCTGCTTGCCTGCCATATGGTGGCTTAGTACAAATGCCATGGCTTTCTCTCCCCCTTTCATCTTTTTCTTCCAGACAACTGCCAGCATTTCCTACTTGCTGGACTGGAGTTTTTATTTTGAACTCTAAGAATATTGTCTTTGGTCTTTCTTCTGAGTGCGTTCTTAAATTCTTTTATTAATGAGACTAAAATCTCCCCCCCCCCATATGGAAACCCAATTCCCCTAGTAACATGTGGTAATTCTGATAGGACTCATAAACTTGATATTATCACGGTGGATAAGCACTTCAAACAGATGAAGATTAGTAATATGCACAGAAATATTTGCGTATTTCTGAATATACAAATTAGGGTAGATTATTACAAAACAATCAAGTGACTTATAATTTCATTTTCAGAAGAGGAGAAAATGCTACAGATTGAAAATTTGGTTAAACCCAAGCCTGAGGTCCTGTTCCTAACCTTAACATCAGACTTTGTTGGTTTGAAGCAATCATTAAATGGATCTACCATATAATTCAGTTATCCCATTTCCAGGTAGATAGCTAATGGAAGCAAGAGATACATATTTACACATATCTCTGCATGTTTATCACAGTGCTAGTTACAATGGCTAAGATTTAGCATTTGTCTAAGTGTCCATCAAGAGATGAATGAATAGAGGTATACACACAGTGAAATATTAATCAGCTAAAAGAAAGAATGAAATCATGTTTTTCATGGTGCATAAAAGAAATAAGTCAGACAAAGAAGGACATGCAGAGAGTACTTTCTTTCATATATAGATGCTAGAAATTTTGACCTAAATGTAAAATAGTGATAAAATAGAGATTGGAAGGAGGGTTGGTGAAAAGGAGGTTGAATTTAATCAGTGAATAATGTATATATGTGTGGAAATATCAATCAAATCATACTAACTTGTAGAATCAATATATAGTAACAACATTAAAGAAGGGTTGTAAGACATTTACATTTCTTCATAATGTAAATAAAAAAAGTAGATCACATTGCTAGAAAATGAGTAAACTGAGACAGACCACTGGCTTAATGAGTCAAAAAGGTGCTTGGCTAGACACTGTTGGATTTGGACTATGAAGATGGATAATCATGAAGTTTACTTGGCTCTGGTACCCAGCTATGTGAACAACATTAAATCAACTGCCCTTGAATATCCTTCCTTACTTTTTCGTTTGTTCATCTCAGCATTAACATCCTCTCCTGCCCCTTGATTTCTCTTTTAGTAGAGTTGAGTTTGGTCAAGTGCAATTTCCTTTATAGCATTCTATAACATTTGTTGAAATGGAGGAATTTCAACTTTCTGTTTTGTCTTGAAGCTTTGTGGCTTGACCCTAGGACCTTGTACGTATTAAGTAAATGCTCTACCGCTTAACTGCATCCCTACACCTTCAATTTATGTTCTCGTATATGATGTCAGTTTTGAAAACAATAAAAGGCTTTATGAGACATACTAATGCTGCTGGTGATGTTACAAAGCAAAGCAAACTGATGTAGCAGATGGCTCCAGGTGCCCCACCTGAAAGTCAAATCTAGTATAAGAAAAATGCAATAGCAATCTTTTTAATTTAAAATGGATAACTTACCTTATTTAGAATAATTCAGAGTAAGTCAAGATATGTAAACCTGCCAAGCAAGTTCCAAATGCTCAGGAATGTGTGTTATCTGGCAAGGTATAGAATTCGCTGCATGGTTTCCTATGTATTTGCACTGCTGAAAGCATTCCCCTAGCTGACATTCTGAGGCTGATCTACATTCCCCATTTTCTTCTCCCTCTCTCTCCGTCTCTCTGTTGTGTGTGTGTGCGTGTGTGTGTGTTGGGGGAAGATTACAGCTACATAGAACTTCACAATTGACAAAACTCATTTACATGCATCATCTGATTTAGTCCCCCAAACAAGCTTTACAAGACATGAAACAGCTTGATTAAATGATTTAACAAAGGTTACTGGCTTGTGAGTGACAGAGTAGAAACTAGAATGTGATTTTAATTTCATCTAGTTAAAAAAAAAACAACAAACCTCAGTGAGCCCTATTATGGATAGCGCTATATTAGATCTTGGAGACAGATTGTGAACAAAGAAGGGAACAGAGAGCAAACAAAAACATGTTTATAACAGTTGTGATAAGTGCAATGCAAAAAAAGTAAAGATTGCAATGGGAATTTATAGGCAAGCCGTAATCTTGCTTGTGTGTGAAGTTTGGATAGAAAAACTGGCTCAGAAATAGGACTCTTATCTTCCCAGATCATGTCCTGGATCCTCCCAGATCATGTCCTGGATCCCTCCATATGAGTTCAACCCTACTGGACTTTACACTCTGATCAGAAAATCGTAACACTATATGAGAAAACAAGAACTACAATAAGAGGACAGTATGCTTTCAATCAGCCTAAATATATTTGAAGTTTTACCCTTTTATAGATAAACTTTAAAGTATCATTTCTTTAAAAATTTATGTGTAATAATTAAAAAAATTATAATACATCACTTCCCCTTTTCTTTCCCCTTCCAACCCCTCCCATGAAGCCCCTCCCACTCCCTCAAATTTATGACCTCTTTTTTTATTAATTGTTGTTACAAACATGTTTGTGTATATATATATATATGCATATATATACATATATATAAACACACACACACACACAATTTTCCTAAATATATAAATACAACTGATTTTGTTACCTGTTTGTATATGATTTCACTTGGTATTGGTATTGGAATACCACTTGGTATTGGTAATCAATTGGAGTTTTTTCCCCCTTGAGGATGATAATGATCTCTCCCACTCCCAGAATTTCATGGTTGCCCACAGTTCTTTTTCTAGGGTTGAGGCCCCATGAGTGGTCTCTCTTCCATGTTGGCGTGTCCATTCGTGTCATTATTGGTCACGTTTTGTGTAGGTAGCCATGTTGATAAGACTTCATGGGTGTAGCCTCTCAGATGTTTCCAGGAGACAATTTCACAGCAAGCTTCCTGTTGCTCTGGGATTTATAATCTTTCTGCTTCATCTTCTGCAATGATCCCTGAGCCTTAGATGCAGATTTTGTGTTATAGATGTATCCAGTTGGGACATTGGATACTACACAATCTCCTGTTCTCTGCAATTTGGTCAGTTGTGGTTTTCTTTCATAGTCTCTGTTGCAAAGAGAACTTACTTTAATGAGGGTTGAGGACTGATCTGTGGCTATAAAGCTAAATATTTAGAATTTGGTTAGGAATTACACTGGTTTTGTAAGGAGGCAATTATGGGTTCTCTTCCGGGGTCCATGACTTCATGAGCGCTGGGTATTTTGTTAGGATTCCAGTACCTGACATGGTTTGCCTCTAGTTGAGGAGATCTGAAGTCCAGTTAGAGAGCTATTAGTTAATACCAAGGTATGCATGCCACTATTGCTCCCTTAGGGCTATCATGCCAAGTTGCTCATTGCTTCATAGGCATAATTACTGTGTAGGACTATTGGTTGCATCCCTTCATTGGGAACTTGCATGGTGTTTTCTGCTAGGATGAAAGCTAGTTCTCAGGGGTGAGTCTTGTAGATCAGATGCAGCTTGGTTCCTCAGGGTACTGTGTATGCGATGCATAGCATCTTCGCAGTAGGGACTTGTCTTGCACCCCTGGTGGGCAACCAAAGACAACAGCAATAGCTTATAGTATTTTGGGGATCTTTTGGATAACCCTGACTGACAACTCAAAATGGAGCTTGTCATGCCTAATGTTGGGAATTTCATTAGATGTGTGGCTTTGGGAAGACTATTGTCAGTCTAAATGGGAAATTTTTATTTAAACTGCATGTATGAATGTATGTATGTATTACACAGACTTATATGTATAAATATGTGTAATTTGAAATAGGTAGCTAATAATAATGTAATTCCTTATGACTTTTTCAGACATCTTTGTTATTACCCTCTATTCTCCTTCTGTATTTATTTCTCCCACCCTAATTAATGTCCCCTTGTTTTTTTTTCCATTTCTCTCTCAAATCACTTGCATTCTGTTATTCTCTCTTCTATTAATCTCCCTATCACACAGTCTCCTTTTTATATCCTGGTTTCTGTAGATATTCCAGGTTATATATTCATATCTGTAGACTTGGAGAGAGGAACAGCAGAAGAGGGAGAACATACAACATCTGTCTTTCTCTTTTCTAGTTCTACCCATGAAACATATTAAAATGTTTGGGAAATTGTGCTAGTTGGTTTTTGCCATAATAAACACCATTGCCAAATGCAGCTTTCGGAGGAAAGCATTTATTTGGCTTATACTTCCAAGTTCTACTCCTTCACCAAGGAATGCCAGGGCTAGATCTCAAGCACAAAAAGAGGCAGGAGCCATGGAGGAAAGCTGCTTACTGGCTTGCTTTCTCTGGTTTTTGCTCACCTACTTTTCTGCCTGGGGGGTTGCATTGCCAGAATCCTCCCACATCAATCAATAACCAAGAAAACGCCCTCTGGATGTATTCACAGACCAATTTGATGGAAGAAGAAAAAAAAAAACCCAACCAAACAAAAGGTAAATAACCAACCAACCAACCAAGCCAAAAACTTCAGCTGAGATACCCTGTTTTCAGGTGACTGTAGATAGTGTTAAGCTGACAACGAAAACTAACTAGCCCAATCATGATTACGATAAATTAGATATTTGGTAATAGTTTGAGGTCAGAAAAAATATGTCAGTCTCTTGAATGTCATTAAAGACAATTTTAAAGATTTATTAAGATGATTTTTAAAATTTAAAATGTGTGTGTGTGTATATGTCTCTCTCTCTCTCTCTCTCTCTCTCTCTCTCTGTGTGTGTGTGTGTGTGTGTGTGTGTGTGAGTGTACAGGTCTAGATGCCAAGTATTTGGTCTCCTGGAGCTGTAATTACATGTATTTGTGAGCCATCTGACTTGGGTGTTGGGAAGTAAAGTTGGGTTCTGTGGAGGAACAGCAAGTACCCTTAAGTGCTGAGCCATTTCTCCACCATCCCCTTTTACTTAAATTTTAAATAATTTATTTTAATAGTTACTTATCTCTTTCTTTGTATATTTAAGGAATTTTTAATTAATAGCATCCCAAAGTCTAGAAAACAGTGATATCTACCCTAGCATGATTTTCACCTTCAACCACTGCTTTTGATTTTATAATGGGAAAGATCTTTTTACTAATTATACATCAAAGGCATAAAGTAACGCTTTTACATTTATGTGAGAGATAGAGTTAAAAATAACATGACAAACCCCTTGTGCATACAGCTGTCTTGGGAAATGAGAATAAACAGAGAATTTCAGAGTGGGATTATGTACACTGGCTAGGAAGTTTCCTAGCAAGTGATTGAGTCAATCTTTCTATAGATGGAGGGTGAGAGTCAGGGCAGGTGAAGGCTAAAATTGAAACCTTCTCAGACAAAGAGAAGGCAGAGCCTGGCTGGGGTGAGAATGGAGAAAATTTTTGATCTCTGTTGCTCTTCCTGGGGAGAATTTTTTTTCCGTCTCTGCTCTTGGCCTTGCCTACATCTATCAATAGATTCTGTTTATGTCTTAGCTGTGTTGAAGGCAAGCAGACTGGCAGAATGCCCTCCCTCATTGGAATGTGTCACAGTGTAGAGGGTAAAAGCAATCGATGGCCCTTCCTGGCCCCCACCTTTCCTCCTGCCCTTATAAATACTTTTATTTGCATTCTGTCACTGTGGTTGTGGCTTCTCCCTTTGCTTTCGCCCTTTCTACTTGAAAGTCATTAATCTGCAGATGCAACTAATTAGCCCTTTGCTGTTCCAGGGGCTGAAAACCTTGCTCACTCATCGTCCTAGTTTATTGGATGCCAGAAAGTGTGCACGTAGGGATCAATGGCTCTTGCCAATAGAGAGAATACTGCGCATAATTACACACTTGCCCCGGTCAGCTATAAAATGAGAGTTGCACAGAGCGCCTAAAACCTGCCTCACTGTAGTGCAGTTACTTAAACCATGGCCTTACATTTCTTATTTTCTCAAGTGAGTTGTGCCCATTCAGTGAGGTGAGCCATCTCAATCCATCTTCCTGAAGAGCGAGGCACAGAAAATTAAGTGAAATTGGGTGCATTTCAGCCCTGACATTTTTCTCTTTGGAGAAAGGTTGAACTCAGGACCTCAGGGTTGGTCTAAGAATGGAAAGGCCAAATCACTTTATCTTATTTTTTCAATATGAAAAGAAAATAAACCCAACCCTCTTGATTCCAAATAAAATAAAAATAGAAAGTAACATATTTTGCCAGGTGCTCAAAAAAGCTTATACTTAGCTCCACGAATCCATCAACCTAAAACAAAACAAAACAAAACAAAACAAAACAAAACAAAACAAAACAAAACAAAACAAAACAACCCAACCAAAACCAAAAAACAAAAAAATGATAAAACAAACCACAATAGACTACATGCCTCCAGAGAAATTTCCTTATTTCCTTAAAGGAAAATAATTTTTCTTCAGGTGTTAAAGCTATGCACAAGGGCACCCCTGGGGATCAGGCTTGATAGGGAGTTAAAGCAACAGAAAAATATTATTTCCTAGTCACGAACATTACATTTAGCTGTATTTTATCTATGTGTGTCTTTGTGTGCTTGTACTGCTTATGTGTATTTGGATTCAATGAGTGTGTTACACAAAAGGGAAACCAACAGTTTATAAGTGACAGCAAAAAAGGTGTGAAGTATATTATATTCATGAGGAAAATAATCTAGAATTATTATTTGTGGTGATTTGGGAAGAATGCATTTGGCATTTGGGATACAGGATCTTACTGAAAGGAGATGGACTTTAGAAAGGATGTTCTGTCTTTACCAGCCACAGTCTTGTAGCTTTCAAGATTTGTGTGATTTCAGACCCCCTGTTCAGATCCATGTGCTGTATCTGAGCTCTGATGAGCAGCAGTAGTGAACTTGGTCCTTTTAGACCCTGTGATGAGATGTGATTCAGGATGCTATGTCTTAACCTTTGCCCAGCGCTCAAATCATTCTTTGTATAACTGGGAGTGTATGGCCATGAACAAATGGAATTATTTCCTTCTTTCTCAAACAAATAATATGCCTTCTTTAAAAAATTTATTTATTTTAGTATGTGTATTAGCATTTTGCCTGCGTGAATGCATGCGCACCACATGCTTGCCTGATGACCATGGAATTCAGAAGAGGGTGTCGGATCTTCTGGGTACCGGAGCTACAAATGGTTCTGAGCAGCCATGTCGGTGCTGGGACTGGAACCTGGGTCTTCTGCAAAGGCAACAAGGCTCTTAATCACTGAGCCAGCTCTCCATGTTGGAAAACCCTGGAGGACTTCCTTAAGCAGCGAGGCTTTTTCTTCTCTGCCTCTGGGAGCCTGGACCCCACGACCTCTAAGTGACATGAATGTCACGTGGTCCTTAGGACACTTTCAGGCCTAACTCTCTTTGGCCTGATAAGAACCTGTTTGTTCAGCCAGCACTCGGCATTCCTGGAATACATTTCCATGTTAATGAGGCCCTTCAGTACCTTGGCCCTTCAGCCAATGACATTCGTCCGCTCTGGATATTGCCCACCTCCTCCCCAAAAAGTTTTATATAACCCTCCTGATCCGGGAAGGTTATTTTCATTCCTTGGGTATGTGAATACCCAAGGAGGCCAGAAAAGGGCGTCAGATACAATAGAGCTGAAGTTACAGTCATTTGTGAGCCAACCAGGTTGGGTGATAGAACAAAACTCCGGTTCCAGGAAAGAGCAACAATCACTCCTAACCTCTTAAGCTGTTTCTCCAGCCCCTTCACCTATACTTTTAAACTAAGAGACGTAAAGATCATCCACAGACGCCAGTACCTTTAAATTAATTTCGGTTTCAGTTCTTTATCCACCCTTACTGTTTTCTAGAGAGAGATAATCATATCCGGGCAATGACCTTCGCTTTTGAATGCATAGTCGAATTCAACAGTTATTGATGTGATTTTTGGATCACAAATTCATTTAGGAATTGCTGTCACAATAAGCCTGCCTCACGACAGCAAACCGAGCTGTCTCATATCCTCCTATGTGATACTTTCAGCTCCTTTGTGATACTACCTCATATGTGATACTTTCAGCTTTAAAAGATCCACAGACAAATTTTTATCATTTTTTTTTTGGAGTCTTTGGTTCCCTTGAAAGCAAGAATTATGAAATAGTAGGGAAGTTAAAAGCATATAGTAGGCCAAAGCCTGTTTTTTTTTTTTTTTTTTTTTCCTAATACCAGCAGATTTCTGGTTCTGGTTTAAGGCTCAGGTGCAAGTTTTCCTGACTTGAGTCTAAATATGGTTGGTCTACCTGCGTGATTTTTACACTAACTGTATCTTAGTTTCTGCCTTGAAAGTGGAGGGTGATAAGCTACATCAGGCTGTATTGCTAAGCAGTGTGCCGGGCGTGGGAGACAGTTGAACTTAAAGTTACTACTGACCTAGGTAAATGTCACCTATTTTGGCAGTCATGGCATATCGTCATGCTGTCAACCCCCTTTAAAGAACTAAGTCAACTTTTCTTCAGCTTTGCATATTTGCAACCTCTTTTCACCAGGGGGAAAAACAAGTAGTGAAGAGAGGTTGCAAATATGTAAAGCATATAAAATAGGTATACAAATAAAACATTTATTGACAATTCGTAAGAAATTTATTTAAAAAATTTGTATGTTTTCATATCATTTACCATTTACTAAAGAAAAAAGCGAATTTGCATACTTCAAACCTACCAGTGATTGGTACAGTTAACAAGGAGGCAGATTATTTGGAGCTGGCTAAGTTGGGCCATTCTTACTACCTTCGTTTATTACCCTCAGGGAACGGTTTTGTTAAAATTTGTTCTGTTTAGCTAAAAGATTTTTTTTTTTGCTTTTTTTTTTTTTTGACTCAAGCTATATTCAGTACTATGTTTTGAAAAGCAAAGAGGTCTATGCTTTCAACATTGACTTGCTCTGTGTTGGTTTGGGATGACTCTGGACTGTGGAACCCAGGAGAGAATGCTTAATTAGCCTTGTGGGCATTGTTTACCCAGCATATTGCTTAACAGTGGGCCCATGCTGCCTCTCCACCTCGTAGTTTGTTCTCCATGAATGTTGCCATTTAGCAACTTTCTAACTTTGATTTCTCTTCCAACTTTCCCCATTTCTTTACTAGTAACATTTCTTTGCTAAGTTCTAGTGAATTCAGCTCAACAAACAATCGTAGAACAATTGACTATATTTTTCTTTTTTGAAACAGGATCTTGTATTGCATCTCAGGATGGTCTTAAATTTCTGAGCCACCTGACCCACCCTCCCAAATGCTGCGATTAAAGATGTTTTCCACAACCAAAGCTTTAACTGAACATTTTCTAACTTTCAGACACTGAAATAATGACTGGAGACATGAAAATGAATAAGGGTAGTCTTTATCCTTACAAATCCTTGAAGACCTTGAGTTTCCTAGGCATAGCCTCACCACCATGGTCCTCCTCATTGTCAGTGTGCTCTTCAAGTGAAGGACTAGTCACACTGCAGGAATTGTGTCCTTTGACTCTACTGTGAGGATTCTCTTTCTGGAATTATAACTTTTGCCCCAGTGTTGAAAGCTTTCGTTTGAACCCTAACTCCTTCCAGTTGCCCTCACGTCCCTGTACGGCAATGACTGCCAGTATCTCCAAAGTGTTTTTTGTTTTGTCAACCATTAAGGAAGTCCTGGGAAGCCTGGGTGTGGCTGTCTGACCTATCTACACTTGACATTAAAATTCGCTATCTATGTATGTGCTGTAATATGTCAGTGGTTGGCAAGTGTTAGGCTTGGATGACTCGGACTTGTTTCAGGTGGATGTAAGAGAACAATGTGGGCCATGTGACACAGAACCTCAGAAGACTTTAGACTCTACTCAGGAGGTGGACATTAACCTAAAAGCTGAATTCCTGCCAGAAGGATGGTGAAACCATCTAGTTTGAGATCATTAACTTTTAACAACATGATATACTCTGAAGTGACATTCAGAAGAAATGGCTAAATATTTTGAAACAAAAAAGACTATTATAAAGAATCTCATTAACTTTAATAGGCTGTTTACAATAGCCTGTGTCTACATAATTATGGGCTTTCTCTATACAAAGTGAATTTATTGGTCGTTTACTAATACGTTAGATATACATGATACCCAACAGCTTGATGTTTAGAATAAAAGCCTCATTTGCATTAATGCTGGGAGTTAGCTGGGGATCCCAACTGTCTGTATAAAGGAGATGCTCTATACTCACCAAGAGAATCAGACTGCAGCAGGGGCTAGTGTTCACTCAGAGCTTCTGTCCCAACAAAATTTGTTCTCCGTGGGTGAGGATGGGAGCAGTTTGGGCCTTTACCTAGATTCACCCTTCCAGATATAATGGAGGTTCTGGTATCCTATTTTTACCTGCAGTGCTTAATGCTGAACCAGACACCTTCAGCTTAGTAAAGAGTATGAGGGCCATCCAAGATAAAAGACACTTGGAACATCAGTGGACACTCTATTTGAAATATCTAACAGATCAAGTGAAAATTCACTGGGATTTTGTCTATATGTCTAGTTGTCCTCACTATCCAACTATGGGATGGAAAAGTACTCACATTCAGTGGATAAACAGATCAAGGACTTGGAAGGTCATGAGGCAGTAGGCCTTGGATTTTGTCATGGGTTCTTTTTATTTGGGGGCTGGAGTGGTTTTGGAAAAGCATGTGACTCCTACCAGTCTCTTTAACTGTTTATTTATATCAACCTTGTTAAATTTAAAAAACATTCCACTTTTTTGGTGCTGCATTCATGCTGCTTGGAGGTGGAGCTGTTATATACGTCTAGATGAAAATACAGCCATCTCTATGTGCAGAAATGGCTGAGATTAAAAATTCGTGAATGTTGCTGAGTTGCAATAGACACAATTGAAAAAATGTCATCCCTCGTGCTCTGTCTTTAAGAGCAATGATTAATGTACCATTGCAGGATGATCTATGTGCCCATAGATTACTGCCCGAATCAGGGTGTCTGCTTTGTGACTTATTGTTTGCCTGCATTCATTGAACATTTTAGTTAAAGATAAGTGAGGATTAAAGCGCTTTCCTTTTTGTCTTGGCAAGAATTTTTTTTTTTAAAAAGGAAGGGGAAAAAGTGGGAAAAATCAGGTAGCAAAAGAGCTGCACCAAAGCATGGCTGAAATTAAGCAAAAAAAAAAAAAAAAAAGAAAAAGCGAATTAATCATTTATCTGTGAGGTATATAAAAATTATAACAAATACTTAACAGCAAATAAACAGTAAATAAACCTCTGCCATGATAGCTAGCTAGGAATCAATATTTTTATCTGTACCACAGGATTACAGAGATGGGTGCATTAGCAAACCATGTAATTTTAAAACTCTTGAAGAACAGCTAGAGAGGAAATGAATGAATTTCAGGTGTCTAAGTTAGTGAAACTTGAAATGGATACGCATTACTAATCATGCTCCATTTTGCGGTGTTTGCTATTTGTGTGTCCCCCGCCCCCCGTGGTTTTTCTTTCCTACTGTGGCAGAAGACTGAGAAAGCAAGCCGGTCTTTTTAATTTATTGCATTACATTAGTTGCAGGATAAGATTCTTTGAAGATGATTGTCTTGTGAATTCCAGTTCCAGATCAGTGGACATTTGGCTGGAAGGATTTATATTGTGTGCTCAGAGAATTGGGCTCTAAATCAGTGTGAGTGGAGGCTACAGAGGGCTTTGGTTTTACAACTGCCATAACTAACTCGCTGAGGAAGTGTATATGTGAGCCTTTTCTGATATTCCAAGGGAAGTGTGTGTTTGATCATCATTGCTTTAAATTCTAAGAGGCAATACAAGAGAAACATTAGCTTTCCCGGGGCCTGGGGTTTGTTTCACTTGGCAAAAATGATTCCACATAAAGGGGAAATAGTTACATTACTTTGCAATGTGTAGGAGAACTGGACTTTTGAGTCCACAGAAGAACACTTAGATTGAATTCTATCAGGATCAGGAGACATTTTAGGCAGAAAGTAGGTTATATCCCTTTGAGCATTCCTTCTTTCTTTCCTTCCTTTCTTCCTGCCTCTTTTTCTTTCTTTTTTCTTCCTTTATTCTTTTGGTTTATTTTTCTTTTTTAAAAGAGATTTTTTTTAAATTGATGGCAAAATTATTTCCTAGAAAACCCAGAAAAGTATAGATTCACTTTATCCATTTATTTATGTTTTTTTACCCAAGCATTTAGTTTTCAAATTATTAAGTACTCACAGAAGCGGGGTTCTGCCTTTTATGGGGTGCTTTCTTTGGCTCTGGGAAGAGCCTGATAGGTATGTCAGAAAATACAAAACTCTTTGGGAGCACAGAGGGAGTGCTGGAGTGCCCAGAAGAAGAGTGAAGAGAAAAGATGCTATGCGATAACTTCATGACCTCCTGAAGTACAGCTGAAGTTGGTAGATCTTTATGCTTCGTGTACTAGACTGTAAGATACAGTTTAAATGAGATATCAAAATCCATAGATGTAAAAATCCTGGCAGTCTATAGGTGTGGTGTACTAATGTGGAAACCCACACACATCTAAACTGTGGTTTTGACCTGTATTCCTTCAGCATAGAATTAAAAATCTGCTGAATTTTTTCTTTTTACAATTTTAGTGGTGCATTTACAGCTGCCTAGTGCACAGTTGGGCAGATCCCTTCTCTAACACGCAGCCTTTTGACTGACTGTTTTAAGTCTGTGGTCAACTATAACCCACAGGCAGTTTTTGTAATCCACGCAAAATATTGAAAAACTTTCAGCATCCCAGGAATTGATTATTTTTGAATCTGAAAGCAGGACTTCGTATTCATTGCTCTAAATTTCCTTGACTTTGCTTTAATGATCCAGTTTAAAGATAATTTTTAAGCTTTCATTTTGACATCTCCATTATTATCTGTTCCTTCCTATTCTGTGCCGTCGTTAAACTTGTTTAATAAGCTGCCTATATCTTTATCTAGGTCATTGCTACAAATGTAAAAGGAATCAGGTGGGAGGAGAGGGAAGTATGTGTCCTCGCAAGTCACTTGCTTTAGAATATGTTAAAGCATAAGTCAGTTTTGCCAGGCATGGTGGCATCCATCCTACTGCGGTACTGACACTTCGAGGCAGGAGGAGTGTGCCTGGGCTCTATGGTAAGGCCCTCTTTCGGGGGGGGGGGGAGAGAGAAAGAGATCAGATATGTATTATTGTCTAGATGGCCCTATAGGCGTTATATATACATTGGCCAATTTCCCAGGAAAGCCGCTATCTACCTGACCAGTTTCTAGTTCATTCTTGCTATTGAGGTTTAATTAAATAGCAAGTATTTTCACTCTCTATGCTGGTCAACCTTGGTTGTTAACTTGACTGTATTTGGAACCAATTAAGCAAAATTGGGCATACGTGTGAAGATAGTGAGGGAGGAAAAACGCACATCATGTCTAGGTTTCACCTTCTGGCAGTGGTGCAGAAATACACCTCTTCTTGCCTCTTTGCCTTAGTGTCTTACTGGGGAGTTCACCTACCCTGCTGCTGCTTGGCCACATTTCACAGACATGGGCACTCAATTTCGTGGGCCTTCAAACATGGACTGAAGACCAGTGACTCTTTGAGAATGCTTCAGCCCCAGACTGGGACTGCTGAGGCATCCAGTCCCATGGAATCGATAATCACTAGGCCCTCAGTCTTTCCAGGTTTTGTTTAAATCCATAGGAGTCACTGGGGGGGAAAAAGACACGAAAGTAGAATGAGAAACTGGTTGCAAAGAGGAATGGAACAAGAGAGGGAAATGGGGCGAATGTGATAAAAATGCATTCTGTACATTTATGAAAATGTTTAAAAATAATGAAGATATTCTGGCTTAGTAGAGTATGATGGTTTCCCCACTTACTAGCTCATCCAAGTACTTGGGAAGATCTCCACCAAGGTGACCCACCTGGTGCTTTTTCTTGGAGCCATGTCATTTCCTAAGCGTCTGTAAGTCAAATCTAGCTCAACAGTTCTTTACTGGGATTGAATTTCAAGTTGCTCATACAGAATCACAGTTTCTTGCTGACTTTATGCTTTCTGTGTATGAGGCATCTCTTCAAGTGCCCCACATGTTGTTTCTTACTTGTCTCACCCTAGTGCTATGAGGATAAGTGCCTACAATGTGCAAGCAATGAAGGAGAGCTGTCATAGGATCAAACCTTTCCCGTAAGGTCTGGAAAAAAGCCACCCACCCAACCACCCACCCAACCACCCCCTCCCCAAAACCCAACAACAACAACAGCAACAACAAAAAACCCCACCAAAAGCCAAACAGCCAACCACAAAACAAAACAAAACAAAACAAAACAAAACAAAACAAACAAACAAACAAAATCCCTACCCAACCCATGCAGCTGGACTCCTGGGCCATGCAGGAGTCTAATTCCCAGAACGTTTGTGTTCTTGTTTTGTTTTTAAGCTGCATTTGAAATGTGACACCAAAATCAAGTCCCAAATCCAAAAACAAAAAAGAAAATTGGAAAAAAAATTTGTGTTTCCTATAAGATTATTTGAAGCCACGGATTAAAGTTAAGATATTGTGAAATTTCTAGAGTGCTAGCAAGAAGTGATGAAATTATATAACTTAGAGGGCGTAGCTAACTAAGGGGTAAGTACCACATTGTTCAATAGACCAGCCACAAGCACTGTTATAAGTGTGCGTAGGAGAACGTTCTCCCAGCTTAGACGAGTTTCCTTGGCTTCTAGCTCAGCTTGCAATACCAGTCACCACTATTTTGTTTTTGGTCTTGGGGAAGAGGTAGGAGCACCAGATCGGAATGCCTGGAAGCTTATTTTGGATCATCTCTCTTATAAAAGGCATCTATTTCCCATGGTGAGGGTACGTGTGTGTGTGTGTGTGTGTGTGTGTATGTGTGCACGCACGCGTACCTAATAGCAAAATATTTAGTTTAAAAGTAAGACAAATAAAGTCGGCTCTGAAACATCTCATTAGTTTTGCACACTTATTTTGTATTTTTGCATTACCTGGCACATATTAATACTCTAAACATCTGTCCAAAGAGTGAACACATTCTCCCAATAACCATCCACAGTTCTTGAGGGAAAAGACGAGGGAAGTTTAGATTGTATTTTCATCACAATGGCCCCTATTGCATATTTTGGTTCAAAATGTTCCACTCTGCAGTTTCTTCTTCTTCAAGGATGTTACTGTGGAAGGGACACCCCTATCTCACTGTCTCCAGGCACATTCTTCATTTTGAGACACAATAACTTATTTATTATGTTATGCAAATAAAGGTACAGCCAGTGGTTTAGAATGTGCCAAGCACTGTGAAAGGCAGAAAGAAAAAGACCCTATAAATACAGAGAATCTGGACCAGAGAACATTTTATTACAAGCCCCGCTCCTTTCTTAAAGACAGTAAACATGATGAATTTCTCTTTGCAACTGAATTTATGAAGATAGATGGTTCTCTCTGTGGTTGTTTTAGCCAGGTTTGCCTTGAGGTCTGAGGCAGAGCTGCAAACCCACACAGACACATTCATTGCCATCTCTAATGACAGGATGCCATGTCTTATGTGTGACTTCAGAAAGTGGCACACTGTTCTACCATAGGAACGACAACGTCTCCTCCTCTTTCCATGTGGCAGTGGAAGAGCCCCGGTATTTTCCTCAGGAGAAACTTGGGCTGCATTAATTCCTACTAGTTCTTGTGGCACACTTTTCAGAGGCAGACCGATAAAAAAAAATCTTTTGCTGACACTTTCTAAAATGTCAACCTAGAACTTGGTGGCACAGCTTTGTATTCGATTCTCATTCATTCAGTTCACACTTCGGCTTTTTGCTGAGCTGACACAAGAGGGAGAAGTAAAAGCGAGGGAGAGAGGGAGGAGGTGGAAAGCCTGTGAGCTCCATAAATGCCTTTCTCGCTCAACTCTCTGTTCAAGCCTGAGTGCTCATGTACGGCCACGAGAGGGAATGGGCTCCATGGTGTTAATGATGACAGCGCGCATCGTTGGGTATGCAGATCACAGAAGAAAGCCATTCTGCTGAGCTCTAATTCCATCAGGATCATTTACCTTTTGAAGGATAGAAAAGAATGCATTGAAGATCAAAATCATCAGCCTTATTTGGCTTCATCCAAGATTTATGGCAGCTGCTTTTTCAAGGGCAACTGAGAAAACCAACTGCGGAATTCACATCTGTACCATTTCTTGTCTTTCAATATTTTATAAATGTTATGAGCAAAGTCAACCTCTGGGGACATTAAAATTAAACAACTCTCCGTCCCTTCCCTATACTAGGGCCAGCGCACATATCAATAATCTCTATATTTAAATATTCTCATCTGTTTCATACCTTTTAGACGTTTCAGAAGCTTTTGTTTAGTTTACTGTTAATTTACTAGGGGTTATCAAAATGGAGGATTTTTATCTTTGTGGTATGAAAGGCATTAAACTTTGATTTAAATTGATAATAATAAAGTGTCTATTATTTCCAGCTTCATATATGAATTCATTTTTTGAAAAAGCAAACATTCAGAGGGTATCAAACGTTTGAAATGAAGACATACTGTTCTTAATTTAAATACTTTAATGTGCAACAACAACAACAACAGAAGCAACAAAACCTCATTAAAAAAAAAGACTAGAAGGACATTTGCTGTGATCTCGGAGGAAGTAAATAAGGTTGCTATGGTTCTCAGAGATGCTCTGATTAGTTTTGACAGCAAGAAATATATCTTGCATCCATATGATAAAAGACTATAATACAAGTGAGGCTGATACAGTGGCTCACAAATTATCCTGAGGATCAAGCATCATGGAAAAAAATTGATAAGGCAAATTAGCTTTCTATTTGCAAGCTTCTCATGAGCTCTGAACTTTTCTTTCTTCATAAAACACTTTTAAAACAACCCTCAGTGGCGTCACTCCTACAGATGTTTGTGGTACTTTCCATTATTTACAACAAACAAATGCTTCTTGTGACCAGGTTTGCCGGGGTTTTGACTCTTAGCTTCTATGCTCCTTGTCACAAGGATGGTAAAATATTAAATTCCAAAAAGAAATGGATATGAGCTCACTAAGTGAAGTCTGACTCCTGGGAAATGTTGAGCAGCTGTTGCTGAAGGGAATGGTGGAGCCAGAGCATTCTTGGTTCAAATCTGTGTTCTGCCCCAGTACCTGGGTCACCTTGGACAAGTTACTTCACATCTCTGATGTTAAACTCATTGCCTCCCCCCCCTCCAAATGGAGATATTGGCATGTCCTTCATTTTGCTGCTGTCAGAGTCAAATGATTTAACACAAACATTTTGTGGCAAGAATGATGCTTGGTGCATAGAAAAGGTTAAATACAGTTTTTTTAGATAAACCTTTTGTTATTAGGACTCATTGTGATATTCACAAAATGGTCGTAAGCATCTCTTCTATCTATTTATCTTTGAGAGGACATTATTCATGTGTGGGACTCAGACGACAGACAAGAAAAAAAGGAGGGGGCATGGACAGAGAAGAAGAGAGAGGGGTGGAGTTGAAGAGAGAGAGAAAGAAAGAGAGAGAGAGAGAGAGAGAGAACACATATAACTTACTTGGGGCACATCTTAGGAGCCAGCTGGATCACAGTCTGTGTCCCACATCCATCAATGCACTCTTCTTGGCCTGTGTGTTTCCTTCAGCCTTTGCCTTGCTCTGCTGTAGTCATCTTAAGTTTCTTGACAGTTTTAAAAGTATACTGTTCTTTCTGCTTCATGTTCTTTGTGTTTACTGTGTCTTATACCTGGAACAAGTGTTTTCCCAATTTTAGCAGGGGGAAAGGACAGATTTCCTCACCTCTTAGTCATTATCTCCTCAGGAGGGGCTTCTTGCTCATGCTCACTGAGGTAAATCCCTCACTACCATTTTCTACACAACAGCCTTTCTACTCCCCTAACCCTTAATCTAAAATTGTAATTCCTGAATTTTTTAAATCATCTTATAGTGTCTTTTTTTCTTTCCTTCTTTAGCTAGTTGGTTTTGCTTAGTATAGAACACACTAGATGATGATGATAATGATGATGGTGATGGTGATGATGATGATGATATGATGGTAATAGTTACAGTAAGAATACTGAGCGCTTAAGCAGCTCTACCTGCCTATGTACTGTTACTGTTCTGTCCATATTTGTGCTGTTTAATCCTTCCTAAACTAGATGATGTCACGTGAGGGTCAATCTTTATTTTCAGTGTGGGTCAGGAGAGTGACACCTACATTACTAAGTCAGACTTCTGGGCATGCACATGAAAGTATTTGTAGAGATAATTGGTGACTGAGTGGAGAATCCAGTATGCTGGGTTTTCAGGGGGAACAAAGAGGGAAAGTGAATTCCAGTTAGTGGGGGCATGCTCTCTTTCTGCTTCCTGGTTGTCATGGAGTGAGCAGCTCTAACCTTTTCCATCCTCTTGGCCATGGTGCTCTGTTTCACTGAAGGTTCTCTGGGAGCCAAAACTAGTGTTGACTACAACAATAGGTGCTGTCATTTTCTTATACTGAAGATATAGAAGATTAGTCAAGCTAGCTACATGAGTTACATAGTAGTAAGCCAAGGACAAGACTGTGAACATGTAATCTAACAATGAAAGCACAGGTCTACTTCAGTTTTCATGGAAACTTTTGTAAGACAATAGGGTTAGGACACACTACCCTGTAAAACAAAATGTTGGTATTTGAGAAAACAGTTCTTTTTATTACTACTACTATTATTATTGTTATTATTTTTGCCCCTATTCTTCCCCTCCGATTCAGGCCCTAAAAAATTCTTAGACTTTCCCCTAAAAATTTGTTTCAACAGTGTCTTTCCTATATCCAAAGGGGGAAAAAACATCTTCTCATTTTATTAATCCTTAAAATTAGAGATGCCAAGAAGAATCTGAAGCAAACAACTTTATTAATTCTGCTTGTTACCGTAGGTCATGCCCTCTTGCATTTCACCAATCATAGTTGTCTGTGATTCCTTTTCATCATCAATCTTAGAGTGAAAATTCACCCATTTCTCAGTTTTTATATCTGAGGGATCTTTGCCATTAAACATCCATGTTGAAAACAAACAAACAAACAAACAAACAAACAAACTCAAATGCTTTTGTCTTGTGAATCTGTATTTTGGTAAAGATGTCTCAGCCGTGAGCTTAGACGGGTAGCGGAAGAAACCTTTTTCCCTGCTGTCAGATGTGAGCCTGAAAATGATTGTAGCTTGGCGTTTAGCCCCTCTCTCCTCTCCTCTGCCCATCACCCGATTTTTATACATCACTACCTCCTTATTGCAGAATGGCATTAGCTTTTTTTTTTTTTTTGTATTCGTGTTGCTCAGAGAAAATAAAATATTGGGGGAAATAATAAAACTTTAGGAGGGGATATTTGGACTCCTGAGAGAGTTCAGACACAAATCACTGGTCCTAACCTCTGTCAAACGAAGCCATCTATCGTCAACATGTGAGCTGTGCTAAGCAGTTGTGGGGTGATGCATCTTTCCATCTTAAGCTTATTTCCTGCTGAGATAGGGCATTTTTCACTCCAGCAGGCGTTCCCGGGGCTTCTGCTGCAGTCCTTTTGCTCATGTCTCAGATACTAATTTCCTTATGGTGGAGATGCGGTGCCCTACCTGGACCATGGCTCTTGCCCTACTCTGGAGCCGTGTGGCAGTGGCCCTCAAGTTAGGTGCCTGTGGACAGCTGTGGTGGAGAGTCAGCCTATGTGTTTAAGACTGCTGTGGCTGTCACTTTGCCAGACTTTTACATCCCCAGTTTTCTTTTATGTTTGATGTCAGCATGATGACTTGAGGGTGGAGCCACTTCTTCTAGAGAGTCAAGTTGTGTGAAATTTGTGACAGCCGTTTTCCACACAAGACACGTCTTTCCTTTTCCTTTTAAGATCTAGATGACTTTTAGGGTAATAGGAAGGGTGTTAATATTTTATTATTATAAATTATGATCCTACCTTATAATCACTTGATATCAACACTAATATGTAGATGCATTTATTCCACAGATGTTTGCTGTGAGGCATGGGCGTAGTGCCTAGCCCAGGAATTACCATAATGCTGAGCAAAGTCGGGAGAGTGCCTGCCCATGTGGAGCTGCAGCCTGAGGAGGCAGAAGGCTGTCCTGCAAGCCCCTCAGTGTAAAACCACAGCCCCCATAAGGTACATAAAGGAGCAGCCATTGTCCAGGGACTGATCTCAACAGGGATGTTAGGACAAGCTTCCCGGAGAAAATGGCTCTGAACTAAGCTGCGAAAGATGAATCAGACATAACGAGGGTAGAATTTATGAAATACGCTGTCCTTTTGTAAAGGGATTTCCCAGTCATTATTTCACTCTTGCTCTCCCACCAACCACTGAATCCTTTTTACCAGGTGATGGCTTGGGATCAAGAGATGCTCTGTGAGTCGCCTCACGCCAGTCACATCACTAGTACAGGCAGAGCTGGGACCACACACCTGTCTTCTTCCCACACCTCTGAGACAGTGCAACAGACTTGGGTGCAAACTATGCTCTCCTAGCTATTGTTCATGCAAATTACGCTCTCCTAGTTGCTGCTTAGCCATGGGCATTCTCATGTGTAAACTGGTGGCTGTCAATGCTATTTTCACAGAGCTATGGAGAAAATGAGATGAGATGGCATAACAGATTAGTAGACATTCCTTTTTTTTGCTTTAAGCCCTTTCTTTTTGACCAGTTCTCTCTGTGCTGTTCCACACTTGGAACATTCGAACATTCTACAGAGGAGGGAGGCGTTCTGTGAGAGGGGGAGGTCTTGGAAATCATCCCAAGATCTTGTATGTGTGTTAGTTTTGGCTAGTCTTCATGGGTGTGTGCACTTAAATAGGCCCTTTCTAATATACCAGGGTAGGACACTGCACATTTACTCTTAGCAGTCTAGCAACCGCATACATTTGATGCAGAAACTTAAGCTTTTCAGCATAGCTGTGGAATGCTGATCATTCTAGGACTAGAGCAGTATGTATGTATGTATGATCTACCTACATACACATCTATCTATCCATCCATCTATCCATCTATCCATCTATCCATCCATCTATCCATCTATCCATCTATCCATCCATCCATCCATCCATCCATCCATCCATCCATCCATCCATCCATCCATCCATCCATCTATCTATCTATCTATCTATCTATCTATCTATCTATCTATC